>NC_140965.1:49200664-49240664 GCF_056783735.1 Eptatretus burgeri
ACACACATTTAACAACTCACACAATTAACTACACACACATTTAGCTACACACATTTAACGACACACACATTGAACTACTCACATTTAACTACTCACATTTAACTACACACACATTTAACTACACACACATTTAGCTACACACACTTAGCTACACACACTAAGCTACACACACATATATAGCTACACACATTTAGTTACACACACATTTAGCGAGACACATTTAACGACACACACATTTAGCTACACACATTTAACTACACACACATTTAACTACACGCACATTTAGCTACACACATAACTACACACATTGTTTCACACATTTACCTACTCACACATTTAACTACACACACATTTAGCTCAACACACATTTAACTACACACACATTGAACTACTCACACATTGAACTACTCACACATTGAACTACTCACACATTGAACTACACATTAAGCTACTCACACATTTAACTACACACACATTTAGCTCAACACACATTTAACTACAAACACATTTAGTTACACACATTTAACGACTCACACATTTAGTTACACACATTTAGCTACTCACACATTTAGTTACACACATTTAACTGCACACATTTGGCTACTCACACATTTAACAACTCACACATTTAGTTACACACATTTAGCTACTCACACATTTTGCTACGCACACATTTAACTACACATACATTTAGTTACACACATTTAGCTACTCACACATTTAGTTACACACATTTAACTACACACATTTAGCTACTCACACATTTAACTACACACACATTTAGCTCAACACACATTTAACTACAAACACATTTAGTTACACACATTTAGCTACTCACACATTTAGTTACACACATTTAACTACACACATTTAGCTACTCACACATTTAACAACTCACACATTTAGTTACACACATTTAGCTACTCACACATTTTGCTACGCACATTTAGCTACTCACACATTTAGTTACACACATTTAGCTACTCACACATTTAGTTACACACATTTAACTACACACATTTAGCTACTCACACATTTAACAACTCACACATTTAGTGACACACATTTAGCTACTCACACATTTAACTACACACATTTAGCTACTCACACATTTAACAACTCACACATTTAGTTACACACATTTAGCTACTCACACATTTAACTACACACATTTAGCTACTCACACATTTAACAACTCACACATTTAGTTACACACATTTAGCTACTCACACATTTTGCTACGCACACATTTAACTACACATACATTTAGCTACACACAAAACCTGGTATTGGCGTAGTGGTTAGGGCAGCGGCTTGGGATCCAAAAGGTCCTGAGTTCAAGCCCCGTTGGGCCACTGAATTAATACACCAGGAGGTTGACTCAGCCTGTCATCCTTCAGAGGTCGGCGAAATGAGTACCAGTGTACTGGGCCGGTGTATACCCCGGTTAAAATAGGTGTACCACATCCATGTGTCGTAAGAGGCGACCAGGGTTGCGTCAGGAAGGGCATCCGGCGTAAAACATGTGCCAAATCACTATGTGGATCATACGGATGATCCGCTGTGGCGACCCCTAACGGGAGCAGCCGAAAGAAGAAGAAAAGATATTTAGCTACACACATATTTAGTTACACACACATTTAGCTACACACATTTTTAACTACTAACACATTTAACTACACCCACATTTAGCTTCACACACATTTAACTACACGCACATTTAATTACACACACCGTTACACACATTTAGCTACTCACACATTTAACTTCACACACATTTAGCTCAACACACATTTAACTACACACATTTAATTACACACACTGTTACACACATTTAGCTACTCACACATTTAACTACACACACACATTGAGCTCAACACACATATTTACCTACACACACATTTAATTACACACACATTTAATGACTCACACACTTAACTACAAAGATTGTTACACACATTTAGCTACTCACACATTTAACTACACACACATTTAGCTACTCACACATTTAGCTCAACACACACATTTAACTACACACATTTAGTTACACACATTTAGCTACTCACACATTCAACTACACACACATTTAGCTACTCACACATTTAACTACACACACATTTAATTACACACACATTTAGCTCAACACACACATTTAAATACACACATTTAGTTACACACATTTAGCTGCTCACACATTCAACTACACACACATAACTACTCACACATTTAACTACACACACATAACTACTCACACATTTAACTACACACACATAACTACTCACACATTTAACTACACACACATAACTACTCACACATTTAACTACACACATTTAGCTACAGCTTCAATGCTGTAACCTGGTGTTGGCCTAATGGTTATGGTGGCGGGCTTTGGATGTGAGTGTCATGAGTTGAAATCCCGCTCTGCTATTGAATTTAATACCAGGTGGAGTTAACTCGGCCTGTCATCCTTCCGAGTTCGGGAAAATGGGAACCAACGTGCTGGGATACTCGTCAAAGATTGTGCCCAATAGCCAAGGAGACTTCTTAAGCAGCACCAATGCTCTGCACAGAGTATGGTCCCAATCTCCTCCTTTAATGCTGTCCCGACACTTAAGAATTTATCTGAACCCGCAGTAAAATCTCAGAAGAGTCTCTTGCTTTAATTCGAAAGCCATTTTGATTGGCCTACCATGGAGTCTGCCACAACGGCCACTTACGCATAGTATGTTCAAGAAAAGGAAATGATGAGTGTGGGAGGGTAGGAATGACTGTAAGGAGGGATATTTCCTTGTCGTGTCACGTTAACAGCGCGTGATTGTTGTGGGAATCATTATTTTGTAATAGAATGTGTATGCCACTAAATCGGTGCCAAAGTTCGGGTGACATGAGAGAAAAGGAATGGTGATCAAGCTTTTGAGGTAATTGTAGTACAGGGAGGATAAGTGGAGAAGGAAAAATAAAGGGTGATCATCAAAGTTGCTGGTCTGCCACTGGGTTAGCAGAGGATAGATATGAATGGAGGAAACTGAGTTGGCATCATGACAAGGGGTTTCCTGACTTGACTCAAAAGAGCACACAATCATGTGAAAAATACAGAAGAAACCTGATTGTGCAATGCGAGACAGCGGGGTTTTTAAAAATCGCTTCCGTGTCTATTTATTTATCATTTGAACTTTCAGTGTGTCTGTCCAGGGGCGTGTTCTGTTAGCGGGCGGTTCGCTTGATTCAAAGTGCTAAAGGTAGCACCGCAACGGAACAGAGTGCTCGGCACCGCTTACAACATGGCGGTCTCCATGTGAACAATGCATATTGTGGAGCTTGAGCAAATGCTGACCGGGCCGTTTACTCAAGCCTCTTATGACGACTTCCCCAAAAGAATGTATTGTGTTATCAGCAGCAACAGAGAGTATGAGGAAGAGGAAAACAAACAGCAAGAAATGATGAGTCAGAAGTGGGATAACCCCCGCCAAGGTTATCTTTGTACTTTCCACTGTGCATCTTGGGGAGGGAGGGTTTTTCATACTTGTAGACATTAATGAATTTGGATGAAAAGTTGAAGTGACAATAAAAATTATGAAATTCACATTTCAATAATATTATGACTGTACATAACATACACCACATGGTTATGCTTCGGAACATTTCATTGGTTGCAGCATCTTTTTGAATCGGAGTATGGCAGCCTTTGCTCGCTCAATGAAACACCTCTCCTAAACGCTTGCTCCTCTAGCCGAGCGGCGAAGCGAGCGGCTTGCAAAGCGATTGAGACAGCAAGCAACAGCAAAGCACTTGCTAGCAGAACATAACTCTTTTACCATTTGAGTTTTTGTCATTAAATTTTCAACAAACCTGTAGTTTAAAAAATGTCAAATTAACTAATAAAAGGTTACTTTAGCTGTTGCTTTCATCAAGTTTAGTTCAAGTACAAAGCGGACGTGGACGTGCTTTGCATTTTGACATACTTTCAAATTTAACTCTGCAATTCAAGTCTGGATGGATGAGTTTCGGATTTAGTTTGTTGACGTATTATGCTATGGACTGGTGATCCGAGAGAGGGCCTACAGGATAGCCTAAAGGTATGCACACTGGTTTGGGTTCGAATCTTGACACAGCCACATCAGTTGAAATCTTTTTTTTTTGCATGGAGGACGATGCATCAATGTGTGCATCGTCCATCAGAAGGACGTTAAGCCGGACCATAAACACATCCAACCTGCCCCGAGTGACTGCTTGGAAGGGAAGAACAAACCGCTCAGCATAACCTCCTTTGCGTAACCAGCAGCACCGGCGTTCTGTTAAGAGTACGAGAAGCACTGTAACACTTTCTTTGTTTGTAAAGTTTAAACGATTGCTGCTGTGAGAATTACATTGTTCAAGTTGCTGCAAAACAAAAACAAAAAATTGAATCTCATTTACCGTGACAGTCACAATATCGTTGGAGGTTTACCAGGGTGGAAATAACAGGAATCGAGTTTATCTCTGACCTGTCAACATTGTGAAAATTAAAACAAAGAACACAGTGTATGTCTTCATGGTAATGGTATCTTGTGATGTTTGTTCAATATACCAGTGTCCTCACATTCGAAGTAGAAAAAAACGAAAAATCAAAGCACAATGATGGTTCAGTTCAAAGGTTGAAATTGTCAAATGTTAATAGAACAAACAAGTTTTCTCCCTCTTGACATTGGCAGGGTTTACAACGTGTCATCCTATCACAGTCCAACAGAAAATGGAATCGTGTAACATCCTCAATTCGGCTTTTTATTTTAAATGCAAGATAGATGAAATGACTGTTATAAAATTTAACATGGTGTTACCCTATTCTTGTTTGCAGTTTGTTAATATGTGGTCTGCGTCCTCGTGTTGACCTCCCACCAATGATCCAGCAAACCCTTCTCCATCTGGCCTCGATTACCCGATAGTTAATATGTAAACCCCTCTATCCTTTGTTAGGGTTTGTTTCTGAGCTGTTCCACAAACCTCAATATCTTTAAAGAAAAGTAATGTGTGAATGTGGTTGCTGAACATTTAAAACCGTTTTACTTGCTCAACCACCATCGTGTTCATTGGCATTACCTCCTGGTCTGTGGGCAGCAAAGCAATGCTTCGTTTCCTGTTTGGTTGTTTTTCAGTCCTGCAGAAAGTAAATGGAGTGTCACATGATGTGCAAAGCATTCAGTCTGGCCTAGACACTGGCAAGATGGAAAGGAGCAAGAAGGAATTTGGTTTGTAAAACAGTTCTTTCATTCACTTCTTAGGCATGTTGATATCCATCGCCTGACGCATCTCACAAGAACAATTCCAACTGTGCTTGTGTGTAAACCGAAAGAAAAAGTCGTAAACACTCATTCCATCCATTATCATCTCAATTCCCTCCAAACTTTTCAGAGGGAAAACATGATTATCTTGTCTATCATTTCCCATTCACAATTTTCTCACAAACATTGTCCATTTCCTTCGCTTTCTCATGTTGATGCATCGTGTTGACTTGAAATGAAATTGTAAATAAACAAAACTCCACTTCACTTCCCATGGTTTATTCAAACATTTCATACAGCAGGCGTGTTAGAATTAATTATTGACAATGATAATGAGATTATTGCAATTTTAAAATAGGGTAAAGATTTCCTTTAAAATGTTTGTTTTTGCCGTTGTGCTTTCATAATTCCCCTTGAAGACAATTCGTTTTAATGATAGTCTGCAGCATTTATCATAGTGTGCATACCCTCCAACTTCCATACCACAGTCCCTCCTCTCCCACAACTTCCCTTTCCATGCTATTGCACTATCAGCTTAATAATTAGTGGACTGGAGTTAGGAGCTCAAAGGGCAGAAGAGCTCCTTGTGAGATAACGACCATCCACATGTAGTGCCCAACTGTATCTGCAGACGGCTTACTTTTAATAAGGAAGTTGATGGCAGAATTTGCACTCCGGCCACCGTAAAACCCTTCATTCCGCAAAACATACGAAAAGCAAAAATAAATCTGAAAACCCACTCCATGGGAGTACCTCATGTGCAGCTGCCCTATGCAGAGCAGCTCACCGGATGACGGGATTGAGGTAAAGCCTTCGGGACCCCCACTCTTTGATGAAAGGAGGAAAACCATGGGGTAACCTTCCCGGGTCAGTGTTTGTGTCGGGGTGGTGCTGGGTCTCGTTCACCAGACGGTGGTCTGCTTGGGTAAACTTGAGGCGGTCCCTTGGGGTGGGTGCCTGGAATGTCCGATCCCAAAAAGAGGATGATCACCTGTCTCTGTTATCATCTGAGAATGGTACCATCTCAGCCTAGGCTGGATATTGGCAAGCTCAAGGATGAGAGAGTAGCTGAGGAGTTTGCGAACAGGTTGAGTGGAGATTGGGGGGGGGGGACTGGGTGCTTTAGGAAATCCTGAAGAGTTGTAGAGTGCCTTCAAGACCACTGTCCTTGATGTTGCCGGTGGATGTCTAGGAACTCACCGTTGGGCAAAGAAGAATTTTGTCTCTCAAGGGACACTGGATACCATTGACCAGAGTCGCAGGGCCAAGCTGAAAGGCAGAACTGTGCTGTTTAGGGAGATGAGGAATAAAACTGTATGTGGCCTAAGGGTGGACAAGGAGGCCTATGTGCGAGGAATCTTTTAGGGGGTTGAGCATCACCTGTGGTCTAGTGATTCTCGACCTACTAACAGAGGAATTCGTGCATTGCATTCATCCAAGCCTGTCCCTTGGTGTCGTGCAGTTGAAGCAGAGGGTGGTGGGCTCTTGACAGAGGAATCCGAAGTAAAGGCCCGCTGGCTGGGTTACTTTGAGCGGCTGGACCAGGCTGATCCACCAGCTGTTGAATTGGATGTCAGCAGTGTTACAATCCCTATTGCTGACCCTCCAATCAACTGTGGTCCACCTTCGTTTGTGGAAATACAGGCTGTGGTGAACCGGTTGAAATGGGGTAAAGCTCCAGGGATCTGTGGCACCCATGCTGAAGTTCTCAAGGCTGGTGGAAATGCTGTACTTGTGTCATTGCATGCAGTTCTGTGCTCTGCCTGGAACACAGGCATCGTCCCAACTGACTGGAGACAGGGTTTATTCTAACGTGCAGTTGTACCCCTTTTGTGCAGTTGTAAATTCAAAATGTGCAGTTGTAAATCCAGATTTGTGCAGTTGTCAATTTGTTCTTTGTTTGAATTTGCATGGCTAGGGTGTCATAAACTAGGAAGGAACCACAATAGACATCACTGATAGTCTGATAGCTGACCAAAACTTATTTTTTTATTAACCTTACAATATAATGCAATCATACATATTACATAAATCATAAAATATGACATAGACTACCACATTTCACATTACAAAATATATCTTAAACAGTGAGGATTATCAAACGTATTTACAGTCGATGATGTCTGCAAGGTGGCAACCCAGCCACCCAGCAGTGGAGTTTCCTTGAGTTTCGCCAAGTTTGATGTCACAAGAGATGTTTCAATATCCAAGTTAAGCAGGGTCACACTGTCCGACTGAATCTTCTTCTGGAATCGTGAAAACACAGCTAGTACATTGGCAACAAATGCCATTAGCTCAAGCACAGATTTGTTGGCCAATAGCGTCAGGAAACCATTAGCTGCTTTGTCTTCCGATTCCCGGAAGTATAGAACCAGAACATGCCATGAAGTCAAGATTGTATTGACAAGAGATAATGTGAACTCTGTCCAGCGTATTTCAAACACCCTTGGCAAGGCACAGCACTTCAGTCCTTGTTTGACTGCAAGGGCATTCAACCCTCTTGTTCTCACCCCTGAGGTGTGGAAGAATGA
The DNA here is from genome assembly GCF_056783735.1 of Eptatretus burgeri. Classification (NCBI taxonomy): domain Eukaryota; kingdom Metazoa; phylum Chordata; class Myxini; order Myxiniformes; family Myxinidae; genus Eptatretus; species Eptatretus burgeri. The sequence goes on from NC_140965.1 coordinate 49,208,454, forward strand.
TGATATCCCATTGAGTGTTTGGATCAGATGACTGATTTCATTTATGCCGTATTTTCCAGTGATTGATTTCCATGCAAGTTGGGACCTATGAACTGCACACCAAATCTTCATCTTTGGAACCTCTGACTCATTTCTGTCAAATGCTGCCCAAATCCCATTCTTGTCACCAGTGTTCACACTTGCTCCATCTGTCACTATGGAAGACATATTGGAGAAGATATTTTGGGTTGCTTCTTTGCCAACAGTGTTATTGCAAGCCTGTTCCACCGCATTGAACACACCATGAGCTCCCCTAGTCTCAGTTTCATGAGCACCAAGGAAAATGGTATCTTCATCCCCACTCACGGTTATCAGCTGAGCCAACACATAAATCTTGTCTACCTGGGTTCTGTCCATGGAGCCGTCACACCTGAGTGAAATGGCAATGGAATTGTGAATCTTTTTGGATAGTGATTGTCCATCTGACTCTACAATGCACTTGAGCAACTCGAGGTGGCTCGCCGGGGTCACATACTGGAGGTCCTTGTCAAGCTTTACTTCCTGGGAAGTCTTCGCAGCCTCCATTTTTTCCCGCCCCTGCCTCGCATCAGAGTTTGTGCAGTTGTAAATTTTCCTTAGAATAAGCCCTGACTGGAGGAGGGGCCTTGTCTCTGGAAAGGAAAGGGTGATCTCCAGGACTGCAACAACTACTGAGGGGTGATGCTGCTCTCGGTGCCAGGCAAGGTCTTTGCTCGGATAATTCTTGATAGGGTTTGCCACCATCTGCCTGAGCACCAGCATCCAGATCAGTCTCAGGCTTTTCACCAAAGAGGTCAACGATTGACCGTATCTTTGCTCTTCAGGTCCTCACTGAATGCAGATGAGAGTTTTGGCAGGGGCTGCTTGCAGCATATGGTGATCTCTGTAAAGCGTTTGATTCAGTGAATCGGGATGCCCTCTTGACTCTAGAGGATTCTTGGTCTTCATGGGGTGTTACCAAATCTGATGATGTATGAACTCTACTCTGGTACTGAGAGTGCTGTGAGATGTGGTGATACCATCTCTGACTTATTTCCAGTTTTACTGGAGTTCATCAGGGATGTGTTCTGGCCCCCACACTTTTCAGCAATTGTTTGGACTGGATTCTGAGGAGGATGCCAGAGATATCAAGCTGTGGCACATCATCATTTGGGAATATCAAGATCTCTTACTTTGATTTCACAGATGATGCAGTCATCTTTGCGGAGATATCCTCTTGGGGGGCTCTTATAGTGCTGAATGAGGAGTCAGAGCCGCTGGGATTACGGGTTTCCTGGGTCTAAACTAAGATCCAGGCTTTCAATGACATCTTAGATGCTGCTATCTTGTCTCTATCTGTTTGTAACGAGGATATTGAGGTCACGGAGAGATTCACTTAGCTTGGCATTGATATTCATGTCTCTGCTGGCTGTGAACCAGAGGTCAACAGATGTCTCGGTCAGGCCTGGGGAGTCATGAATTCACTAGATCATGGGGTGTGGCACTGCCGGTACCTGTGCGGGAGGATGAAAGTCTGAGTCTTCAGGTCCTTGGTGCTTCCAGTCTTGCTCTATCTGTGTGAAACTTGGACTGTGACCAGGGATCTGAGATGGTGACTTAATTCCTTTGGTACCAAGTCTCTTCGGCGAATCCTTGGCTATCACTGGTCAGACTTTGTGTCCAATGAGCGGTTGCTGAGACTCAAATGAGATTTGTTTCCTGCATAGTTTGTGAGCATCAGCTGTGGCTGTTTGGACATTTTCCTGATGCTGATACTGCTCACCAGATTCTCTCAGTAAGGGAGCCTCATGAGTGGAGGAGGCCAATAGTCTGACCGTGTGCCTCGCGGTTGCAGCAGGTTGATCAGCATCTCAGATGGGGATGGGCCAGGCATCTGCCTGGGGGATGGCCAAACGGAGGCCCCTCAAGTACCAGTCGAAAGTGGATACAGTGACTCGCTGCTTCGGCGCATGCTCTCATCCCTGACCTGGTGTTGGTATTGTACCCAAACTAGGTAAAACTGGAGCGAAGTCAATGGTGTGCCATCGCAAATCCCCATGCTTCCCATCAAAAACAAAGTTAAAAGATTGCAAAAAGTTCCACTCGGAATGACCCAATATCAAATTTTGAGTTAAAAATATATTCTGTTTTGATCCCTGTGGCCATAAGTTCATGAACCGGGGGTCAAAGCCCAAAAATAATTCCATATTTCATGCGTCCCCCGGTGTTGATTCTACATCCAAAGTTTCATTCCAAAAAATTTTCAAATGTGCTCATAATTGTATTTTGGCATTTGACCTTTTGACCCTGCCACAGGGGGCAGGGCCAAAAACCTCTCACACCTTCATGCCATGTGGTGATCATAACTACCAAGTTTGGTCAAATCTTTCACTTTACGAGGGGTTTTTGAAACAAAGCCCAACTATAATCTCATGTAGGGAGAGGAAGTTTATTGCTTAAATTATTTCTGTTTCCACGGTGGGGCTCAGAACATTTCAAACATCTCTTACCGCTTCCTTGGATGGAAAAAGTAAATCCTGAATGCAATTGAATTCTGAATTTTTTTCACAAGGTTGATTTATTAGGAAACAAAATGTTGCAAGGTGTATATTTTTTGAATCTGTGCTCATTGTGGTGGTTTTTCTTTTCCCCTCTTGCATTTTTGTGTCCAGATAAGACATCAAACTTGAGCCAGCTGACCTTACAAGTGTTTCATGAAAAGGTTGATTCTCACAATATGATGGAAGCAGTGGCAATATTAAACTATAAAATGCAAAACCTGAAAGACAGTCACAATTCCCTAGAATTGGCGATGAAGAAACAAAAGGAATTGCATGAACAGGCCATATTGGATGGACACGCACCGGTGGACTCGCGTGTAGATGGTCTGGAAGCCAGGATTAAACAGCTCGAATATCTTTTTGGCTTTAAATCCATGGAAGCAAGCAGAGGTGACAGGGCCCCTGTGAACCTGACGCATCTTCAAGCCCAAGTTGATGACCTGTACAAATTTAAATCACAGTCTTACCTTTCCTTGCATGATCAATTATTTCGTATGTCCTCTCTCCAGGATCGAGTAAACAAAAATACTGCCAAGGCCCGACAGAATTTTGAGGCGTTGCAGAATACCAGTATGGATATGGAAAAACTTTCAGCAACCTCCGAAGCATTTGACTTTATCAGTAACAGCACAGACGACCTGGAAGTTGAGCAAAGGAGGCTAGAAACCAACCTGACGATTATTGAAGAACGAGTTAATACGCAGGAAATTTTTGCAACAAAGTTGGACAAAAGTATCGATTTTATGAAGGAGCACCTCTTAAGTGCTGCAAATATGGCGAACGAAAGGCAGAGGAAATACATGAAATTGCACCACGAAGTTCACGAGCAAGTGCGCAGTTTGCAAGAATCTCTGCAGGACTTGCAGAATAAATTTGACGCGTTGCAGGTCAATCAGGATGATCTGAGCTCTGTACAGATGATGATCAGTGGCAACTTGTCCATCGTGAATGTGGAGTTGGAACACCTGGATAAAAATCACAAAGGCATCACCGAAAGACTCACAGTTGCTCGAGGTATGCAATACAATTGGTATCACACATTTACAGTTGAAAGTGCACACCAGTTGTCCTCTATCGTGAACAGATACTGTAAGGGGCTGTACATGTATCATATTTCTGCAAAAAAAAAAATCAACTGTTTTTTTCTGCCAAGTTTGACCCTCTTCCAAATTTTGCACAACCTATATTATGTATGTGATCATATCCTCATTCCACTGCCCCTCCTACTCCCTGAGATATGCAGTACCAATTGTGAATGTGACTCAGCAATATGATGCAATTTATTTCAACACAAGTTGATGGGCATTTCGGGAGTGTATCAATGAAAGTGCATTGTTTCAGCAACATGACATGAACAAGACAGGTTTAGCACCCAGTCGTGTTTTTTATTTATTTATTTTCAAAGAATAAGGATCCTTGGGGAAATTTATTTATTTTTATCAATAAAATAAAAATAAATAACAGCTTGGTCATGGTAAGCAGAATTTTGGCAGTATTCAACCATGTAAGATGATGTCATCAGCACCTTAGGTTTGAGCATTTTCTGATTGGGGGGGAGGGATTTGAAGAGTTGTGGTAGGTGGGGAGGGGGCTTGACGGCTTGGAGTTGGAAGGGGATTGCTGCCTTAGGTTTGGGTGGGGGAGGGTGAGTTTGAGGACTTGGAGTGTGTGAGGTGGGGGGGGAGGAGTTGAGGACTTGAAGTCACTTTTTACATTAAGGAGATGTTCTGCAGGTCCCTGCTAGTTTATTTGAATGACTGATCAGTCCAATCCTTGAGGAGATTTCATGGTTGCATATTAATCGATCACCTTGTTCGACCAATATTTCTCCTTTTGGCCATCCTCATTTCATCCATCATGTATTTCTCTATTTCCATTCAACCATCATGTATGTGTTTGCATTTTTTTTTTTTTACTCCTTGTGGTGAAGAACCTGCCTCCAGGAACTGCAGTTCTTTGCAAATGCTTCCAAGTTGTCTTTCTCGATATTGATGTTATTCAAGTCTCTTTGCAGGACATCCTTGTAGCAGCGCTTTAGACACCCGATCAGTCTTGGTGCATTTTGGAGCTCACCATAAGGACGTCCTTTGGGATGCGTCCCTCATTCATACAATGAGTACGACCAACCCGTTCGTAGACGCCTTTACTTCATGATAGTGATTTGGGGTTACATTTGTCATTTCTCCAGGATAGTGACATTTGGAATTTTGTCGTACCACTTCACTCCAGGGATAGGGTGACGATAGCAAAGGTGGAAAGTGTTAATACGTTGCTCATGCCTACGAATAGTTGTCCGAGTTCATCTGATTGTGATACTGCTGTACAATAGCATGTTAAGGACGCAGGCTTTGTACACCTTCATCTTGGTCATGATCATCGGTCTCTTGTTGTCCCAGACACGTTTTTTCAGTCTCCCAGAAGGAGCGGAATCTTAACCAACGCGAGTGCTAATTTCTACATCTCGGTGGGTATTCTCAGTCCTATTGAGCCGAGGTAACAGAAGGTATCCAGTACTTTGAGCTGGGCATCATCTATACTGACGTGAGGGGATTGCTCCACACCTTTTTCCATTACTCGAATTTTCTTCAAAATAATGGCTCCAGCAAACTCTTTGCAAGCAGCTGAAAAGTCATTGCACATGATTTGAAGGTCTTGCTCAGTGTGTGGACAGAAGCTCATGAATATAAGCTTTCTGTACCTTTCACTTGGCATGTAGTGTTGCCAGATTTACTAGTTTTCCATCATTCCTTGTGTATAAAGCAATACTGGATGTGCTTGACGAGGCACACTTTAGAAGTCGAGAAAAGAAAATGCCAAAAAGGGTGGATGCAAACACACATCCTTGTTTAACACCATTATTAATGGTAAAGTGAAGCCTGGTGTTGGCTTATCGGTAAAGGTTGTTGGCTTAAGATATCATCGTCTTGAGTTTGAGTCCCTGTCACGTCGTTAAATAACACCAAGTGGGTATATTTATTTAAATGCAACATGTGGCTGCTTGGCTGCATCATTTTATCAGGGCATAGTAGTGCTGCTAATGAAATTCCCCCTGTTACCAGTAAGCTAGTACTAATTTCACCTGATGCTCTCGGCAGTGATGCAACCAGCAAGCACAGACTGCATACGAAATAATCATAAGAATGGTAGTGTCTTGACTGGCTACCCTCATTTCATACAGCTACTTGCATCTCGTTATGAAAGGCCTGGATTATGTTCAGAAGTATTGAAGGACATCCTTCTCTCTCTAGGCACAGGTACAGTCCAATATGACTCACAGAATCAAATGCTTTAGATAAGTAACAAAGGTCAGGTAGATGGGATGGTGAAGGCCAAGGTGAATACAATGTCATTGGTAGACCTCCCAGATCTGAACCCAAACGGGATATCTGGATACACAGTCTGCTAAGATCTGTAGATGCTTCAGCTCTATTTTGGCCATGGCTTTAGCAGCAGTGCTTAGAAGAGAAATTGAACAGTTATTATCACAAATAATTCTGTCACCCTTGCTTTTGTAAAGATCTCAACTGTTGTTGCATCTTTCAGTTCTTGAGGTATGGTAACAGGTTAACCCATTTGTCAACAGGTTGTTTTTGTCGTTTTTATACTTTTTAAAATTCTCCATTGAAGCAACATGAAATTTATACATAAGCATCTTTGTGATGTGTAGAATAAAGTACTGTAACACACAAAAATGAAACCAGCGATTTCAACAGACAGTTCACAAAACATGTTCTCAATGGCTGCCCTGCTGAAGCATCACAAATGGATCGTCCTGGTTAAATTGTCGATAACTCGGCTGCATTCCTGAACCGGAATAGCTTTGATGTTGGCGGAAATTACATTTTTGAGGTCATCAATAATCTGAGGTCTCCCTTGGTGCAATCTATCCTTCAGGTAATCCCAAAGATAGAAGTCAGGTGGGTTGAGGTCTGGAGAATGGGACACCCAATCAACATCTGTCCTTCTAGAGACTATTTGATCACTGAATTTCTGTTGTAGCCACTGTATCGATCTGTTGGAAGTGTGAGGTGTGGCCCCATCTTTCTGAAACCATTGCACAGCCCTTTCGATGTGGCGCTTCCTCGCTAATACAAACCAGAACTTCTGGATAACTTTCACAGACCGTTCAGTGGTTATGGTTACCGATTTCCCTTCTTCATCTTGAAACCAGAAAGGCCCAAAGATGCCAGGTTTGTTTTTATTAACCCATGCTGTGCATGTCTGCCTTTGAAACGGCCTTTCAAGAACTTCAACAGGAGAACTAGAACCCCAAAACACCTTGTTTTCAGAATTAATATGACCACTTAAAGGAAACTGGGCCTCGTCAGAAAACCACATACATTACTCAGAAAAATTGGATCCCTGCACATTTTTTCCTCAAACCATTCACACGTCATCACACGAAGTAGTTTATCATTGTCTGTTACGTTTTGCTTCACTTGTATGTGAAACGGGTACATTTTAAAGTTCCTGCTTCAGAATTCTTTGTGCACTTCATCGAGATAAGTTCAATTCTTGAGATCGAACGACGCAGCAATTTCCTGGGGCTCCTCAAAACTACTTCATGGACTGCTCCAATGTTTTCTCTTGCAATCCTTGGGTGACCAGACTTTGAACAATTAAGATTTTGTACTGTCCCATTGGACTTAAACATCTTTATCCATCGAAAAATAGCAAGACTTATCTTGGGCTAATCTGGTGTCGAACTCCTTTCTGAATCGTTTTTGAGTCTGTTTCAATGACTTTGTGGCAAAGCAAGACTCCGCAATAAAGATCCTTTGTTCAATTGTCCGTGCCATCTTCAAAATTAACAATATAACTGATGTTTGCAGTTTTTCCTCCAAATGCTTCATACAAACCTGCAATAGAAAAAAAATTTGTCTAGAAAAAATTAAAATTACACGTAACTTTAATGGGGTTGAGTTTTTTTATGAAACACCCTCTATAACTGTACTGCTCCATCTTTAACTCCTTGTTTAAGGAATTCAGGAAGAATTCCGTCAGCTCATTGTGTTTTCCCTGACTCCAGTTGTCGCAATGCAACTGTCAACTCAACAAAAGTAAAAACACCTTATCTCGGTCATGTAGTGTAGAAAGCTCAGGAAGCGAATCAAGAGTCATTGCACCAAAAGCCGGTTCAAGCATATGGAGTGTCCCAAAATGGTCTGCCCAGCGGTCCAGCCGTTGTGCTTGGTCTGTGAGAGGATTTCCATCCCTGTCTAGTAGTGGACCTGTTTTCGATGGAACAGGCCCAAGAACATCCTTCACCCGTGGAGATCACCAAAATCGGTAGAGTTGAATTCGCTCACATAGTTTCAACCAATATTTTTGGATGCAATTTCTCATTTCTCCCTGAGCATTGCAATTTGCTTTCTGTGGGCTTGATAAAGAAGCTTGAGATGGATTAGTTACATTGACAATGTGAGCATTTTGCTTCTCCTCAATAATTCGCATCATTTTGGTTGTCTGTAAACCACTCAGGCTGATTTCTATATTTGATCCTCAAAAACAGTGTGCAACTGCCATTGGTTTGTCATGAAAGTTTGACTGCTGTTGATTTACGTTACCCTCACTTTGTGGCATCCTGCACAGCTTCTCATGATACACTTCTTGGAATTTTGTTGCAAGATCAGCTATTTTTTCAGGTTTGCCGTGTTCAACTTTCTGGCTGGTTTTTCTCTCTTATGATGGAATTTGCATCGTGCAACACCAGTCTTGCACCTTACTAGTGCATGGTCTGTGTCACAGTTTGCATTGTGCATACTTGTAGTATGTAGCACATCACAGAGGTGCTTCTTGCTGGAGACGACATGGTCGAGTTAATTCCAGTGTCTTCTTGAACGTGGGTTTTGCCAGGTTACTTCACTCCTCGTTTTTCTTCCACTAAAAGAGTGTTTGTTATGCAGAAAGAGTAATAACTGCACAACTCCGGAAGGTTATGCCTGGTGTTGGCTTAATGGTTAGTGTGGTGGGCTTTGGATCCCAGGGTCCTTAGTTCAAATCCCGCTCAGCTGTTGAATTAATACCAGATGGGGTTAACTCGGCTTGTCATCCTTCCAAGGTCGGCAAAATGAGTGCCAGCATGCTGGTATACTGTGTTGGAGTGGCGACCCGTCCAGGATTGTACCCAATAGCCAAGGAGACTGCTTAAGCAGCACCAACGCTCTGCACAGAGTATGGTCCCAATCTCCTCTCTCCTCCTCCAGAAGATGCCGGCAATTTTCATTTATCTTTCCAACACTGTGGTGACCAAGTATGCTTTGCCAGGCATCATAGTCAGCTCTCACGGAGGGAATGATGTCCCCCACTAGAAACAGTCTGTCATTTGTGTTTATTCTATAAATAATTTTGTTGAGTTGTGTATAGAAATAATCTTTCTCCTCAAGTGAGCTAGGCAGAGTATGCTGCAATAACAGTGGTTGGACCATTTCTTGTGTTCAATCTCACCACTGATAGTCTGCTTAATAATGCAGTGGGATATTCATTGCTTGAGAGTACATCATTTATAATTCCCAAGCCAACTCCATGCTCCCTCTTTTCACTTAATTTTATCCGATTCCAGTAGAAAAGGGGAGTGATGTCATCTTGTGGATCCACTGTCAAGTAGTCCTGTCTCAGAGAGAACGGCAATGTCTATGACTAATCTATCTAGTTACAGGTCAGACTGCTGTCCTCATATTTGATGAACGAGGATTGAAAACAAATCAAGATGTTGAACTCAGAACATTCCAACATCCAAAATTCAGTTTCCACTTAAAAACAGGAATAGTTTGGGATGGTGCTGGCTATTTTAGCCCACATTTTCTTGGGCCTTCCACTGCTTGTGAAATGCAGACAGTCCCTAAATATGACTGTGTGGTTGCTCAAGCAAGCTGCCGGACGGTCTTATACACCTTTCAAACCCGAACGACCGAATCATTGCTGAACCCTCAGCATGCACATCTTGGCAAAGTTAGAATATGCGTGCATGCCCCAATTCATGCACCCCCTCTCATCCAGAATATCCAGTTCCCAGAGACCAAGGAGATCCAAAACATTTGTGTAAATGTGTTGGATGTATCTGGTTGCCCAACAATGGAGTGGTTTCCCTCATGTCCTTGTGCTTCAGTCACATTTGGCTCGGCGGTCGTAGGGTCTAAAAAATCTACGGCCACTAGCAATTATAGGGCGGCCGCAGTATTTCCACAGTCAGACAATGCAGCAGTCACATATGTTTATATTTTTTGGGTAGCCGCACGGGGTATTCAGAAATTGTGGAGACCGAAAACGTGGGGGTGCCGTACGGTCTTTGATTTGATGTTGCATGGTGACCTTAGGGCGTCCCTGCGGCAGCCATAGAATTTTCAAGGCAGATGCAAGGTAGCCTCAAGGTGCCCGCAAGGCGACCGCAGGGGGGCCCTAAGGCGAACGTGGAAATAGTGCAGCCGCCATAATTTTTTGGGGGTTGGCAAAATTCATTTTTCATTGATAAGAGCCTATGGAAAACGCACGAATAACGCAAGCCCACCGTACGCCCTACGTACGGTCGACGTGGAACACATCTACGTCATGGCTACGGCTTGTCGAATTGCTACGGCCAACCTAGAAATGAAAAAAGTTATAACTCCGCGCTTTAATTCCACGGAGATCCCTACGGCCTGTAAAAGATAGCCATACGGCATAGGGACACCCTGAGGCCACCTCAGAAACTCTGCGGCCGCCGCACGTTTCTGTCAATTCAGGGGGGAGGGTGTACAGCTGCTGTATCCTAGCCGTAGAGCAAATGTGACTCATGCTTTAGTGTCCCATGCAATGCTGCAATAATGAGAACTGTCACTGACACATACATATACGTGCAGACTTGAAAATGCAATCGGGCTCTAATTCAATCCCATTAAAACATTTTGTAGTGCAGTATCTTAAGGTACAATGGACTATTTTAAGATAACAAAAGGAAATCAGATATAATAGTGAGGACAGCTAGTAAGGTGATTGGCAAGGATGTTAAATATTTTGAAGTTTTATGTGAGACTGCCATAGATAGGAAATTTCAGACCACTATTGATGATGTAAATCACCCCTCTCTATTCTTGTATAGTTTTTCATTAAATCAGGAAGAATTCGACTTCCTCGGGTTAAAACCTGCACATTTAGAGATTCCTTCTTCCTTTGTACAAGAGGCATTACGATGACTTATTTTCTCGATTCATTGAATGAATGTGGTACTGTTATAGAGATTTGGTATTTTCACTGAATATATGGACACGTAAAGTTGTTTTTATGATGAAGTTTAGGTAATTTTATTATGACAGTTGTTTTGTGAAGGATTTCTTCAATTTCTATGATGAAGTTCAAAGTAAAGGATTTCATCAAAGGTGGATTGAGTGCTTTAATCTAAGAAGTATTCAATTGTCACATGGGATTTATTACACATTGCTTATTTATTTATTGCACATTTATTATTCAAAATGACTGGGAAGATGAATTTCCTGTTTCGACATGATCAATAAAATAAGTCCAAGTCTAAGATTTTCGACAGGTGAATTATATAATGGCATACATCTCTATTATATAGTATCCTTTACGTGGCATATTAATTGTTCTCGAAGAGCCGACAAAAGATTCCCATGGAAACTGTTATATGCAGATGACCTAGTCTTGACAGCAAAAACAGAATTAGAAGCAAAGGAGATATTTCATATTTGGAAGGAAGCAATGGAATGAGGAATGAGGATGAATATAGATAAGGAAAAACTGGTGGTTAGTGGCAAAGAAGGAGGAAGGAAGGAGAGTGGGAAATGGCTATGCAACTTGTGACAGTGTGTGTCTTGCAAAAGTTTGTGTCTTTGGAAATGCAGTGGAGTTCAGGGAAGTTTAGGTATAGTGGCTGGCAGTTTCAGATGTACAAAGTGGCATAGGTGGAAATAAAGATGTAGAGAACATGGGCGAGTGGATATGGGATTTGAAATTCAGCTGGAAAAGGTTAAGAGCTTTTGTTACTTGGGAGATATGTTAGATGCAGGTCATGGAGCAGAGCTAGCTGCGAGAACTGGAGTAGAGTGGAATAAGTGGAGAGTACATTTAGCCTGTATTGGACCAGTTTTGATGTACGGTAGTGAGACATTGGGAATGAGGGTAGAAGACGAGAGAAGAATAGAGAGGACATAGCTCAGGATGATGAGATGGATGTGTGGGGTAACAATGAGGGATAAGCAAAGTAGTGTGGACATAAGAAAGAGGCTCAAAGCTAATATTACCAAGGAAGAGTTGAGAAAGAGAAGACTAAGTTGGTTTGGGCATGTGGTGAGAATGAGAGAAGATGGGTCTGTCAAGAAAGTCACCAGTTTAGTCTGGGAAAAGATCAAGAAGTAGAACGAAAAAGATCTGGAAAGATGTGTGTGTGTGTGTGTGTGTGTGTGTGTGTGTGTGTGTGTGTGTGTGTGTGTGTGTGTGTGTGTGTGTGTGTGTGTGTGTGTGTGTGTGTGTGTGTGTGTGTGTGTGTGTGTGTGTGTGTGTGTGTGTGTGTGTGTGTGTGTGTGGTCATATGGCAGCTTAGCAGCCGGGGTAGCTATCATTTATTGAAGCATGACTGTGTCACTGATGCAGTGCCCCTCTACCAGTACACACACTGGAACTGGTACTCATTTCACTGACTTCGGAAGGATGACAGGCTGAGTCAACCCCTGGTGTATTAATTCAGCGGCCGACAGGGCTTTAACTCAGGACCCTAGGATCCCAAGCCACCACCCTAACCACTGAGCCAACACCAGGCTTTGGAAGGATATGATGAGTAGTGACATGCAAGTGTTGGGGTTAATGGAGGAGGGTCCTTTTGACAGAATGAAGTGGAGATGAGCCATCAGTCAACTAACCCCTTAAACAACAAAATGGTTGTAGTCGTAGTAGTAGTAGTAGTAATGGTGGTGGTAGTGCTTTTCTTAGAATTGCCACAACTCTATTGAATGTAGCTCGCTCTCCTTATGCCTGCGAGTACCCAGTCAAGACTGCAGGAGGTAAGGTGGAGCATTTTAAGAGAAAGCACGACCAAGATAGAAAGGGAGGGGAAGGAAAAAAAAAATTACCAAAATAACACATTTATACAAATAAGAACAAAGTGCCTTGTGGAGAGATACCACAAAGTGCTTCGTTTGTGCTCAAACTTTCCTTAAAATTTTGAGCAGTGTTGCCATATTCTGCTGCCTTGTATTCTGAGACAATGCCTGAGCGTACGAAGCCTTTCAAGCTCACAACACTGTGTTCCACCACATTCCTCTCAATTTTTGCCTTCCTGGTTTTATATATTGCCATCTTTGCACAAGTTAAAATAAAGTTGACAAGGAGATCTCGTGACTTGCTCTGCTTCTTCACCGGGCGTCCGATGATGAAGAGTGTTGGTGAGAAGTGAAGCCAGAAGTGCAAAAGTAAGTTTTTCATCAGCAAGAAAATTGCCTGAAGATGTCGACATTGAAGGTACATGTGAAATACCGTTTCTCTTTCACCACAAAAGCAGCATTCCTCTGGAACGTTTGTGAAATGCTGCATCATGGCTCCAGAGCTTAAGGCACCATGCAGCAATCTCCAACTTAAGTCCACCATTGTTCTTGGCGTTGTTCCAACTTGAAAAGTAAGTGGAAGAATCTCACGCCAGGGAGTATCCCGTCGGGTTGCAAGAGCCATGTAGTGGATCGAATGCATCGACAGCAGGTATAATTTCTTCCTTGACAGCTCATGGAAGGACATTTTAGCTGCGCCAGGGGGCCAACCCATTTTGTGCGCGGGTGGTGGCTGAGGGAAGTCGCAACGTCGTGGTTAGATTTTAAAGTCCATGGAGTTGCTGCTGAACATCTACAAAGTTCCGTCACCCTCATTGGGATTCTCTTGATACAGTATGCCAAGCAATCCAGGAGGAAAAGACATTTTAACCTCTTGGAGTATCCTTGAGGGGATTCTAATTGTCCGTAGGCCCATTTTTGTTTCGAGTTCCTCTGATGAGAGAAGGCCTCTCTTCCTATCATTCAGAAGGTCTCTCACTGTGGATATATTATCAATCAAGAGCTTCCTTCTTAACGAGCATGAAGCCAGGGTTGGGCCTTGCAGAAGAGGGTTGAGAAAGAGGTTCTTCAAACAGGTCTTTGCTTGGAGAAGGATCTTTCTTTTTATGTTGGCAGCATGCCAAGCCCTTAGCATTTCTTGATTAAAGAGAGGCAATGTCGAACTTGACAGGTTGTATGAAGTCATGGTAAAAATATGCCTTTCGTATCCAAGATGGAACACTTTGCTGAAAAAGTAGGACGCCAGTGAGCACCATTGCAGTGCAGGATTCACGTACAGGTAGCGTTGAATCGTCTTCAACCTGGATGTGTGGTAGTGGCTTTGAAGGCAGGGAAAAGACTGTCCACCTTCATCCAAGAGCACGGTAAGAATTCCCAAGGAAACCTAGTGTTTACCATTCCAAAAGTAGTCCAACAACTTCCTCTGCATTTCAACCAGAAACTCCTCCAGAATGCTTATTCAAGAGATCTTGAACATCAACTTTGGAATGATAAATTGTTCAATTAGGAGTGTTTTCCCTCTCAGTGACAGGACTTTTAGAAGCCCACTCCAGTCTCTCAACTTTGCTTCTCTCTTGTCCCCTAAAGCACTCCAGTTGACAAGTGGTGAGCACCCACTTGAAGTGGACAGATGCACCCCCAAGTATTTTAGCTCATTGCAACTCCATGTCAATTCCTGAAAAAGTTTTGGGAACTCTTTGATCTGCATTGGTCCAATCAGAAGCCCAGAACTTTTTCTCCAATTGATTGTAGCAGATGATGCTGTTGAGTAGACCTGCTGATAATCATAAATGGCTTGCATATCCCTTGCACTGCTGACAAAAACAAGGATGTTGTCTGCATATGCAGAAAGTATGAGGGAGAGCCTGTTGTTTGGTACCACCGTACCAGTTAGCCTTCATCTCATCAAACAAAGGAAAGGTTCGATGCACAGGGAATAAAGTTGGCCTGACAAAGGACATCCTTGTCTTGTTCCTCTTTCAAATGGAAAGGGGGTGAGCAAGTGACCATTGACTTTAACTAGGCATTCTGCCAACATGTACAATGGCTGGATCATGCCTACATATCTCCTCCCCAACTCAAAAGTTTGCAGGGTCTCAAAGAGGTAATCTCGTTCATTTGGTCAAAAGCTTTCTCTTCATCCAAGGAAAGGAATCCAACTTGAGTCTGAGTCTTGTTTGCATACTGTATGAAGTCTCTGACCAGGGATATGTTGCCAGATAGATGTTCTACCAGGGATAGCGTATGACTGGACAGGGCTAACTAACTTTGGTAGCACCAGCACTAGATGATTTGACAACATTTTTGACATGATTTTGTAGTCCACGCACAAAAGAGACACTGGCCAATAGTTCCTTAGTCTCTCAAGCCACCCTCCTTAGGAATCAAAGCCAAGGTTGCTCGCCTCCAAGACAGTGGCATTTGGCCTGTATCACATGCTTCCTGAGCTACACTAAGGTAAATCCGATCAAATTCCATACTTTGGTGTAAAATTCACAAGACAAGCCATCCACTCCAGGGGACTTATCCAGCAACAGGCTATGCAGGGCAATTGTTAATTCTTCCAGATAAAAATGGAGCTTCTAGTCACTCTCTGTATTCTGGAGTCGCTTCAGGGAGGCCATTCCACAAAGTGCCACAAAGCATCCGCATTTCACCTTCTTACCTGAGTAGCGCTGAGCGTAAAAAGCTTGAATTTGTTCATGAACATGCTCAGGATCGTTGAGCAAGGAGCTATCTTCTGCCAGAACACTGGATATACAGTAGTTCTAAGTCGAGCTTTGCACTTTTCCAAAGTTTTGAGATAACTCAGGGCATATTCATCCTCAATAATAAACTGCAACCGAGAGCGAACAAATGCTCCTCGTGCCTTTGTATGACTACATGCTTTGAGGGTGCTCTTCTTTTTCTCGTAAGCGTGCAATTCAGCAGGGGTAAGTGTGGTCCAACGACACTCAAGATGCAACAATTCCTCTTCAAGCTCAGCAATTTCTACTCCAATTGCTTTACTCGATCCATGAGTATTCCTGGCATAACAATTTCAGTCGTACTTTCCCAACGTCCCACCCGAGAATCCAAGTGAACAAAAATCTCCTTTTCTATCCCTCCAGGCTTGCCAAAAGTTACTAAAGTTTAACAAAAAAAAAAACTTCATCCTGGACTAAGGCATTGTTGAAATGCCAAAACTCAGTGCCATGCCTTGCCGAGGCCAGGGAAAGCTTAATCCAGGCCAGATTATGAGCTACAAATGTTAAAATTTTATACCAGAGCAACTTACACTCCAACACCAATGGTGAGACAAGTAAAATCGGTTGAGTCGGGATTGCAAGACATTACCGCCCCTGATACCAGTGTAAGTAAATGATTTATCTGTGGGGTGCTGTACAACCCAAATGTCTCAGGTTTAGTGTTGCCACTTGTTGTAATACCTTAGCAAAAGGACTGTGCGGCTCTTTACCCACTTTATCTAGAGAGGGATTGAGAGTGTAATTAAAATCCCCTCCAAGAATCACGCACTCTTCATCAGCCAAGGTGAGCATCAAATGTGATCAAAGAACCGCACCGTTGGAGGTTCTACATATGGTGCATAAATGTTGACGAAGTTAACAACAAAATCTTCAAACCTTACCTTTACATGTAACAACCGACCCAAACTGACTTCATTTACAACAAGTATTGCAGGTTTCACACTTGGCGAAAACAGGATAGCCACTCCGCAAGATGTATCCATGAGGTGACTGAAAAATGCCAATTCTTGCCATTGATTTTCCCATCGGAAGGCAGCCTCTTGGGTTGTGTGGGTCTCCTGTAGAAAGGCTACTCCAAGTTTCTCCTTTAAACAGAATGACAGTACTTGGTGCAAACGAAATGCATCTTCACACCCGTTAACATTCAGTGATCCCAGGCGAAAACATAATGCTGTCATTACATATAATGAGAGTTATAGAAGGAGAAACACAGTCGAAGCCAACTCATGCTGAGCTCCATAACTTAGCAACTTTACAAGAAACTTCCTGACTCGGACTTGCTCAGCCGAACCTGAAGTCTTGCTTTTTTGTCCGTCTCTCCTCAGTATATACAGGGAAAGCACGAGTGTTTTATAATCTTTTCACCGCTTTAGAGCAGTTTCAACTTTCTTCCGACTGTACAAACTTTGCTCAAGGAACTCGAATATTTCATGGCCAGGATTACACGAATAATGCCCCGAGGGCAGTTCCGATTCAATGCCCGTTCATGATCCTTGATCCCTTTCTCAGTCACCGATGCTCTCCTCATCTTCACTGAATGGGAGCTCATGGTCTCTCTCGTTCAGTACATCTGTACTGTGTGACAAAGCTTCCACCTTTGTAGTCACTTAAAACTGACTTTGCACTTACTTCTGCTGACACAGATGAACACTCCGTTGGTACTAACGAAGCAGTCCTTGCTTCACCGCTTGGCAAAGCTATAGGGATTGAAGATGCTTCGCTGGTAGGGACAGGGAGATCATCCGTTTGAGATGCTATGGTAGAACAGTGCCTGACTTCACTATCTGCATCTATTGTGGATGTAGTGGCAGCACTCGAGACTTCGGTCAGTGCAAGTAATGCCTCAGTCGCTTGTAAGACCGGAATCTTCTGCCTATCTGTCACAACAAGAAGGGGTTCTGCAGTATCTTTTGAAGCTTCAGTGGCAGTCCTTTCATGCAGAACTGCTGCCATGGATACATCAATCAGTGAGTTTAATGAATCCTCATTTCAGTTGTTAGTTTGTCTGAATGTACTGTGTTAATGACAGAAATCTGTCTCATTTGACTCTGACTGGTCAGGAGATGCCACAGAGTCATTATTCATTACCTTTTCAAGTTTGTTTATACATGATCCATCTTTCTGTTCACTCCTCAACAAGTCTTCGGGTGCATCTGGCAGCAGAGACTTCCTGAAACTTGAGGAACAGCATCTGTAACGTGTAACAGAGACTTCCTGTAACATGATCTGTAACTTGAGGAACAGCATCTTCCTCATCTTCCATTTGCACCAGTTGGGTCACAATTTATGTCTCCTCCAAAACACTTGACTTTGCAGATCGCTTCAAGTCCTTGTCAACTGCATCTTCAACATCAGTTCGATTAGCAGTCCCTTTGTCTTCTGGTTCTGATTTTCTCTTCTGCGTTCTCTTCCCCTTCCCTCACTGTCTGCCATTGATCTTCAGCAGAAGAAGGGCCAAGATAAGAAGACAATACAGAAGCTTCTGGAATGACACTTGTCTTTTCCTTAGGCTTGTCAGGGTACTGAGGAGTAGACACTTCTTTTAAGACAGTGGGGCAGTCTGCTCTCATGTGATAGTTTGCCTTGCATACAAAGCAACGAGGCTCATTCGTCATCTAAAATTGCTTGTAATTCTTCCCTTCAAAGGGAAAAACAAAGGATCCCTCACATTCCGTGTCATTTCTCAACTCGATTGAGACCTGTCTTTTGAAAGACAGGATGTGACTTCGGGCAGGCTCACGATAACCGAGAGACACAGGCCTAATAGGTGATCTTAGCACTCACTCCCAATCGCTCCAGGAAAGGCACAACTACATTATTGGCCGTGAAAGGAGGTATGTTGGACAAGGTGATCCATGTACCAAGACTCGAGAGCGGTTCAACTTGTACGAAGAAGCCTCCTACAACAATCCCTTTCTGTATCACCTTATTTGCTTCAGCTTCGGATTTAAGGAAGAACACGGCCCTTCCATACATTTTCAAGGCTGCAACTATTGTTGATAGAACAACAACATTAGCCATTGCCTTTACAAATATGCCTCCACATGGATAGCTTGCCCCATCTCACATCTCACATCATGCTTCCTTGTCAACGCCTGAAATAGGTGTGTGGAGCTGCTCACACTTGCTTGGCCAGAACTGCTCGCAGCAACTTCACCCCATTCACGATCCATAGGCATGTTTATAGTAAAAACATTTTTTTTTATATATATATATATATATATATATATATATATATATATATATATATATATATATATATATATATATATATATATATATATAGAAAAGAGTCATTCAGTAAAAAACAAAAACAATTCAAAACGATATTTTAACGATAAGACCACAGGTCGGGCGTGGCAAACTAGCCCGACACGGGCGTATCTGCGCCATGCAGCTAGGCCTCAACACAAAAGGTCTAATTAAACAACCAAATCACGAAAATAAAATAAACAAGTGAGCCAAGTCAGTTCAGATAACCAAAACAAAACAAAAATACGAATAGAACCGGAGTAGGATGACTATAATGATGAATAATCGAAGCAACTCGAGGAGTAGCGAAAATACGTGGCAAATCGAGGTGGTGGTGGTGGTGGTGGTGGTGGTGGTGGTGGTGGTGGTGGTGGTGGTGGTGGTGGTGGTGGTGGTGGTGGTGGTGGTGGTGGTGGTGGTGGTATTGTAAAGAGAAAGTCTCTCTTCTATTTGTGTGTGATATGTATCCCCTCAAACGCTAATTAATGTGTTTTAATTTTAAATACAAAGTTCAAGACCCATAGAAGAGTTTCCAATTAAAGTATCAGAATTGGAGAATGACTTTCTTTTGATGATGTCTCTTGCGACATAATGCGAGGTAAAGGAAAGAAAAATTGTGGTGATTCATCGCAATAACCTAATGGCTTTCTTTTCTGGGTTTCACAGGGCTTCCCGGAATACCAGGTGTAAGAGGATTTCCAGGAATATCAGGGCCCATAGGTTTAAAAGGAGACAAAGGAGATCAAGGCTTACCTGGGCCACAGGGACCAAAAGGGGAACGAGGAATATTTGGTCCACCTGGGTCTCATGGACGACCTGGACTACGTGGGCCGACTGGGTTGACTGGAAATCAAGGGATGCCGGGGAAACTTGGTCTTCAGGGTATTCCTGGTCTTCCTGGTCTTCCTGGTCCTCATGGTCCTCCTGGTTTAGACGGTCTTCCAGGCTTGCGTGGACCACCTGGACGTCTAGGAGAGACAGTGATTCTGCAACCAGCTCCAGAAACGACTTCTGAACCCAACTCAAGTAAGTTTCCCAGCAGTAAGATAGAAGGATGTATGTTAATCATGTTCCACAGCATACTATTTCCAAGGTTTTGTTATTGACAAGGCCATAAATAGCTTTTCTATTCTCAGAGTTAGAAATTAGTAGCTTCATTGTTTTCTATTTGTGGCTGGTTCCATGTACGCAGATTATTAAACTCCATGTGTATATTTTTTAAGCTGTAAACAAGGATGTATAATGAATTGATTAAAACAAACATCGATCAAAACAAACAAACAAACAAACATCGATTAAAACAAACAAATATGGCTTGTAGAATACAAGTCATTTGAAAAGGTCTGCCCACTGCTATGTAACTTCTTGATTCAAAGTTGCTGCGTGAAAATATTTCCACGTTGACAGTCTGCCAACGGTGAGATGTGCTAACGGTGCTAAAGTCTGCTAAAGTCTGCTAACTCACTGTGCTGAAGCGATGTGCTTTGCGAATGGCCAAATTAAATTGGATCATGCTCGAGCGGTTAACATGATCCCATCCCGTCGGAATCCAAATCTAGCAAATCTCTTAGATTGAACGCTTAACAAATTATATCATCTCCTGAAAATAACCAGACCGGACCGACATGACGTGGGTGCGTACGCCGGATAATGGCGAGTTATCAGTGCACACGTGTACTTTAGGAATAACCCTTTGATCAAAGGAGACACAGAACAATGAAAATGGAGAATCCAGAGATGAAAGGCAGACCGTAACAATGTATAAAGATAAATAAATATGTACCCTCTGAATATAATGAAGTGCACTTAATGCAAGATAATGGAGCTAGGGTGTGGGAGGTGGGAACAGTACAAGGTCTTTAAAAAGATTTGGGGTGAGAAACAACTCCAATGTGAGTGGGTCTCTTGCATGAGTAGTACTGACCAGCACAAAAACACACCACCCAGCAGATAAGTGAAGAAGCATCCAGAAAGGTGAAGGAAGTGCGAGTGAAGGGGGGAGATATATATATATATATATATATATATATATATATATATATATATATATATATATATATATATATGAGCTCTGAGTTCACTGCGCTGGCTCAAATGAGATTCTGCCTTGTACTGGCTCTTCTCACGCCAATTGACTGCCCACGCCCATGCTTGGACCATTTTTTCACCTCCCACACAGTCATGCCCACAGCGCCTGAGTGTTTCCTCGATCACAGTATGGCTCCGCCATCAAAAGGCACGCAGTTGCTGCTGCAGTGCCATCATGCGGGCCAGCTGATATCATGTCGCCCTTCAAACCATCGCGGGCCACGGGGAGGTTTTAAAAGCCACACAAGGAATGTGAACCTTACCTGGTTCACAGAGAGGACACGTACAAATTACGCCTTTTCCACCTAATGCTAATGTCAACTATACCGCCCCTCGTGGCAAGCATAAGAACAGAACAACTTTACTCTGACGGGTTCCTGGTTACAGAAAATCATTTAACCTACATGAACACAAGGACCATTGCAGCTGAACACATTAGCTAATACAATATATAAGTAATAATAATCATAACAATATACAAGTTTGTTCATATTTATCGACGAGGCTGTAAAATAAACACAATTCTTAATTTCTCTCTGCAGTCAATGTTGTTGTGAAACAGCTTAGCTTGCAATTTGAAAATCATATCAAGAAAATAAATTTTTTCGATGATGTAAACCTTGACACTGAAAAGAACTTCATCAAATGAACCACATTTTGTGATAAACTCTTACTTAACCTGATATAAAGTTCAATGCATGATTGTTCAAATTAATGGCCCTTGACCGTGTGAACGCTAAATATTTTATCCTGCAAGTACACCAATTGTCTCTGAAATGTCACACCATGAATTGTTTCAGTGCAACAATTTATGAAAATCACAACCTAACCACCAGTTTTGCATTTCCTCAAATATCTCTGTTATTGACTCTCATTTTCAGCATTGATATTAATTCTGATGAAACCCAAATATGAGTTATTCGTATTACTGGCCTTGTTTGTGGAGGTGGAGTTCCGACAGTAATGGAACTCCATCTTCGAGTGTTGTTGTAGTTTGCATTTTCTGATGACCCCAAAAGCTATACCAGAAATATTATTACTCAGTCAATACCAGAAGTGTCACCCTTGCTGGAAAGTTCAAGGAATAGGAACGACATGAAGAGTCTTGCTCCCCCCACATCCCACTCCTAATACAGTATCATTGCCATACAAGTAAAGCTCGTTAGTCTTGGACAGCAGTATACCAATGAGACAGTTATACTCAGATTCCAAAACCCTCACTGCCATGTGAGTGAGCTGTTACAGCAGACAGGATAAGGGAATATACTCCCAGCAGAAAAAAAGCACTACTAAGCATGCGACAGATGGCGCACCGCAGTAATCTGACAGTTTCTGGTAGCCACTGCAGCTCAAATGTGCTCCAAACATCTCGGCTTTGTCCTGCCTTGGGGTTGTCATGGCTTGGTCGAGAGAGGGACAGATGGGCCGAAAACAATCCTAGAGTCTTTATTTTTTGCCGAGGTATACGTGCTGTAGGCTCAGGTTTTAATGGTCACTCTTGTCGGTATGGAGCAAAATCGACAGTTCAACAGTAGCCCAGGTATCACCGAGAAGCCCTATTTAGGGAAGAGCCCAGCTTGCCCTATTTAGCGATGGCTGTTAAAGGTGGCTGAAAAAAATCATAAAAGGTGGCTTGGTAGATCAAGATTGTAGATTGAGACTCATTGTAGATCGAGATGTTTGGTAGATTGAGAAGCTTGGTAGATCGTGACAATTGGTAGATAGAGATGCTTGGTAGATCGAGAAGCTTGGTGGATCGAGACTTGGTAGATCGTGACACTTGGAAGATTGAGACGCTTGGTGGATCGAGACGTTTGGTAGATCGAGATGCTTGGTAGATCGAGACGTTTGGTACGTCGAGAAGCTTGGTGGATCGAGACGTTTGGTGGATCGAGATGCTTGGTGGATCGAGACGCTTGGTGGATTGAGAAGCTTGGTGGATCGAGATGGTTGGTAGATCGAGACACTTGATAGATAAAGACGTTTGGTAGGTCAAGAAGCTTGGTGGATCGAGATGTTTGGTAGATCGAGATGTTTGGTAGATCGAGATGCTTGGTGCATCGAGATGTTTGGTAGATCGAGATGCTTCGTACATCGATAAGCTTGGTGGAGAGACGTTTGGTGGATTGAGACATTTGGTAGGTCGAGAAGCTTGGTGGATCGGGACGTTTGGTAGATTGAGACGCTTGGTCGATCGAGAAGCTTGGTGAATCGAGACGTTTGGTAGGTTGAGAAGCTTGGTGGATAAAGACGCTTGGTAGATCGAGAAGCTTGCTGGATTGAGATGTTTGGTAGATCGAGATGCTTGGTGCATCGAGACGTTTGGTAGATCGAGATTCTTGGTAGATCGAGATGCTTCATACATCGATAAGCTTAGTGGATCAAGACGTTTTGTGGATTGAGACGTTTGGTAGGTCAAGAAGCTTGGTTGGTCGAGACGTTTGGTAGGTTGAGAAGCTTGGTGGATCGAGACGTTTGGTAGATCGAGATTCTTGGTAGATCGAGATGCTTCGTACATCGATAAGCTTGGTGGATCAAGACGTTTCGTGGATTGAGACGTTTGGTAGGTCAAGAAGCTTGGTGGATCGAGACGTTTGGTCGATCGAGATGCTTCGTACATCGAGAAGCTTGGTGGATTGAGACGTTTGGTAGATCGAGATGCTTCGTACATAGAGAAGCTTGGCGGATCGAAACGTTTGGTAGATCGAGACGCTTGGTAGATTGAGACCCTTTATAGATTGAGATGCTTCGTAGATCGAGACGTTTGGTAGATCGAGATGCTTACTGGATCGAGACCCTTTGTAGATCGAGACGCTTTGGTGGATCGACATGTTTGGTCGATCGAGACGTTTTGTAGATCGAGACCCCTTATAGATCGAGATGTTTGGTAGTCCACATGCAAAGAAAAGCTGCCAGAAATTTCTCTTGTCCAGGGTTTTTTCACACCCAAGAAGAAAGAGATTTCAAACTTGGCTTTGTGTCGGATTGAAACACATCCGCTTGTTTACAAGTCAGCAACTTTAACCACTCAGCCACAGCGAATCATGTGATAAGCATCGTTTAATTAGGATTATTATTATTATTGCTAGTACGTGCAAAAAATAAAAATAAAAAAAACTTTCAAACCACTTGCCAGAAACAATCACACAGGCCGTTCCTTTGCTCTCGCGTGCCCGTAGGTACGTGGCCATTTCAGCTGCACGATGCCTTGTCACGCGTTCAGTGTTGTCTGCCAAGCGAGCAGTTCGTTCTTCATCTGTTTCAGATGCACAATGCCTTGTCACGAGTGTAGCGTCGCGTGTCAAGCGAGTAGCTCGTGCTTCGTCAGATTCCATTGCGCGTGCACGACGCGCAGCTTCATTCCTTCGCTGTCGTAAACGACGACTGGATTGGGGCATTGTGTTTAAGAAAATCGACAAAGAAAGAATACAGTAAGTCGTCATTATCCGGAAGTCCGGAAGTTCGCATATCGCAGTTACGATTATTCGCAATTTAGTTTTAATGGCCAATTATTCAATTAGCACCAACGTATTTTGCCTTTTCGCAATGTCATCGCAAGGAAAAACACAAAGAGAAGAGAAGAGAAAAAAAAAAAAAAACGTACGTGCAAAAAACAAACAAACAAAAAAAACCTTTCAAACAACCACACAGGCCGTTCCTTCGCACTCGTAAACGACTGGATTGGGGCATTGTGTTTATCGATAAATGCGGAGAAGAAATCGAGAAACAAGCCGGTAGGCGACGAGGGATCCGCTGGATACGATGCTTTTCATTCTGACCGATCCACCGACGAAGATTC
The DNA here is from genome assembly GCF_056783735.1 of Eptatretus burgeri. Classification (NCBI taxonomy): domain Eukaryota; kingdom Metazoa; phylum Chordata; class Myxini; order Myxiniformes; family Myxinidae; genus Eptatretus; species Eptatretus burgeri. Next base: position 49,232,929 of record NC_140965.1, read on the forward strand.
ATTGCCAAGACGTATTGGTTCACATACAATTGTTCCTGTGCCTGGCAAGATTTTTCCTATTGCGTATTTTGCCAACTGACACTCCTCATTAAAAATGATGGTAAATAGACACCTTATTTTTGAAGGACTACCATTTGAAAAATAAAACCTAAATCAAAAATCGGCTCGAGTAAATTTGGGACGAATTAAGTAAAAAATAAAATGCGTCATTATTTTTGTTGACATTACCTCAGATGACGGCAAACAGAGTGGACGTCAGAAGAACACGAAACGTAACGTAACGTAACGTAACGTAACGAGAGATAGAGATAGAGATAGAGATAGAGATAGAGATAGAGATAGAGATAGAGATAGAGATAGAGATAGAGATAGAGATAGAGATAGAGATAGAGATAGAGAGAGAGAGAGAGAGAGAGAGAGAGAGAGAGAGAGAGAGAGAGAGAGAGAGAGAGAGAGAGAGAGAGAGAGAGAGAGAGAGAGAGAGAGAGAGAGAGAGAGAGAGAGAGATTTCTCAGGGTTGAAAGACGTATTCCAAGTGTTTGACCAGTTTGTGATTTTGTCAAGATGTGAAGAGAACGTCGAAGCTACAGCCTGCCAATCTGAAGGATGAGGGATGTCATGGCAGAGGATGGAGTCATCAGAAAATAGATAAATCAAATTTTCCAGAAAGTCAGAGAGATCCTTTAAGATTATAAATACGACTGGGCCCAAAAGACTGCCTGGAGTCACTCCAGCCTTAACAGGGAGAAGGTATTAAAGTATTCCATTCAGTGCCACACATTACCTTCAAGAGTGGAGGAAGTCACAAAGCCATGTGTGGAGCTGGCGTGTGGATGGATGCCATAGGCAGAGAGTTTGGATAGCAAAGCAGGATGCCAGCCTGTATAAAAAGCTTGAGATATGTCCAGAGAGACAGCCCTGATCTCAGGTGTGACATTGAGGGACTACATCCATTGCTGGGAGAGTAGAAGCATCACGTCCATGGTGGAGTAACCTGGTCTGAAATCAAAATGGAATCTGAGATGAGACTGTTGGAGAAAAAGGTGAGAGGGAGGAGCACCAGCCCAGAGGGGAGAGCAGTACTCCATCAGGCTGTGGATGAAAGCTTTGGATATGGTCAGGAGCTCAGGTGTGCCAAAGAAGGACTTTGCACAACGGAGGATGCCGAGTCAGCGATTGGCTTTAGAGGCCAGCTGAGAAATGTGGCTTTCCCAGGAAAGATCATGGCAGAGAGTAAGACCCAGAAGCTATGAATGAAAGGACTTCTTCAAGAGGATTGTTGAGAAAGTAGATGGGGGAGGGGTGGGGAGGGGGTTCCATACATTCCTTTCAGAGAGACATAGTGAAAGTGAGATTTGTCAGAATTGAAAGACATGTTCCACGTGTTGGATCAGCTTGTGATTTTATCAAGATGTGCAGAGGGTGAAGAGGCTGCTGCTTGCCGATCTGAGGGATTAAAGATGGCACGGCAGAGGGTGGAGTCATCAACAAAGAGATAAAGAGGATTCTCCAAGAGAGTCAGAGAGCTCATTGATGAAAACCAGAAAAAGAACAGGGCCCAGAACACTGCCTTGAGGAACTCCAGCCTGCACAGGAAGAGGGCATGAGAGAACTCCATTAAGGGCCAAACGTTGGCTGTGACAGGAGAGGAAGTCTGTGAGCCATGAGTGGAGATGTCCTTGGATACCATAGGAAGAGACTTTGGTGAGCAGGGAAGGGAGCCAGAACATATCGAAAGCATGCGATATGTCGAGGGATACGGCTTTGATTTCATTTCTGGCATTGAGGACCTCCATCCATTGTTGGAAGAGCAGAAGCAACATATCTAGGGTAGAGTGACCTGGTCTGAATCCAAATTGATGATCAGAAATCAAGTCATTGGAGAGGAGAAAGGACTTAATGTCTAAAGCAATGATGTATTCCATAACCTTGCTCATGATTGTGAGAAGGCTGATTGGTCTGTAATTGCAGTGATCTGTTTTTGCACCTTTATTATGCAGGGGGGTCAATGTTTGATAATTTCCAAGCAGATGACCTTGAGCAAATGAGAGGGTGAATAGAACAGAGAGAGGGTGAGCAAGAGCAGCAAAGCAGGATTTTAGGACATGTGGGCTGATGCTGTCTGGACCGGTTGCAGAATTAACAGAGGCTTTCCAACAGTTCTCTGATTTTTCCTGGTGTGTCAGCTTTGATGTCCGTTGGCACGCAAAATTTTCACTTTCTGCATCTCCCAGAAGGTACCGAACATTAATATCAGTGAGTAGGTAAGTCAGTGAGTCAGTGAGTCAGTGAGTGCTTAGAATGAGCTTTATATATTGGAATATACATATATAATATAAATGAAGAAGAAGAAGAATATATGTATATATATATATATATATATATATATGTTTGTGTGTGTGTGTGTGTATTGCGAAACCGAACTTCTGACCTCCAGGTTTCGAAAGTATGCTGTCCTAGAGTGGGAATTGATGAGGTTGCGGCTTGTATATGATCACAATGAATCACAAGGGCATTTGCTGTTCAAGCAGTGTGTGATTCTATCTTCCCATAGGTGAAGAGCATGTCAAGGCACCAAGCTATTGGAAGGAAAAATAAAAATTTGCAAAAGGGCAGATGAGTAGATTGGGTACCAATGGGCATGTGGGATTCGATGAAACTTAAAATTGTCACTGTCCAGATGCTATCAAGGCCAGCAATGTCTCTTATTCAAGAAATAAACCTGCAAGCTTTGGAATAACATGTACAAGAAATAGGTGAGAGGAGTAGAGTTTATCTCACAAGTACAGCCATCTAGATAAATAGTGTCATTTCTAAACAACATTCAATCACTTTGTAACTTGCCTTACAGCAGTGTGCCAACTGCCTTGGGTTCACTTCGAAGGCTCCTGCTACTACTTTTCTCAAGATAAGCAGACGTGGAACAAAGCAAAGACATTGTGCAACGAGCGGCATTCAACACTGGTCATCATCACATCCAATGAGGAGCAGGCAGGTTTTCTTTTGCCTCGAAATATGGATGGTGGCATCACCGGCAAAACTGTTCTTTAAAATGTTTTTATCAGCATGCCTATGATGATGCTTTGTGAGATCACAATACTTAATTGTTCTGCACTTTTAATGAGACCTTTTCAATTATTTATTTTTTTCCATTCATTTCGGAAGATTTGGGGGCAGCACTGACTTCATATGCAGTATTAGCAAAGGTACCCGACGTTGGTGGGGCAACGCCGGGTCTTATAACGGCCTCAATTAAAAACGCACCAATTATCCCGATCACCCAAGATCATCACGACTTGATTAAATGAGGTATCAAAACCTGTTTATTGTCAGACAATTGGAACACACTATCCGAACAACTACCCGGCATACGGGTACCCGGCAGCACCCTAACCCTAACCCTAGGGCCGCATACGGGTACCCTAACCCTAACCCTAGGGCCGCATACAGGTACCCTAACCCTAACCCTAGGGCCGCATACAGGTACCCGGCCGCACCCTAACCCTAGGGCCGCATACGGGTACCCTAACCCTAACCCCAGGGCCACATACGAGTACCCTAACCCTAACCGTAGGGCCGCATATGGGTACGCTAACCCTAGGGCCGCATATGGGTACCCTAACCCTAACCCTAGGGCCGCATACGGGTACCCTAACCCTAACCCTAACCCTAGGGCCGCATATGGGTACCCTAACCCTAACCCGGTCGTTTTATTTGCAATTTGTGAAATGATAATGTTTAAAATGAGATTTGAACTCATGGTTATATATTTTAAATCGATAGCATTGGGCCTCCTACGCTACCTAAGCAAAGGTACCCGGCATACGGATCAAAATTGGTTGTTTCAAAATTTTCGAAGTGGGTATATTTGGAGAAATTAGCTCAGTTGAAAACTTTTTTTTCTCCAAACTCATCTTTCACCCTTGTGAGTTACATCGTTGGATGAGCAGTAAAAATACCTTTCAACAGATGTAATGTATAGATTGTGTTTGTTCTATTTTTGTTTTTTTGAATAATTAGCGATGAGCGCATTTGAGAGGTTACACGACTCCTTCACCAACATACATACATATATGTGTTGTAATAAAAAGAAGGCACAACCAACCAATAAATAAAACTGAACACCAGAACACCGGTCTCCAATTTTGAAGCAAACGCGAAGAGCAGTGTCAGCCTCCGGCATCGTTTCTCTTGTGATCCACAAGCTTTATCAAGCTTGGTGGGTGTGACACTCAGTATGCAGGTTCCATCCAGGTGAAACTCATGCCTGGTTTGTACTTGGTGCCGAGCGATGGCTGATTGATCTGCTCAACCCAGCCGCATTCCCCTTTTATGTTCATTCTAACACGGCTTGAGCTTTCTCCCAGTTTCACAAACATATGCCTGACCACAATCATTGCATCTTTACAAATATACATCTATTATACTAATAAATGGCAGTGTGTGTGTGTGTGTGTGTGTGTGTGTGTGTGTGTGTGTGTGTGTGTGTGTGTGTGTGTGTGTGTGTGTGTGTGTGTGTGTGTGTGTGTGTGTCCTCCATAATTCCAAAACCATAAAACCGAGCAGCCTGAAACTTGGCATGCACACAAAGGAAACTCCAAGGAAGTGCAAGAGTGAAAATTGGGTGTTTGAGTTAATTAAAACACCCCTTTTGAAGATAATTCACAGCCTTATTTAATTATATCCTTTATTGGGCGATCCTCGGCCAGTTCACTCTTTGGGGTCTTCAGATGTTTCCTGGGTAACTTCGCCGGTGTCTGAAGCTGCCTGCTCCACCTAACCTTAACTTGGAACAGACCACAACAATTTCTTAACGATAAAGTTTTCTTTCACTTTCCTCACTCATATTATCGAATGCCTGTTCATCGTAGCTAAGAATCGCTGTGTCCATCACTTTTGTAAGTGATATATATATATATATATATATATATATATATATATATATATATATATATATATATATATATTTTTTCAAATTAGGAGCTTGGAGTGATTTCAGGAATTATATGATAAGATTTTCCATGATGTACTCTCACGGACTAATTAAAGTATATCATGAAAATATTATTGCAGTTTTGAAGATCGGATATCGTCCGGACTAAATAAGTGTTGAAATGTGTTGTGAAATATGATAATTTAAAGAAATAATGAGTCTTATAACGAAGCCGATGTACCAATTTACTTTAAGCAAGCAAGATATTCCCTCTTCCATACATACACAAGAAAATGTGAAATTTCCAAAGCATAAAACTTATATTTTTCTTCTGTTTGGATAAATTTATTGAGTGACAAAAAATTTAAGAATGTGCCAAAATTGATCAGCTTCATTGAGCTACAGGATTTAATGCATTCACTGCTGGACCTCCTGCCCTGTCCCCCAGAAGGACTGTTTATCCATAGCATCTGCCAGATCTGTGTCTATTTTTGGAGATTTCATGAGGTGCTCTTCAGGAAATCAAAGCAAATCTGGTGAAAAACTGATATTTTAAAATAAAGTTATAACGTTTGTGCAGACCATGAACGATGTATCACGTGACGCGTGCACAGATGAGCAGGCAACATGACGGATAATCTGCAATGTTAATTTCATGGGCAATTGAACTTCATGATGTCTCCAGGGTTGTTTTACATTAATAAGCAACTATTTTGTGGATAAAGTCATTATTTGAACGAATTAATTTTATTTCATTAACTGCTGCGTGCGTGGGGAAGACCATCTTTAAACTTCAAGGAATCCTATATGGTATGGAGCCACAGCCTGGCCAGCCGTTCCTTATCAAGCATTTAATTGGCATGCTTGTTTGAGTGCTTAAACCACTTTCCAAACGCCCTATAGTCGACAGCGGTACCGTGCTATATCAACTTGAGCGAATGATTCGTGCTCCATCATCCTGAGCGAGTGGTTCGTGTTCCATCATCCTGAGCGAGTGGTTCGTGCTTCATCATCCTGAGTGAGTGGTTCAAGCTCCATAATCCTGAGCGAGCGGTTCCTGCTCCGTCATCCTGAGCGAGCGGTTCGTGTTCTGTCATCCTGAGCGAGCGGCTCGTGTTCCGTCATCCTGAGCGAGCGGTTCCTGTTCTGCCAACTTGAGCGAGTGGTCCGTGCCCTGTCATCCTGAGCAAGTGATTCGTGCTCACTCATTCTGAGCGAGTTGTGAAATAACACCCGATTTCCGAGCCATTTGCTGTATTGATGTGTTTTCCAAATTGGCGAGCCAATTTTTTTTTCCACCCGTCACATGCAGCTGTACATAAAGATTAATGTTTGTGAACATATCTCTAAAATATCTACATAAATCCAACGTTGTGTTTTGGTGAAAGCTACAGAAGGTTTTTGGGTTGTGAACAGTAAGTACTGTCATTGGTAATCACCCTGACTCCAACCTGCCGATTCAAGAAAAATTGCCAGTATCAGCCAAGCACTACTGTGTGTGTGTGTGTGTGTGTGTGTGTGTGTGTGTGTGTGTGTGTGTGTGTGTGTGTGTGTGTGTGTGTGTGTGTGTGTGTGTGTGTGTGTGTGTGTGTGTGTGTGTGTGTGTGTGTGTGTGGTGTGTGTTGTGTGTGTGTGTGTGTGTGTGTGTGTGTGTGTTGTTCATAAAGCATAACATATTCTCTCCGCTATTTCCCCTACCCCCACTTCTCTCTCTCCCTCTCTCCCTCTCTGGTCATATCCAGTGGATTTGGCCGGACGGCTTGGCTCTGGATGCATCCGGTGGGTTTTGTCTCCGGGCTGTGTTTATAGTATAACTGGTAGAAAATGGATTTTAGACAATATTTTGTTTCCATCCTCACTGTTATTCTAGGAAGAATAATTTTGATGAGACAGTATGAATTGTAATTAATGCTCTGCTGCATGCCTGCCTTCACTTCCTCTCACCTCACACTGTCTTCCCTCCCCACACACCTCTTCGCTCCCACACCCCTCCTCGCTACTTTCCCCTCCACCTCTGTGCTCTCTCCCCATCTCTCTTCCCCACCCCTCTCTCCCTCTTCCCCCCTCTTTTTATCCCCTCCCCCTTTATAAAGCGAAGCATTGTTCATAAAGCGAAGTATGTAATATTATGTTACCCTCCAGTATTCCTTTCAGCAAAGCGACAGGGGGTATTTGTGAATATGTATATATATATATATATATATATATATATATATATATATATATATATATATATATATATATATATATATATATATATATCAACAGTGCCTATAGAAAGTCCACACCCCCTTTCAAAATTTTCACCTTTTGTTCCCTTGTAGCCTGGAATTAAATTGCATTAAATCAGACTTTTGTTCACCTTTATTAACACAACGTAACCCAAAACTTCCAAGGGAAAAACAAATTTTTCAAATTTCAGAAAATGAATTAAAAATACAAAAGTAGAATATCTTGGTTGGATAAATGTCCACCCCCCTTACAATAGCAATTGCAAATTAGCTCAGATGTGTCCAATCACCTTCAAAACAACATATCAAGTTAATTGGCCTCCACCTGTGATAAAGTGTCAAGATTCTGATTGTTTTAGAATAAAATCAGCTGTTCCTGCAGGTGTCCTCTGCTGGGTAGTGCATTTCACAGCAGAGACTCAACCATGAGAACCAAGGAGCTTTCAAAAGACCTCCAGGATAAAGTTGGGGCAATGGACAACTCAGGGGATGGGTATAAAAATATTTCAAAGGCCTTGAATATCCCTTGGGGAAAAGTTAAGACAATCATTAGGAAATGAAAGGTGTATGGT
>NC_140965.1:49245664-49330664 GCF_056783735.1 Eptatretus burgeri
GGTGCAAAGCGACTCATCGAAGATTGTACACCTCTCATTTTGAAAGGAAAATTTTAACATTTAAACAGAAAATGGAAATGTCCCACCATTGAATTAAATGGTTAAAGGCCCAAAGAGTAAATGTTAATTTGCCGATTTGAACTGATGATAACATTAACTGCTGTTCTCTATTTATTTTGTTCCCTTTCAACATGAGTGTTGCTTCAAACATGCAAGGATAGTTATCTGCAAAACCAGTTCACAGTGGAGGTCGACTGGATTTCCAGATAACTTTGCTTGCACGTTTTATTTAATCAGGCCATTTGTGTGCCATTGTGAATTTGCAATGTTTTCCTCGTTTGTTGACATTAGCCAATCGGACACCATGACCACGTCGGCCCAAAGCATCTATGGTTAAGATAATGTTGGCGGAAAACCAACTTGGTCCACTTCGATCTCAGCCAGATCTCTTGCAAACATCCAACTATTTAATATACCAGAATATGTATTTGATAATATATGCTGGAATGATTTTTAAGAATATTCTAACATTTGATAGTGATTCCATTATTTGTTGCAGACGTGGTTGACAGAACAGGCCAAAGGAAACTTTTATTACATTGGCTTGCATGACTTGCATGAAGAAGGACAATGGATGTGGGTTGATAACACAAAGGCCTCTGAACCACTGTAAGTTGAGATGTCAATGACACAAAAGTGATCACTTCCCTCTTGTAAAGTTCACTGGTCTTGCCTCCCTGACATGTCAGGTTTACTTGATGAGCTGAGTGATCTACTTTTATAACGACATTCTGAAGCAAGTTGAATTTGACCCCAACCCAATTCCTCAGATTCATATGCTCCAAACAAGCCCTTTCAATAAAACTGCACATACAAAACACAACAAACTAGAGGCCTGCAATCGGAGATCGCTGATGGTTCCCTGTTGAACCAACTCGTAATATTAGTAGTATTGGTACCACTTGAAATTGTCTCACAATGAAAACAAAAGTTTTGTTGTTTTTTTCCAAAAAGCGGGACACTACGGCTCATAAAAAATTAAATAATTGGGAATTTAAATAATTGAAAATTGAAAAATTTTGAATAATCGGAATTTAAAAATAACAATAATTGAAAAATCGAAAATTTTAAATAAATAAATAAATAAATAAATTGAAAATTGAAAGAAAAAAACTGCAAATTGGAAAATTAAAAAAAAAAATTAATGACAATTGAAAGAAAAAAAATACTTCAAAATTGAAAAATTAAATAATTTTAAAAACAATGAAAAATTATTCTTCAAAAAGTGGGACACCACAGACACCAAGCCTAAACACTTGATGCCTCCCTCAGGGTACCAAAACACTTTTGTGAAATAATAATTTAGCCAATAAAAATACAAGTTACTCAGACCGAGTTGTTTTCTTATCTGGTGAGCAGGTTCTGGAGAAGTGACCAACCCGACAATTGGTCCTTCAACCTGGAAGGAATGGAAGATTGCGCGGGAATGGCTTATGATGGAGAATGGAATGACTTTTCATGTTCCGAACAATTGAAATATTTGTGTGAAACACCAGCGGTATGATGGATAGAGCGAAAGAATAGTTGTGTCGTGGATGGATTGGATGGCGACCTGCAGGGTACAAAGGTTGCTTATGTCAGGCCACGAGATAGAATGAGGTTGAACCAAAGGTCATGAAGGCAGTGGAGAATAGGAAAAAAAAAACGTGCCTTAAAGCTACACATAATATAATGTACAAATCAAATACAATTCATATATCATATATGAAGTGTATATTTAACTGCTTGCAATTTGCCTGTACCTTTCATGTGGTTAACACGTCACTATGCCAAAGATCGAATCGAAGAGATCACTTTTTAACCTTTATCAGACATCTTGCGTAAACTGGACCTGTAGGGCTGGCTGTGTGTCTTTCAAATTGTGTGCGATCTAAGAATAATACTTTGTCAAGGTTCGAGTTGGTCTGCGTTGTGGGCAATCCAATGATAGGTTTTATCAACGAGGTTAGCAAGAGTGTGTTAACCAACATGGGGAGCAAAGTATAACATTGATGCTTTGGGCATTCGCCCTTCGTCGAAGCATGGACGAAAGGCTAGTGCATGTGAGACGTCGGTTTATTTTTCTTCCTACAGCAGTTAGCACACGTTTATTAATCTTCAGTTTATAAAACCTATCATGTCTTTCAAAATGCCTAAAAAAACAACGAGGGTATATGGTTAAACCACTCTTGTCTGGAGATCGACCGAAGTGCATTGTAATGTGTAGCAGTACATCCATTACCTACATCGACATTAATGACCAAGGATTCTCTGCACTGATTTATGTATTTAAAGTTTCAGTATTACAGATTGGTTGGTCTACTTGGACACCCAACATGTTTTTTGTAAAAATAAAAAAGGTGTTAGTGGTTAACATACCTGAATTGGTATTTCTGACTTTTCGTTTGAGTGCTGATGTAACTGAAGTGTAAGCGGACCAAAAAAACATGCCCTTTCCCCATCATTGGATTTTCGTATTTCTCGAATCTCCTTGTTCACACTGTAGCAGGCTTTATTTCTACGTCGTGTTTGTCTCTGTGTAGTATTACGGCCATATTTTTTAATATGATAGATGGCAAAATTTTTGTTTCCACCATCACAAGCCACATAAATATCCTTTTCCATCCCCAACATCCTTCCTCTTCTCTTATCTGACACTCCCCTGCCTTGTTACCTCTGCCACTGAAGGTGAAGGAGGTTATGTTTTAACCCCTGTCTGTCTGTTTGTTTGTTTGTTTGTTGCAAAATCGAAGATTTTTTTCAAGTACATTGGTCAGTCGATTTTGTTATGCTGTCTGTCTGTTTGTCGCCTACATGTCACAATTCCAAACCGATCATCATGAAACTTTACCAAGTTGTAGAGCTTGTCTCAACTGAGAAGCCGATTGATTTTGAACTCAATTGTCAAACGTCATATTGAGGTCAAATTTCAAAAATCGTCATTTTTTCATCCGATTCACTTGAAATTTGAACAGGATTTGCATATTGTGTTACTGAATTGGGAAACCAACTAATTTGTGGTCTGTTAATACTGTTTGAAAAACCAAACTAATTTGTGGTCAAAAGGTCAAAGGTCAACTCAATGTCAAACTTCTAAAATCAATTTTCAACTGAAAAATCGTTAATTTACATCCTATTAACTTGAAAGTTGAACGGGATTTGCAAAGTGCATTACTGAATTGGGAAAGCAACTATTTTTGAGGTCAAAAGCTTAAAGTTCAACTCAAGGTCAAACTATTAAAATCATCAAATTCATCTGAAAAATCATCAATTTTCATCCGATTGACCTGAGCTTTGATTAAGATTGTCAATTTTAATTTCAATGAAATGGACAATTTGATGAAATGGACAATTTGATGTATCCATGGCAACCTTTGGAACGGGGGGGGGGTGGATTTTGCAAGTATCGTGCTCTGCATGATGTCTTTTTCTTGTTTGTCTGTTTGTTTGTCTTTGTACAGGATATGTCATAAAGTTGTGGGCGGATCTGGATGAAATTCTGTGGACAGGTTGGGTGTGTGACAAGGACGAAATGATTAGATTTTGGTGAAGATCCGAATCCAGGTCCGACAACTAGAATTTTTCAAGTGATTCTTCACCATTGAGAGATAGGACCTAAAAGGATGTGTAGCACGATATCTCTAAAAGTTGTGCACGAATTGGGATGAAACTTGGTGGACATGTTGCGTGTGTGACAAGAAAGAAATGATTCGATTTTGGCGAAGATCCGGATCCGGATCTGGATGCGAGAATTATTTTTTTAAGTGATTCTTCACCATTGAGAGATTGGGCCAAAAACGATACATAGGCTGATATTTCAAAAATGTATTGATTGGGCCAGATATGTTCTCATGGATTAGGCATTGCATGACGTAGGTACAGTCATGGCCAAAAATATTGGCACCCTTTTACTTTTTTCAATTAATGCACCATGTCTTCCAGAAAATTGTTGAAATAAAAAAAATATATTGGTTTCCGCATTTACATTTCTTTGGTTTGCAGTGGAACAAAACAAAAAATAAACCAATGTTACCCGCAGGGTGACCCGTATCTTGCCAAAAGGTGACCACGTGTGACTTCTTTAAGGTCACACTGAGGTGAACAGAGCTGCTATCCACCAGGAGCGACTCCTTGAGGAATATCTGCCTACGAGAGATTCCGATGAGAATCGTTCTACAGAGTAACCATGAAAAATATACTTTTGCCTCATAACGTCACCAAATGACGTCATAATGTCTCAAGCTTGACATATCTAGAAAGCACTCATCGAGGTGTTCAATTTGAGGTACTACACGATATTGTTCCTAAAACTTGAAAATTTGACCGTGGGGTCAAATATGTTTGACCTGAGGCGCTAACCATGAAGGTCAAGGCCAATCGCCACCAAAAATTAATCAGCTGAGCGCCAGACCATGAACTATATTCCCATGAAGTTTGAAGACGATCCGATCAAAATTACTCAAAAAATAAGGGTTTCGCCGACTCCCCTGATTTGCGACAAAGTGACCTTGACCTTTGACCTTGACCTTCAAAATTTTATGCGCTGAAAGGGACCTCTGTAGGCCTCTGATATGCGAAGTTACAAAAATTTCCAATGATAACTGTGCTCTGCAGAGTGATTTATACGTGATTACAGACCAAAAAAAACCAAAAAACATATGAAGGTCAAGGCCAATCGCCACCAAAAATTAATCAGCTGAGCGCCAGACCATGAACTATATTCCCATGAAGTTTGAAGACGATCCGATCAAAATTACTCAAAAAATAAGGGTTTCGTTGACTCCCCTGATTTGTGACAAAGTGACCTTGACCTTTGACCTTGACCTTCAAAATTTTGTGCACTGAAAGGGACCTCTATAGGCCTCTGATATGCGAAGTTACAAAAATTTCCAATGATAACTGTGCTCTGCAGAATTTTTTATACGTGATTACAGACAAACAAACAAACAAAAAAAAACATACAAGCTGACTAACATATCTTGCAAAAACATCGTTTTGGCAAGATAAAAAGCTGAAAAAAATTACTAAATCTGAGCTTATTCCACACAGAAATCCTAAAATGGCCTGGACAACATTATTGGCACCTTTTGGAAGTTGTTAGAAATAATTCGATTTCAAGCAGGTGATTCTCTTTTACTCTGGAATTGAACACACCTGTGGTGAGTTGCAGGTGCCTGCAATATAAAAATCACTCGTTCACCTAGTCTGAATGGAGAAAAGGAGTCATTCTGCTGTTTTGTGTCACTGTGTTTTCTGCAATGAGCATGGAGAAAAGAAAGCAAACCAGAGAATTGTCTGAGGAGTTCAGACACAAGATTGTAGCCAAGTATGGACAATCTCAAGGCTACAAGTCCATATCCAGAGACTTTGATGCTCCTGTGTCCACCGCACACAATGTTATCAGGAAGTTTAAGGCCCAGGGCACTGTAGCCAACCTTACTGGATGTGACCGCAAGAGAAAACTTGATCGAAGATTGCAGCGAAGGATTGTTCAAATGGTGAAAAAAGCACCTCGATCAACTGCTAAGCAGATTCACGCTGACCTTCAGACAAAAGGTACGACAGTTTCAACTCACATCATCCATCACCAACTCAATGAAAGGGGGTTCTATGGTAAGAGACCCAGGAGGACCCCACTGCTAAGAGAGCGACATAAGAAAGCCTGGCGAGTTTGCCAAAACACACCTGAACAAGCCAAAATAATTCTGGGAGAATGTCATGTGGACAGATGAGACCAAATTGGAGCTTTTTGGTGAAGCACATCATCTCTATGTTTACAGAAAACAAAATGAAGCCTTCAAATAAAAAATAACACCTTCCCTACAGTCAAACACGGAGGAGGTTCAGTGAGGTTTTGGGGTTACAGTGCAACCTCTGGCATTGGGTGCCTTGAATGTGTGAATGGCATCATGAAATCAGGAAATAACCGAGGCTTTTTGGAGTGCAATGTTCAACCCAGTGTCAGAAAGCTGGGTCTCCATTGGAGGTCATGGGTCTTGCAGCAGGATAATGACCCCAAACACACTTCAAAAAGCACCCAGGAATAGTTCAAGAGCTTCCTACACCTCTCTACTGGCAGTTTGTTCTGCTGGATTGTTCTGAAGGGGCCAGTAATGAGTCCCAATCTAAATCCCATTGAACACCTGTGGGGAGATCTGAAAACAGCAGTTTAGAGAAGGCACCCTTCAAATCTAGGAGAACTGGAGCAGTTTGCACAAGAAGAGTGGACCAAACTACCAGTGGAGAGGTGTAGGAAGCTCATTCATGGCTACAGGAAGCATTTGACTGCAGTTATTTTGTCCAAAGACTGTGCTTCCAAATATTAAATCGAGGGAGTCAATAATTTTGCCAATGCCATTTCTTTTTATTTTCTGATTTTAAAGGATATATTAAGTTCTGAATCAAAAACAAAGGTTCTGTAATATCAACAGTGACATTAATTGTGTAATATTAACAGTGAAAGTTCTGTAATATCAACAGTGACATTAATTGTGTAATATTAACAGTGAAACTTCTGTAATATCAACAGTGACATTAATTGTGTAATATTAACAGTGAAAGTTCTGGAATATTAACAGTGACATTAATTGTGTAATATTAAGAGTGAAAGTTCTGAAATATCAACAGTGACATTAATTGTGTAATATTAACAGTGAAAGTTCTGTAATATTAACAGTGACATTAATTGTGTAATATTAACAGTGAAACTTCTGTAATATCAACAGTGACATTAATTGTGTAATATTAACAGTGAAAGTTCTGTAATATTAAGAGTGACATTAATTGTGTAATATCAACAGTGAAAGTTCTGTAATATCAACAGTGACATTAATTGTGTAATATTAACAGTAAAAGTTCTGTAATATTAACAGTGACATTAATTGTGTAATATTAACAGTGAAACTTCTGTAATATCAACAGTGACATTAATTGCATAATATTAAGTGAAAGTTCTGTAATATTAACAGTGACATCAATTGTGTAATATTAACAGTGAAAGTTCTGTAATATTAACAGTGACATTAATTGTGTAATATTAACATTGAAAGTTCTGTAATATCAACAGTGACATTAATTGTGTAATATTAACAGTGAAAGTTCTGTAATATTAACAGTGACATTAATTGTGTAATATTAACAGTGAAACTTCTGTAATATCAACAGTGACATTAATTGTGTAATATTAACAGTGAAAGTTCTGTAATATTAACAGTGACATTAATTGTGTAATATTACCAGTGAAACTTCTCTAATATCAACAGTGACATTAATTGCATAATATTAAGTGAAAGTTCTGTAATATTAACAGTGACATTAATTGTGTAATATTAACAGTGAAACTTCTGTAATATTAACAGTGACATTAATTGTGTAATATTAACAGTGAAACTTCTGTAATATCAACAGTGACATTAATTGTGTAATGTTAACAGTGAAAGTTCTGTAATATTAAGAGTGACATTAATTGTGTAATATCAACAGTGAAAGTTCTGTAATATTAACAGTGACATTAATTGTGTAATATTAACAGTGAAAGTTCTGTAATATTAACAGTGACATTAATTGTGTAATATTAACAGTGAAACTTCTGTAATATCAACAGTGACATTAATTGTGTAATATTAACAGTGAAAGTTCTGTAATATTAAGAGTGACATTAATTGTGTAATATCAACAGTGAAAGTTCTGTAATATCAACAGTGACATTAATTGTGTAATATTAACAGTAAAAGTTCTGTAATATTAACAGTGACATTAATTGTGTAATATTAACAGTGAAACTTCTGTAATATCAACAGTGACATTAATTGCATAATATTAAGTGAAAGTTCTGTAATATTAACAGTGACATCAATTGTGTAATATTAACAGTGAAAGTTCTGTAATATTAACAGTGACATTAATTGTGTAATATTAACATTGAAAGTTCTGTAACATCAACAGTGACATTAATTGTGTAATATTAACAGTGAAAGTTCTGTAATATTAACAGTGACATTAATTGTGTAATATTAACAGTGAAACTTCTGTAATATCAACAGTGACATTAATTGTGTAATATTAACAGTGAAAGTTCTGTAATATTAACAGTGACATTAATTGTGTAATATTACCAGTGAAACTTCTCTAATATCAACAGTGACATTAATTGCATAATATTAAGTGAAAGTTCTGTAATATTAACAGTGACATTAATTGTGTAATATTAACAGTGAAACTTCTGTAATATCAACAGTGACATTAATTGTGTGATATTAACAGTGAAAGTTCTGTAATATTAACAGTGACATTAATTGTGTAATATCAACAGTGAAAGTTCTGTAATATCAACAGTGACATTAATTGTGTAATATTAACAGTGAAAGTTCTGTAATATTAACAGTGACATTAATTGTGTAATATTAACAGTGAAAGTTCTGTAATATTAACAGTGACATTAATTGTGTAATATTAACAGTGAAACTTCTGTAATATCAACAGTGACATTAATTGCATAATATTAAGTGAAAGTTCTGTAATATTAACAGTGACATTAATTGTGTAATATTAACAGTGAAAGTTCTGTAATATAAACAGTGACATTAATTGTGTAATATTAACAGTGAAAGTTCTGTAATATTAACAGTGAAAGTTCTGTAATATTAACAGTAACATTCATTGCATAATATTAACAGTGAAAGTTCTGTAATATTAACAGTGACATTAATTGTGTAATATTAACAGTGAAAGTTCTGTAATATTAACAGTGACATTAATTGTGTAATATTAACAGTGAAAGTTCTGTAATATTAACAGTGACATTAATTGTGTAATATTAAGTGAAAGTTCTGTAATATTAACAGTGACATTAATTGTGTAATATTAACAGTGAAAGTTCTGTAATATTAACAGTGACATTAATTGTGTAATATTAACAGTGAAAGTTCTGTAATATTAACAGTGAAAGTTCTGTAATATTAACAGTAACATTCATTGCATAATATTAACAGTGAAAGTTCTGTAATATTAACAGTGACATTAATTGTGTAATATTAACAGTGAAAGTTCTGTAATATTAACAGTGACATTAATTGTGTAATATTAACAGTGAAAGTTCTGTAATATTAACAGTGACATTAATTGTGTAATATTAACAGTGAAAGTTCTGTAATATTAACAGTGACATTAATTGTGTAATATTAACAGTGCAAGTTCTGTAATATTAACAGTGACATTAATTGTGTAATATTAACAGTGACAGTTCTGTAATATTAACAGTGACATTAATTGTGTAATATTAACAGTGACAGTTCTGTAATATTAACAGTGACATTAATTGTGTAATATTAACAGTGACAGTTCTGTAATATTAACAGTGCATTAATTGTGTAATATTAACAGTGAAAGTTCTGTAATATTTACAGTGCATTAATTGTGTAATATTAACAGTGAAAGTTCTGTAATATTAACAGTGACATTAATTGTGTAATATTAACAGTGACATTAATTGTGTAATATTAACAGTGAAACTTCTGTAATATCAAGAGTGACATTAATTGTGTAATATTAACAGTGCAAGTTCTGTAATATTAACAGTGACAGTTCTGTAATATCAACAGTGACATTAATTGTGTAATATTAACAGTGAAAGTTCTGTAATATTAACAGTGAAAAACCAAACACTTTTATCAATTTCAACTTATTTTTAGAGAAAATTGTGAGTTATTTGAAAAAAGTGCAAGAGTGCCAATATTTTTGGCCACGGCTGCATGTGCTCCACTGAGTGCCCTTCTAGTTTTTAATGCCTTCCATATGCACCAACTTTTTCATTAATCCTTCCATTTTAAATTGCTTAATTGCTTCATTAATACAGAACTTAAAGTAAAAACTATCACCGCCTTCCCCAATGAACTGGCACATGCAACAATGTGTGTATACATATACATATATATATATATATATATATATATATATATATATATATATATATACATATATATATATATATATATATACATACATACATATATATTTATACATATACATGTACTGTATGTACAGTATATATATATATATATATATATATATATATATATATATATATATATATATATATATATATATATATATATGGTATACTTTTCCTCCAACAATATTTAGCACACATTTGTCAATGTTATATCCTTAGATGTCATTTCATAGCATTAGCAAATAGGAGCACAGAGTTTCCATTTGGTGAGTTCATCAAAGCTTTAGCTGTTTAATTTTCAGAGGGGTTGTCATCAAGACCATAATGGCTAGGTCCCTGTGGAGATTATAAATATTACTTCATCATAAACGGTAGACTCAGCCCGAAGTGGTAGGCCACACAAGCTCACAGAATGGGACCGCCGAGTGCTGAAGCGCGTCGCGTCGGTTGCAACACTCACTACCGAGTTCCAAACTGATTCTGGAATAACGTCAGCACAAGCACTGTTCATCGAGAGCTTCATGAAATGGGTTTCCAGGGCCGAGCAGCCGCACACAAGCCGAAGATCACCATGTACAATGCCAAGCGTCGGCTGGAGTGGTGTAAAGCTCAACCCCATTGGACTCTGGAACAGTGGAAATGTGTTCTCTGGAGTGATGAATCACGCTTCACCATCTGGCAGTCCGACGGATGAATCTGGGTTTGGCGAATGCCAGGAGAACGCTACCTGCCCGAACGCATAGTGCCAACTGTAAAGTTTGGTGGAGGAGCAATAATGGTCTGGGGATGTTTTTCATGGTTCGGGCTCAGTCCCTGAGTTACAGTGAAGGGAAATCTTAACCCTGCAGCACACAATGACATTCTCAACGAATCTGTGCTTCCAAATTTGTGGTAACAGGTTGGGGAAGGCCCTTCCCTGTGTCAGCATGACAATATCATCAAGCACAAAGCGAGGTCCATACAGAAATGGTTTGTCGAGATCGGTGTGGAAGAACTTGACTGGCCTGCACAGAGCCCTGACCTCAACCCCATCGAACACCTTTGAGATGAATTGGCACGCCAACATGAGCAAACAGCCACACCTAATCACCCAACATCAGTGCCTGACCTTACTAATGCTCTTGTGGCTGAATGGAAGAAAATCCCCAAAGGTGGGGGGGGGGGGGACCAACTCCATATTAATGCCCATGATTTTGGACTGAGATGTTGGACGAGCAGGTATCCACATACTTTTGGCCATGTAGTGTATATATTTCTATCTACACTGATTGAAAGTACAAATTGGAATTTAAGTATAAATTAAATTTTTGTGAAATGAAGGAAACAGGTGAAAAATTGTGCAAATTACAGCCAAAGGATCCAGTGCTGTTTGGATAAGATCTGTCAGTGTACCTTGTGGGGTATTATTGGGTGAGTATATAAACATCACGTGCGGTTTCACATTTTCTTCACCAAAGTGGAAAGCTGGAACATCATGTGCCTTTGGTTATGTGCAAAATATCCTTTGTGGGGTTGTTTTTCCGTTGCAGATTTTAATTTTTTTTTTGTCACATTCATGTTCAAAGTGGAAATCACTTTAGAGGGTGAACTCTTTTGCATAAAAGTTCCTTCATTACAAAACCAAGTATGTTTTGCTTGACTTTGCTTTGCACGAACAAGCGTGAAGATTTACAATATATTGTTGCTTCCATAAATGGATTGTCGGGACAGCATTGCGAGTTTATCCGTGTTTACTGGATGTCAAAAGTTGAATAAATGATCCATATGTTCTCCGGGCCACAGGAGAACGTTGTGTTTTTTTTTCAGCGAAACTGCAGATGTTGTTGAAAGCACGGCCAACTTGTCCGTTTTGCTTTATTTCATTAATTAATGTGACGAGTTTTGAAAGTTCAAAAATATTTCAACGTTTTCTATTGTCAAACGTGTATGCTGTTCATGCACCTGGAATTCACATAGGAAAGGAAATGTCAGTAATGTCTTCTGGAATTATGGAATTCTGCTGGAATTTTTCAAAATACAAATGTAGGAATATAAATTTAAATTCAAAAACTGGACTTCTGCTCAGGCAGGAAGAGTTTATTTTTTTGTAAATAGTCAAGGCTCATGGAAGAATAAGAACACTGAATCGATCAGGACAGAACAGGACAAGAGGAACAGTGGAGGTAGGGGAGATACCAACAATGGAATTGAAGGACAAAATAGAGAGACTTGGACAAACAATGGGTTTGGGGGTGATGGGGGCAGGAAAGGACGCATGGGGTGGAAAAGATGGATACAGAAGGAAACTTTAATGGTGGACCAGGAAGGAAAAATTGGAAATTTGGGAGGAGGGGGGCTTGGGTGGGATTGTTAACAGGGGTAGAAAAGATCATGGTTTTGGATTGGGTATGATCTGAGATGGTGGTGAACAGCTACTATATCTTGAAAACCTGGAGGGAAGAATGAGATTGAAGGGAATGTGGAAGTTGGTTCCAAAATGGGGAAAAAAAGGAAGAACGAATGAGTGGAGCTGAGAAGTGATCCTGGATTTTGGGAGTTTCACGAGAAGGGGTTAACGGTGGCCTATGCGTGTGCTACAGAAACATATGGGGGACAATGCATGGAAAGAGCAGAGGGTGCAAGACCAGAAAGGAGATGGCAGAAGACAGAGAGACCAATGATCTGGGAAAGTGATAGGTCCAGAGTCAACTTAATCGTGGGAGATTCCAATGATCTTGAAGGCCTTGCTTTCCACGGCAAGCTGAACAACATATGAGGCAGGGGCATCAGACCAGAGGGGAGAGTAATACTCCATCAAGCTGCGGATGAAAGCCTTGAAGGTGGATAAAAGTTTAAGGTGTGCTAAGGAAGGACTTTGTATGATGGAGGATGCCCAGTCAGCAACTGGCTTTGAAGATAAACTTAGAAATGTATTTTGCCCATGAAAGATCATGGCTGATCATGAGACCCAAGAATTTGAGTGAATGAACTTCCACAAGAGGATTGTTAAGAAAGTAGATGGGAGGGTTTGCCAGATGGTCCTTTCAGAGATAGTGAGACTGAGATTTGTCAGGATTGAAGGACATATTCCAAGTGTTTGACCAGCTTGTGATTCTCTCAAGTTCTGAAGAAAGGGAAGAGGCTGCAACCTGCCTATCTGAAGGATGAGGAATGTCATGGCAGAGAGTCATTAGCAAATAGATAAAGAGGATTTTCCTGAGAGTCAGAGAGATTGCTCATGAAGACTAGGAATAGGACTGGACAAAAAAAACTGCCTTGCAGCACTCCAGCCTTGACAAGGAGAGTAGATGAAAGTATTCCATCGAGAGCTACACATTGGCTACGAGAGTAGAGATGAAGTCAGTAACCCATGAGCGGGGCTGGCCTTGGATGCCATCGGCAGAGAATTTGGAGAGCATGATGGGACGAAATAAATCTATGAAAGGATAAACCGCCAATTTTGAAAGGCATTTGGTTTGAAATCAATTACTTTTGAGTGCTGGTTTGAAAAGGCAGAAAGGATGGAACAAACGGTGCTGGCTGATGATCCTGGCAGTTGGTAAATCAGTAAATTGCTTATCAGTGAAGGTTATAACTTCAATTAAAATAGCTTTTGTAAGTACTGTATTTACCAGTACATAGTATATCTGTGTTTGTGTGTTTATAAACAGTACGTGTGTGTGTGTGTGTGTGTGTGTGTGTGTGTGTGTGTGTGTGTGTGTGTGTGTGTGTGTGTGTGTGTGTGTGTGTGTGTGTGTGTGTGTGTGTGTGTGTGTGTGTGTGTGTGTGTGTGTGTGCGCGCGTGCGTGTGTATTGTGATGTCTGGCTTCCTTCTTGGGACTACAGTGCAGTAATTGGTCTTGTTACCCTCGCCAAAGGAGAGAGTTTTGCGTTTGGGTCCATTTGTCTGTCTGTCTGTCTGTTTGTTTGTTTGGCCACACAGAACTTTCGTGTTTTTCACCGCAACCGCTTGTCGTATTGAGTCAAAATTTTCACCATCGGAGCAACTACTCATGCAGAATGTTTTAATAATTATGACGTTATAGGTTACATGGTGTGGCAGCCATGTTGGAAAATGGAAAAACTTTGGACCTCTGTATCTCTGAAACCACACCAAGGAAAAAAATAGAAACTTGGCACACGGCAAGTACTCCTCATGGGGAGTAAGTGTGATTTTTTTTTGAAAATGTCATAGGTGCCTTCATTATGACATCATAATATATGAACATTTTTGTGGGTCATTTGGGCATAAAATGGTGCCCAAAATTTTTTGATGACATCATTTGCCACTTGATTCGGCAGCCATATTGTTTTTTGTTTTTTTTTAACCTTCAAAAATCTTCTCTGAAATGGCTGAACAGATCGAGGCAGAACTTTACACATATGAACGCCTATCCATGAGGAATGAAAGGTTCACACACATGATGTCATATGTCACATGGTTTGGCAGCCATATTGGATTTACCCTAAAACCAAAAAAATATTCTCCACAACAGCTGGACAGATCGAGGGGACACTTCATAAAAATGTTCCCCAAGGCATGTGTGTACAAGGTTGTGAAGGAATAATTGATGTCACATGTCATATAGGAATAATTGACTTCTGGTTCAGGGATCGGCACACGTGGACGACTGGGTGGCGTGCTCTTCTTCCAATTTTTCTAAAGCGTTTTGCATATTTTGTTATTGAGATTTATGTCAGGGGATATGGAACTGTACTTTTTTATTTTTTATTTTAAGGTTCATAACAGTTTTTGCTCGAAGGTTGTAAATAGAGACTCAAGGAGAAAGGAAGAGGAGTCCGTAAAATGTAACGGTTGCTCATTGTGTGCCACGTCAACAATGAGGGAAGCGGAAGGTTCTTATTTTTGTAGGAAGTGTGAGGAAATCGTCCACTTGAGGAAGGTTATTACTGGGTTGAAGGGACGCATCGATAATTTGCAGTAAGTCGCAGAATGTGAGAACTTTGTAGATAATAGTTGGTTACGGTTGTGGAGTGAGGTTGCTGAGGATATTGGAAGTGGTGGCGGTACAACGGGAGCAGGCAGTGGTGATGGTGAAATGGTGGCGGGCGGTGGTGACGGTGCAACGGGGGTGGGCAGTGGTGACGGCGCAACGGGGGCGGGCAGTGGTGATGGCGCAACGGGGGCGGGCAGTGGTGACGGCGCAACGGGGGCGGGCAGTGGTGATGGCGCAACGGGGGCGGGCAGTGGTGATGGCGCAACGGTGGCGGGCGGTGGTGACGGTGCAACGGGGGTGGGCAGTGGTGACGGCGCAACGGGGGCGGGCAGTGGTGACGGCGCAATGGGGGTGGGCAGTGGTGATGGCGCAACGGGGGCGGGCAGTGGTGATGGCGCAACGGGGGCGGGGAGTGGTGACGGCGCAACGGGGGCGGGCAGTGGTGATGGCGCAACGGGGGCGGGCAGTGGTGACGGCGCAACGGGGCGGGCAGTGGTGACGGCGCAATGGGGGTGGGCAGTGGTGATGGCGCAATGGGGGCGGGCAGTGGTGACGGCGCAACGGGGGCGGGCAGTGGTGATGGCGCAACGGGGGCGGGCAGTGGTGATGGCGCAACGGGGGCGGGCAGTGGTGACGGCGCAATGGGGGTGGGCAGTGGTGACGGCGCAATGGGGGCGGGCAGTGGTGACGGCGCAACGGGGGCAGGCAGTGGTGATGGCGCAGTGGTGATGGCGCAATGGAGGTGGGCAGTGGTGACGGCGCAATGGAGGTGGGCAGTGGTGATGGCGCACCGGGGGCGGGCAGTGGTGACGGCGCAATGGGGGTGGGCAGTGGTGATGGCGCAACGGGGGCGGGCAGTGGTGATGGCGCAACGGGGGCGGGCAGTGGTGACGGCGCAACGGGGGCGGGCAGTGGTGATGGCGCAACGGGGGCGGGCAGTGGTGACGGCGCAATGGGGGTGGGCAGTGGTGACGGCGCAATGGGGGCAGGCAGTGGTGACATTGCAACGGGGTTGGGCAGTGGTGGAGGTGCAGCAGGTGCGGGCAGTGGTGGAGGTGCAGCGGGTGCGGGCAGTGGTGACGGTGCAGCGGGTGCAAGCAGTGGTGTAGGTGCCGAAATAGAAATTGGTAGACATGAGGTATGTGAGACAGTTTTTGTGGGTGATGAGACGATTAAATATGTCGATTCTTCATTCTGCAGGAAGGATCATAGACATCGAATTCTGTGTAGTTTTGAAGGAGTAGGATTTAGGGACATTGAAGGAAGGATAAACAATATTGTATGGGATCATGGCAGGAAGAAGTTTGTTGTGGTACACCTTGGTGCGAATGATGTAGGGAAAGTTTACTCAGAGGTTTTGAAAAATAGGTACAGGATATTGGGTAATCGGCTGAAAGCAAAGGGTTGTGAGGTCATGTTGGCTGGGATTCTCCCAAGATTAGGAAACAATATAGAAATTATGAGCAGAGCAATAGACGTCAACCAATGGCTGGAAGAATGATGTTGGGAGGAAGGATTTACATATAAGAAGCAGTGGGAATCATTTCAGGGACAAAGGGAGGGTTTCTTGAATGATGGCCGTATGTTAAATAGAAAGGCGACAGCAAGGTTTGCAGTGGGAATTGAGGAAGGAATTCAGGCTTTTTAAGGTCAGGGGAGGGTGGGGAAGCTATTAAGGAAGGAACGGATGATGTGATTGTGATGAGTAAGGCCAGGCAAGAAAATAGACTCTGTTAAGGGTTAGAGTTCAGGATAGTAGGGTAAGGTTATTAGATTTCAGAAAAGAAAACTTTGAGGGTATGAGGAGAGAATTGGGTGATGGAGATTGGGAGACTCTAACAACAGGACAATCAGCATCAGAGAAATGGGAAACCTTCAAGGACCAAATGTGTAGAGTGCAGAGTAAGTATATTCCAATGAGGTGTAAAACTAAAATCAGAAAGACACCAGGGTGGTTGAGCAGTGAGATAAGGAATGCTATTAAGGAGAAGCAGAAGGCATCTATAAGGTTTAAAATAACAGGATAAAATAACAGTTAGAAATATATCACAATTGGAGTAAACAGAGGCATGTAAAGAAAATAACTCTGTAAGCCAAAAGAGAGTATGAGAAGGACATATATAAGAATATTAAACATAATAGCAAGGCTTTCTTTCAGTATCTGGGCCCATTGAAGAATAGCACTGGGAGAGTGGTTAGTGATGAAGGTGAGATGGCAGGCTTATTAAACAGGTATTTTTCTTCAACTTTTACACAAGAACGATCTCTGCTGAAGATCTCAAAGTTAAGTTTCCAGCCGTTATCTGTCCCGTTTTAACTGTTTGTCTCACTTACATGTTACTGTGTGTTCCTAGTTCGATTTTGTTTCAAAAATCATGCTATTTTGTGAGATTTTGTCGACTTTGTCTTACCGGACGCTTGAGGCCTACCGATTCCCTCGGTGTACGATCGTGTTTTGTTTTTTCTCCTCATTACCTTCAATTTCTATCTTCCCCACTTTCCGAACGTCCCCAATCCCTCCCAACTAATCACTCTATTTCTTATCTTACATAAAATTAAAAAAACAAAAAATAAAAAACGCGACCTTTCTCCTTCCTCACTCACGACTCGATTCTTCTTCCTCTTCTTCTTCATCTCCTCTTCTGCTGCTCTTCTTCTTCTTCCTCGATTTTTCTAGAACACTTCCATGACCTAATATGTTGAAAACTCTCTCAAACATTAATAATAATAATAATAATAATAATAAACGATCTCTTATAATGCTTCATCTTCCTCTTTCACACGTGCGGTACTCTTTACTGTATCATAATGCATTACTCTTCTACGATTTAAACAGACTGCTCTCAATTCGACCTTTCCTTCATACTTTGCCTAAAAAATCCAACTGTTACAGCGTTTCTTCTCTCCATTCTCTGGATTCGCCTTTATTGCATCCATCAAGAATTGTGTTAAATCGCATCTCTGACCTAAAACTTTAAAAAAAAAAACCCCAGTTTGCAATGAATGTTCACTTTCCATCAACCATTCTTTTTTTCCAACTTCAGTGCCAACTCACTCCTCTCACCCCTCACTCTCAAAGCAACCATCCCACTCTTCTCCCTCCAAGCCTCCTTCTCACCTCTCTCAAAAACTCCACCCCCACCTCTCTCCCACCATTCATCCACATCACTCATCCTTCACAAAGTTGCCCCCCTCTCTCATCCACAACGCTGCCTCCTTCCACTGCCCTCTCATGTCCAGCTCTTCGCTCCACCTCCTCAAATCCTCAACTGTCTTCTTCCCCCTCTCTTGTCCCCCCTCTCCCCCAGTACCACAGAGCCTTTTCTCCTCCTCCTCCGGCCCCCTCCCAATCCCCCACACTCTTTCAACAACCCCCCTCGTCCCTTGTCCTACCCTCCACCCCATCCCCTGCACCCAAAGCCTCCTCCCCTCCCTCTTCATTAAAAGTGTGGACCTCAAATATCCGGGGCCTTCGCTCAAACCTTTCAGATCTTTCCATACAGGTTGCCACTGACAAACCAGACATAATCTGCCTAACAGAAACTTTCCTCCCCCAAGACATGTCTGACTCCCAAGTATCTCTCCCTGGTTACTCCCTCCTCCGGTATGACAGACATGAGCCTCGTCCTAGTGGAGGAGTTGCTCTCTTCATCAAAGACTCTATTCCTCACTCTCCATGCACTGCCCTCACTCCCCCACACCCCCAGGAATACCTCTGGCTACGGCTTCCCCTCCACTCCAACCTCATGTTTATATGTGTACTGTACCGTACACATATAAGGTGAGTCCACCGAAGAGTGATGACTCCATCTACACCTCACTATCCGAAAACATGGAACAACTTCTATTTTCTCATCCAAACTCTCTCTTCCTCATATGTAGCGACTTCAATTGTCATCATGCCAGTTGGCTAGGTGTGGGTACCTCTCTCACCTGTCATGGCATCTAAGCAAAATCTTTCTGCGACTCAATCAGTCAACTTCCCTACCCGGATCTCAACCAATGGTACTCCATCTCTTCTGGATCTGATTTTGACAAAGTTCCCTGACAATATCTGCTGCTCTTCCCCCGCTCCAATCGGTTCTTCTGACCACGTCCTTGTCAAAGTGTACATCTCTCTGGCTATTATCAGAGAACCACCTCACCGCTGTCGAGTCTGGCATTTCATTCAAGCCGACTCGCAGGGTCTCCAAGCAGCCCTCAAACTTATAGATTGGTCTCCGACCACTACTTTCTCAATCATCAACTCACCCTGGGAATTCTTTCAAAGAAACTTGCTCTCCCTCATGCACAGATTTATCCTCTCTCGTCTTCAGTTGTCCTACCCTTCCTCCCGCCCTTGGTTCACTGAAGCTTGTGGTGAGGCAGTTGACCTGAAACAACTTGCCTTTTCCTCATGGAAAGCAAACCCAACTGAGGGTAATCTCAGTTCATTCCATAAAGCTCGGAACAAGTGTGTATCTACCCTCAGGAGAGCCAGAAAACAACATCTTTCTCATCTCAAGTCTGAACTCTCAAACCTCTCTCCCTCCTCAAAATCCTGGTGGCGTTTAATCAAACCTGTTTCTGGTGTATGTTCCCCCTCCATCCCCTCCCTTACCTCAAGTGGCCGCACTGCTGATACTGCACGTGAAAAAGCTGAATGCCTAAACTCGGTGTTTGCAGCTAAATTTTGTGTCCCAAACCCATCACTTTCTCTACCCACCTTACCCAGTCACACCCAACTGTCCCTGGACTCTGTGTCCTTTTCTGCTGACAAGGTGGAGAGTTTGCTGTCAAAGCTCAACTCAGATTCTGCAACCGGTCCAAACGGCATCAGCCCACGTGTCCTCAAAGCCTGCTCGTCTGCTCTTGCTCACCCTCTCTCTGCTCTATTCATCCTCTCATTTTCTCAAGGCCATCTGCCATCTGCTTGGAAATCAGCAAACATCACTGCCCTGCACAAAAACGGTGCAAAAACAGATCCCTGCAACTACAGATCAATCAGCCTTCTCCCAATCATCAGCAAGGTTATGGAATCCATCATCGCTTCAGACATCAAATCCTTCCTCTTCTCCAATGGCTTGATTTCTAATCATCAATTTGGTTTCAGACCAGGTCACTCTACCCTGGATATGCTGCTTCTGCTCTCCCAACAATGGATGGAGGTCCTCAATGCCAGACAGGAAATCCGGGACATATCACGTGCTTTGGACACAGTCTGGCACCGTGCCCTACTGACCAAACTCTCTTCCCATGGTATCCAAGGCCATCTCCACTCATGGCTCGCAGACTTCCTCTCCTGTCGCAGTCACCATGTGGCCCTAAATGGAGTTCTTTCATCCCCCCTTCTTGTCCAGGCTGGAGTTCCTCAAGGTAGCGTTCTGGGCCTTGTTCTTTTCCTGATTTTCCTCAATGGTCTCTCCGACTCTCTGGAAAATCCTCTATATCTATTTTCTGATGACTCCACCCTCTGCCGTACCATCTGTCATCCCTCAGACCAGCAAGCAGCAGCTTCTTCGCTCACTGCAGATCTGGGTAAAATCACAAACCGGTCCAACACATGGAACATGTCTTTCAATCCGGACAAATCTCACACTCTCACGATGTCTCTTCGAAAGGACTGTTTAGAAAACCCCCCATCCACTTTCTCAACAATCCTCTGGAAGAAGTCCTTTCTTTCAAGCTTCTGGGTCTCACTATTTGCCATGACCTTTCCTGGGAAAGCCACATTTCTCGGCTGGCCTCCAAAGCCAGTCGCCAACTGGTAATCCTCCGTCATGCAAAGTCCTTCCTCGGACCACTTACAAAGCTTTTGTCCGCAGCCTGATGGAGTACTGCTCTCCCCTTTGGGCTGGTGCTCCTGCCTCCCACCTTTCTTGGCATCACGCTGTAGAAACTAAGGCATTTCGGATGATTGGCATCTTAATGAGGCTGAGTCTTTGGGCCTCTCACTCTCTCACCGCAGGTTGGTCGGTGGTCTTTCTGTCTTCTTCCGTCTCCTCTCCAGCCTCGCCCCCCCCCCGCTCTCTCTGCTATTTGTCCCCACCACATTTCCGCACGGCGCTCAAGGTCCGCCAACAACCTCCTTCTGGTAAAACTACCATAATCACGAATCACTGCTCACCTTCACTCTTTCATTCCTCTTTTTTCCCGCCTTTGGAATAAACTCCCTCACTCTATTCATTCCCATCTTTCCCACCAAGCCTTCAAAATAGCTGTTCACCACCACCTCTTATCATCCCCCATCCAAATCCTCGATCTTTTCTACCCCCGATAATCCACCCAAGCCCACCTCCTTCAAATTCCCTGCTTTCCTTCCTGAAAGTCCCTGTAATGTCCATCTTCTATTCCCCATGTTCTCCTTCCCATCCCTCTCCCTTCCACAGATCTAATGTCTCTGTTCCCCACTGTTTTGTCCTTCCCACTCCCTCCCCTCTTGTCTCATCCCCCCCCCCCTTGATGTGCGTTGTGTGTTCGCTCTCATTGAGTCTCGACAAGGTATACAAAAAATAAAAATGAAAAAAAGGAACAATCAGGAGAATTTCCAATATAGCTGAGAGCATTTATCAGGGAAGTGAGGAAGGGCTTTTACAGAAGATCCTAGTTGGAGTGGAGGAAGTAAAGGAACAGCAAGGTAATCTAAGAGAAGATAAGGCTCCGAGGCCAGATAATATGCAAATGAGAGTATTGATGGAGGTGGCTGAGCAGGTAAGCGATTCGTTAACGGATATTTTCAATAGTTCACTGGAATCAGGACAGATACCGGAGGATTGGAGAGTAGCAAATGTAACACCACTATTTAAGAAAGGATCCAGAGAAGAATTAGGAAACTATAGACCTGTTAGTTTGACTTCAGTTGTGGGGAAGGTGTTGGAGACATCAATTAGGGACCAGATGAGGAACCATTTAAATAAATACAAACTAATTAAATGTAGTCAGCATGGGTTTACCAAAGGTAGTTCCTGTTTAATAAATCTTTTAGAATTCCATGAAGCAGTGTGTCTGTCTCTGTCTCTCTCTCTCTCTCTCTCTCTCTCTCTCTCTCTCTCTCTCTCTCTCTCTCTCTCTCTCTCTCTCTCTCTCTCTCTCTCTCTCTCTCTCTCTCTCTCTCTCTCTCTCTCTCTCTCTCTCTCTCTCTCTCTCTCTCTCTCTGGTTGCATCATTGGTTGGGATGCGGTGATGCCGCTGATGCCGCTGATGCAGTGTCCCCCTTACCAGTATACTGGTACTCATTTTGCCGACCTCGGAAGGATAACAGGCTGAGTCAACCTCCTGTGTATTAATTCAGCGGCCAACGGGGCTTGAACTCAGGACCCTAGGATCCCAAGCCACCACCCTAACCAATCAGCAGTGTCTGATTGGGTAGATGAGGGAAAGGCAGTGGACATAGTATATCTAGACTTTAAGATGGCATTTGATGAGGTACCACATAGGAGGTTGTTAGCCAAAGTGAGGGCTTGTGGAGTGGCTGGTCAGGCAGCTAATTGGATTGCAAACTGGCTTAGTGGAAGGAAGCAAAGAGTGGCTGTGAGTGGGAGGATGTCTTGCTGGGAGGATGTAAGTAGCGGGGTACCTCAGGGATCAGCACTCGGACCATTACTATTCATTATTCACATCAATGATTTGGATAATGGGGTAAAGAGTAAGCTTTCCTGATTTGCAGATGACACAAAGCTTGGAGGTAAGGTGGATAGCAGAGGGGGTGGTGATCAGATTCAGGAAAGTATTGATACTTGCATAAATTGGGCAAAGGATTGGCAGATGGAATTTAACCTGAGCAAGTGGAAGGTGTTGGGGATGGGAAAGAATAATGAAAATAGAGATCACAGGATGCAAGGGGTAATTTTGGAGCGTATCACGCAGGAGAAGGATCTGGGGATGGTAATAGATACAGGAGGTAAGCAGGCAGCACAGTGCCAGGTATCTATAGGTAAAGCAAATAGGTTTTTAGGTTGTATTCGGAGGGGGATCATCTATAAATCAAAAGAGGTGGTGTTAATATTGTACAGGAATTTATTGACGCCACATCTAGAATATTGTGTGCAGTTCTGGTCACCACAGTTCCAGAAGGACAGAGACAGAGACAGAGACAGAGACAGAGACAGAGACAGAGACAGAGACAGAGACAGAGACAGAGAGACAGAGACAGAGACAGAGAGAGAGAGAGAGAGAGAGAGAGAGAGAGAGAGAGAGAGAGAGAGAGAGAGAGAGAGATCAGCACAGGGCGACTAGATTGATTCCGGACTTCGCTAGACCCAGCTATGAGGAGTGGCTGAAGGAGACAGGGCATTATAGACTAGAAAGGAGGCGGTTACGAGGAGATATGATAGAGATATTTAAGATAATGAAAGGTATAGATAAAATAAGTGCAGATGAATGATTCAACAGTGTCGACAGTGATAGGACCAGGGGCCACAGCCTAAGAGTAAACAAGAAGAGAGTTAAGATGGTAGTTAGACAGGGAACTTTCACTCAGAGAATAGTTAATGCATGGAATGGTCTCCCTGGAAATGTAGTGGCAGCAGAAAAAGTCGATAAGTTTAAATTAGAATTAGATGGGTACCTGGAAGTTATGGAGATAGAGAGGTATGGCGATGTTGATAAGACTTTTCGGTTGTTTGAGCGTTGATGGGTGATTGTGTGCATGTGTTTGGAGTGCTGTTGGTGGGGGTCTTGTCAAGGGGGTTGTGTGGTTTATGTTGTATGTTTTTAACCAAGCCCATGCCCCCTCCCCTGAGGGAAAGAAAAAAAAAATACAACTGCAAATAATACAAAAAAATTAAAAACAAGCAAACAAACAAACAAAAAATTTTCATGAATTAAAAACACTTTTTTTTGTATTTTCGTCTTTGGATCTTGTGTTGATAAATTAGGATGGTGTTCATGCAGGCATGATGAGATGAATGGCCTCTACCTGTGTTCGATTTCCTTATAAATTCCTTGTATGGTTTGGCAGCCATATTGGATTTAAGAAAAATATGAAATCATGTTTTCTCTGGAACCGCTTAATCAATCAACGTGAAACTTAAAAATAGTGATCTAGTTCGGATGGGAAATGTTTTAATTTTCAACTTGTTCGGACACATGATCTGGCAGCTAGAATTATTTAATTTGTTAATGTGGGGGGGGGGGGTTAGTTTAAAAAAAAAAATTTTGAACAAGGTTCACTTGGCTATGCCTGGATGGGGTTGAGGTTCGAGCAGCAGCTGAAATGTGAATCCTCTCCAGGTTCCTCTTGATGACTTCATCTTTTCTTTTTGCTTGTTTGCCTTCCTTCTGATTACTCCAATCCAGGACTGCACCGATTCGGTCTTCCATTTGATCTGAATTGAATATATTGTTATTGATTTGCGCCACGTTCGGCGTGCGGACGACCGTTTTAGCCAAATCGCGGTCGCGCGCCCACCGAAGGCCGCAATAATGTCGTGGCTTTCTGGACCAACCCCGGAATCCAGCCACGGATGCCTTAACGCATTATAAACTAGTCAATTATTCTGTCCACGCGCTACAGGGTCAATCGCCGAATTGTTGATATACCTAACTATTCGTGCGGACAGAAATACCGAGAGTTTATACCTCGACGGGACTTGTACGAAAATGAGCCGCTTAAGTGTGCTCGTTCCGTGTGCGAAGCCGAGCGGTTTTAATTCGCCAAATCCTGTCGGACCAGATTATCACATTTGTCGGCCTTAATAGCCAGTTAATATCCCGAGCGCACCGTGGCGGTGAATGGCAGAAAGTGACACAACGAGTAGTTTGACATTCAAACAATGGGGCATTTATTTTCAGTTGGCATGCAGTCAATGAATGGGGGGATGGGGACGAGACACGAACAAAGCGTACAGCCGATGCCTACTCAATCATGTACACAATCATGCACTTAATCAGTTCTACTTAGGAAGACAAGGCACCACAGACTTTCATCCAAAACCAAAGAAAAGAATAGGGCTCGCGAGCCTTTATTTCAAACTCGGAGGCCTGGTCGACGGAGGGGCTCCAAGAGGCCGGGCAGGTTACCTGGCCGCCCCTGGTGGCGACTCGATGGTCTTCGGATTGGCGACCCTTGGTGTCTTTGTCCGGTCTGGTGCGTCGCGAACGCACCAGTCACTTGGACGGCTTGACGAGCAGCTTGAACGGCTGATTGGTCGGCCTCGGTGGCCCGGCTTCGTCGCGGCCCCTTTCTGGCGAGCCTGGCCGGCGACGCTTCGGAGGAGCGAACGGGTCTGCTGCTCTTTCAGAGTTGATGCTCCTTTAGACCCCGTTCATTCCTCAACGTCGCCCGACCGTATCAGGGCCATCTGCCCGGACCCCCACGCTCCGGCGCTGCTGCAAGCTCCGACGACTCCAAGCTCCAATGCTGCCGCTGGCTCCGACGACTCTAAGCTCCGTCTTTCCAGCACCAACCAGCCCCGACTTCCGACTTCTGATCTCCACCGGTGAACGACCCATGAACAACCACCAACAACCACGACACAACCAACTCGTGAACAACCACTCGAATCTGCCCGAGTTCCGCCCTTATATTGGCCAGGAGCGAGCCGTTCCTTGATCTTTCAACCCGAGGCCAGGCTCCGCCCACTGTTCGCCTCCGACCTTTCACCCCTGGTGAGCCTCGTGGGAAACCCCAAGTTTGACGTCACCCGTGGGTTTCGGGGAAGTCGCTCTGTGATCCAGTTATGCAAATTAGGTTCGCGCTGCGGCGCACAATGGCGGCTTGAACAGTGGTGGCATTGGGTAATTTGGGGAGTGTTGCTTGTCGATAGTGAGGAGTTTTTGTAGGATGCTTCGAAATTAAAGACAGAGAAAGAATAACGGCTACTTCAAGGATTCACAGCCCGGCACACGAACAAGACCCATTATACATCGGTGGGGGAATCCTAACCTGAAACACTTACTTATCGAGACAACTGATCTTCGGGGAACCTGAATGGTGTTCTGTGAATTTCCACAACCGTAACAATATTTTAATCCCATTCTGAATTCAATTGAATAACAATAAAAAAAACGTCATGGGTCAGGGTGAGGTGTCCGAACAAAGCGGGGTTGCATCAAAGCGGGACATCTTTGTACCCGGTCATCACTGCCAGAAGTTGCAAAGTAGCAGTTCGAATTATGTCTCATTAATTGCATAACACACCAGTACACAAATGCCACACAGAACTACACAAACATTACACAGCACAAGCCCTGACGAAGGTCTGCAATCTCTGATTGCTATTTTTCTTGTTTTGATTTGCATCACATTGCTGATCATCTTTTTCAACAAAAAAAAGGTTCGAAAGTAAGGTATTTACGTTGATATTCACAAAAAAAAATACACAGAACTCCAACAAGATGACACATTTATTGAACATTTTCAAAAACACTTAACTGGAACGGCACTCCGGAGAACACGTACTTCTGCCAGGCTGAACATTTTACGTTTTGTATCCCACTGATGGGCCGGATCTGCATCTGGACCGAAACCAAAATCTCATCAGCTTGTTATCAGAAAATGTCAACTCATGAAGAAACCAAAGGAATTATGGATTTAACAAAAATAACACCAACAATAACATTAACAAAACTTAATGAATTATGTTTCCATGCACCATTTATAGTTTGCTTCCATCGTGTGTACATCAAAAGGTATAAAAGTTCAAAATTGCACAATAACTCGATGGACAGCCTGTATACATCCAGGAAGGACCTGGTTTAGAATTTAAAGGAAGAATAAAGAAAGGAATGAGATAATTCATAATTGGCAATAAAACAAAAGCATTATGGATTCATTGTATGCAAAGAAAGAGAAAGAAAATGAAAGGAGTTACAATACCCCCTCTTCCTTACACCCCTCAGACCTCCCCCCATTAACTCCACAAAGTGTGGTACTGTATATTGGATCAGAATCAAGCCACATGGAATTCAGTTTGGAATGTGATGAAAAACAACTTGACTATGTGGAAAAAAAAAAAAACAAGCTTTACTACAATTACAGCACAAAAAAGCAACAAACGTTTATCTGATCAGTTGAACTTGCTTTATCGTTTTATATTCTGCATTTTCTTTCCGACAAAATCGAGGCTCATTTAAGAGGGGGCAAGACCTCATCTCAAAGTGTGACGTGTGTGTGTGTGTGTTTGTGTTTGTTGCAGTATGTACTGTACAGGGGTTCCAAAAAGACCTCAACAAATTTGTATGTGAATATATTTAGTACCACAAATGACACAACGATACTCTTTGTTTTATATGACACAGAAACTGATAAATTTTTCTTTATTTTCAGGTCTGGTGGGTTAATGTAAAAGACAATGGCGAGTCCACTCCAGAAAGCTCAGTGTGTTCAATGATTCAGACATGAGATCCGACGCGTAAGTTCAGCATAATTTCCGCACAAGGTATAGAAAGAATCAGCCATCGTAAACTAGTTTCAGAGAGTGGTAGAATAGGTTTAAGAAGACTAGAAGTTGTCAGAAACAGAAAAGTACCGGTCGATCAAGCACAAGTGCATCCAATGTTGAACGAGTGTGTGAATCATTTCAACAAAGTCCCAGAAAATCAATTTGATGTGCATCCAGAAAAATGGGACCACCAACCACCACTGCACACAGGATGTTGCATAAAAGACTGATTCTTTATGCCAAGAAGGTGCAGATTCTGCAGGAACTTAAAACAAATGACGGATCCAAATGCAAGGAGTTTCCCTTGGAAATGCTCAGTCACATAGAAGATGATGAAGATTACCTGAAAAAGGTCATGTTCACAGACGACGCTTGTTTTCATGTATCAGGGAAGGTCAACTGGCACAATGTGAAGATCTGGGGCTCTGAAAACCCCCACGTGGTCATTGAACACATATGTGACAGTCCAAAGGTCAATGTGTGGTGTGTTCTACTCCCTGACCGCTTGGTGGGTCCTTTCTTCTTTGCGGAGAATGCAGTGACCTCAACAATTTACATCAACACGTTGGAAGGATTCGCCTTCCCACAGATTGAAAACCTGCAACCCAACATCATTTTTCAACCGGATGCTTCAATCACAGCTGCATGTGCACTGGTGGATGCAAACATCAGACTGAGCCAAACATGGCACAAACTTGTGGACTGTCTTGATGTCTGGCACATGACAAATGGAGCTCACATGAAAGTGTATTGATGGTGTGCACAAAAATGTATTAGTTTCTGTATCATATAAAACAAAGGGTATTGTTGTATCATTTATGGTTATCAACTTATGAACAACCAAAATTGTCTGCGTCTTTTTGGAATAACCTGTATATTATATATTCTATATATATATATATACATATATATATATATATATATATATATATATATATATATATATATATATATATATATATATATATATATATATATATATATATACATATATATATATATATATATATACATATATATATATATATATATACATATATATATATATATATATATATATATATATACATATATATATATACATATAAATATATATATATATAGATATATATATACACACATATACAGCTCTGGAAAAAAATAAGAGACCACTCCAAAAAAAAAAGCTACAGACTGGCAGAGGGCGAAAACGACTTTCCACTGACCGGGATGACCGCCAACTCATTCGAATGTCACTCAACAACCGTAGGATGACATCAAGTGACCTACAAATTGAATGGCAAATGGCAGCTGGGGTGAAGTGCACGGCGAGGACGGTTCGAAACAGGCTCCGATGGGCAGGGCTGAAGTGGTGCAAAGTGAGAAAAAAGCCCTTCATCAATGAAAAACAAAGAAGAGCCAGGCTGAGGTTTGCAAAAGACCATAAGGATTGGACCATAGAGGACTGGAGTTAGGTCATCTTCTCTGATGAGTCCAATTTTCAGCTTTGCCCAACACCTGGTTGTCTAATGGTTAGACGGAGATCTGGAGAGGCCTCCAAACCACAGTGTCTCGCACCCACTGTGAAATTCGGTGGAGGATCGGTGATGATCTGGGGGTGCTTCAGCAAGGCTGGAATCTCGCAGATTTGTCTTTGTGAAGGACTCATGAATCAAGCCACGTACAAGGTTGTCCTGGAAGAACACTTGCTTCCTTCTGCTCTGACAATGTTCCCCAACTCTGAGGATTGGTTTTTCCAGCAGGACAATGCTCCATGCCACAAAGCCAGGTCAATCAAGGTGTGGATGGAGGACCATCAGATCAAGACCCTGTCATGGCCAGCCCAATCTCCAGACCTGAACCCCATTGAAAACCTCTGGAATGTGATCAAGAGGAAGATGGATGGTCACAAGCCATCAAACAAAGCCGAGCTGCTTGATTTTTTGCGCCAGGAGTGGCATAAAGTCACCCAACAGCAATGTGAAAGACTGGTGGAGAGCACACCAAGACTCATGAAAGCTGTGATTGAAAATCAGGGTTATTCCACAAAATATTGATTTCTGAACTCTTCCTCAGTTAAAACATTAGTATTGTGTTGTTTAAAAATGAATATGAACTTGATTTGTTTGTATTATTTGAGGTCTGAAAACACTGATCTTTGTTGTTATTTTAAGCAGTTGTCATTTTCTGCAAATAAATGCTCCAAATGACAATAGTTTTATTCGAAATTTGGGAGGAATGTTGTCAGTAATTTATAGAATAAAACAAAAATGTTCATTTTACTCAAACCTATAAATAGTAAAACCAGAAAAACTGATAATTTTGCAGTGGTCTATTAATTTTTTCCAGAGCTGTATATACATATTACATAATATATATATATATATATATATATATATATATATATATATATATATATATATATATATATATATATTACATAATATATATATATATATATATATATATATATATATATATACATACATACATACACATATACATACATACATGTATATACATGTATATACATACACATATACATACACATATACATACATACATATATACCGGGCGTAGTGACGTGCGTCTGTAATCCGGCTACTTGGGTTGGACTGATTGGAAGTAGAACTGATTAAGTGCCTCCGCTACGGAGCTTGGGTTGGAGGATCGCTTGATGACGGGCGCTCTGCGCTGGGCCGTGCTATGAGAGGGTGTAGGGCAGCCCGGAATTACGGTGACACCCAATCCTTATCCCTGTGTTTCGTAAGAGGCGACCAGGGTTGCATCAGGAAGGGCATCCGGCGTAAAACCTATGCCAAATCAGTATGTGGATGATAACGGATGATCCGTTGTGGCGACCCTTAACAGGAGCAGCCGAAAGACGAACACCAACATATACATACATACATATATATATACAGTATGTATATATATATACAGTATGTATATATATATATACATATATATATATATATATATATATATATATTACATATTGTTGTGGAGCCGGGTGTCGGCTGCGAGCGCGACCGCTAGGTGGAGCAGTAGGGTCGACTCTACCGAACACCCGGAATCTAGATCGTACCTTTCGGAAAAGTCCGACAGGTATGGGTCCCTTACCGGGCCGTGAATCGTCAATTATTCCACCACGTGGTACAGGGATATTTGCCAATCTTCCAAATACCTAGAGATCCACGTGGCGAGTTACTGAGTATTCACACCCTCGACGGCACTCGTACGAGTCGAACCGTTAGCGTGCCCGACCCGTGCGCAACCCGAGCGGATGGTTGCCAATGTTTCGTCGGTCCAAATGTACATTTACAGCGGCAACAGCCTTTGTAATTCACCAGCACGTGCCATGCTAAGCCAATGGAAGAAACACAGCAACGAGCTGATACATTTAACAAATGGGGTATTTATTTATAATGGGGGAAAGGGGGGGGGGGCACGCAAGAAGCAGAGTTATCACGACTAATGAGATGCAAGTATGCACAGCAAAGAGCACTTAAACAATTCCTCCTGAAAAATGCGCCCACAAATACACACACACACACACACACACACACACACACACACACACACACACGAAACGGTGGCTACAGCCTTTATTGAGGCCTCCAGCTCAGAGGGAAAGAGGCGAGCTGAAGACCAGAGCCTGCACTCGGACCTGTCCGCCTCATGCGGATACGTTGAGCTGGTGGGGTGGCAGTACTCTGACCTGTAGCAGCCAGGCGTCCACACGACCGGGCTCCCGGCGAATGGAGGCCGGCAGGGCAAAGTCTGGCAAGACGAAAAACTGGCTTTCCAAAGGAAGAACCATCACCGGGGACCTTTCGCGTGTGAGGCGAACGTGATAACCACTCTTGGTCAGGCGATCGTGATCACCACTCGTGTCAGGCGAACATGATCACCACTCGAGTCAGGCGAACATGATCACCACTCTTGGTCAGGTGAACGTGATCACCACTCGTGTCAGGCGAACGTGATCACCACTCTTGGTCAGGCGAACGTGATCACCACTCACGTCACAAGTTTCTCTTCTCCCGCAAAACGGAGCTGGACCTTTATCCTTGCCCCTCCCCCAGCTGAACTTCGGTGTTGTGGTCTATGTCTTCCCTCATTGGCTGGTTTTGGCGCGCAGAATGCGCTCGTCACCCTGTCATTGACCAAAACGGGCACCAGGGCCATTGATTGGACTGGGGGGGGGGGAGAGCGTGACGGGACGTCTCGACTCCCCGCCCCCCGAAGAGGCTTTGCTTCTCTTGGAGCCCGCTCTGTGCCCTTTGACCCACTTACGGCCACCTCGTCCACGCCCCCCCCCCCGGATTGGGTGAGAGAGACGTCAGGTCTTCGTGAACTCCACTCACGTACATGCTGACACGCACGTAGGCCATGGCATCAGTGTGAGGAAGCGAGGTGAAGGCGTGTTGTTGTAGTTGATGTTGCTGGTGTAAAAATAAAAGAAAACCCTGACTCTCAAAGTAACTCACATCGCATGTACATTTATTCACCCCTTAAACGAGGGACGGGGACCCTAACTAAAAAACACATACTTACCGATATTACTCTTCTCTGGGACCTGTATGTTGAGTGCTCATGGCTTCCAGATTTGCAACTATATATATATATATATATATATATATATATATATATATATATATATATATATATATATATACATATACATACATATATATATACATATATATATCTTCTTCTTCTTATTTCGGCTGCTCCCTTTAAGGGTCGCCACAGCGGATCATCCGCATGATCCGCAAAGAGATTTGGCACATGTTTTACGCCGGATGCCCTTCCTGACGCAACCCTGGTCGCCTCTTACGAAACACAGGGATATGGTACACCTATTTTAACCGGGGTATACACCGGCCCAGTACACTGGTACTCACTTGGCCGACCTCGGAAGGATGACAGGCTGAGTCAACCCCCTGGTGTATTAATTCAGTGGCCCAACGGGGCTTG
Organism: Eptatretus burgeri; assembly: GCF_056783735.1. Taxonomy (NCBI): domain Eukaryota; kingdom Metazoa; phylum Chordata; class Myxini; order Myxiniformes; family Myxinidae; genus Eptatretus; species Eptatretus burgeri. Next base: position 49,277,914 of record NC_140965.1, read on the forward strand.
AACTCAGGACCTTTTGGATCCCAAGCCGCTGCCCTAACCACTGCGCCAGCACCAGGCTTCATGTATATACTGTATATATATATATATATATATATATATATATATATATATATATATATATATATATATATATATATATATATATATATATATATATATATATATATATATATATATATATATATATATATATATGTATATATATATATATGTATATATATATATATGTATATATATATATATGTATATATATATATATATGTATATATATATATGTATATATATATATATGTATATATATATATATATATGTATATATATATATATATATATATGTATATATATATATATGTATATATATATATATATATGTATATATATATATATGTATATATATATATATATATATATGTATATATATATGTATATATATATATATATATATATATATATGTATATATATATGTATATATATATGTATATATATATATATATATATATGTATATATATATGTATATATGTATATATATATATATATATATATATAGATATATATATATATATATATATATATATATATATATTGTTGTGGTTACCAAATTCGCAAACCACCATTCAGGTCCCTTAGGTGAGGTATCTCGGTAAGTACATGTGTAGTTAGGCCCAAACCCGTTGTCTAGTGGGAATACATGTCATTTATGCGTGCTGCGACTCTTCAGGATAGCCGTTTTTCTTTTACTATCTTTAATTTGGACCAACCGCCATTGTTACCACCACCAGTCACAACATCAACCACCAACCACAACGCCGCTTCACCACAACCGCCACGACCTTCACGTCACACCTCGCAACCGTCGCATCGCCACCGTTCTTGCGCCGCTTGTGGGTACCGGTGTTGGACTCGTGCAGGGCGCGCGCCGAACAGCGTGTACAAAATCACGGATTTTGTGCTTCAAAAACGGATCAAAAACGACACACGCCCACTTTTTGCCGTCCAATCGGTGAGCGAGGGGCGAATTGGCCCCGCCCCCAGGGCGTTGGAGGGCGATCGATATATGCAAATTTATGGATCAAAAAGCATTCACGCCCACTTTTTCTCGGGCCAATGGGGAGCGAGGTGAAAGGTCGAAGGGAGGGGGGCAAAGATGAGAGGGCGAAGCCACGGGGCTGATATAAGCGACCGTGTTCGTCAGTCCAGTGAGTAGTAGAGTCGAGAGGGAACAGAGAGTTAAGACTTTGCGGGCGGTGGAGTTGGCAAGAAGGAGCTGGTCGTCGTGTGCGTTGGAGTCGGAGCGGAGGGGACGGAGCTGGGGAGAGGCGGCGAGGGCAGACGAGGGGGTGCTCGCGTCGTGCAGGGAGCTGCACCCCAGGGAGGCCGACAGCGCGACCTGGCCGAGGTGGAGACGCTCGTTGCGGGGCAATAAAAATCCTCTATACCCCGAGCATCAGCAACCCCCTCCTGTTTCCCCCCGCGCTGAGATAGTGCGACCAAGGGGGCCCCTCTCCCACCCCCTACCAGACACTGCCCGCGAGGCCCGCGGAGTTGAGGCACCATCGCCGCTCCGCGTCTCATCACCAGACGGGTAGGCCCGACCCGGTCTCGGCCTCAGGCCCGCCTCATCCTTGAGGGTATTCTTTTCCTTGGTTTTGGGTATGTGTTGTCGGCGCCGTCTGTGAAGTAAAATTGTATAAGTGTTGCCATGTGCTCGCGTAATCGGTATTAGATCTGCATTGTCGCATTTGCTTTTTGTGTAAATTGAATTGTGTTTTTCTTTTCTGTGTGCTTTTTGTGGAATTGAATATGTGTGCTTTCCGTTCATCGCGAATAAATGTGCTTTGTGTTGAACTGTTTCCCGCTTCGCTTCGTCATTTCCTTCATTGAATCCTCATCTTGCTTCACGTAAAGGGTTGGTCGTGGGCTGAATACGCCCGATAATTAATCGAACCGTCGAGGTCGACGATAACACCGCTCGGTTATCCCGATAGTACGGAACGGGTCGCTTAAGTGGCCCGTGTCCGAAGTCGACCTGCGGCGAGGTGCGATCGCCCGGTCTACCCTCCGCGTGGGTACTTAGGTAGGTCGAATTTGGCGAGCAACCCTATCCCACGCGGGGGCTGATTGGCTCGATCGCGGTGAGACCGAAAGGTCCACCCGTGACTGGTTCCCGGCGTTAGTCCGAGAGGGTCACGACTGGATTGTCCGTCCGGTGGGCGACGTGCCGCGATTCGAGTTACGTGGCCGTCAGCACGCCGGCGGGCGCGAATCAGCAACACTGGTGTCAGGTCGTGCGATACAAACCCATCGCCCTCCTCACGGCACTGGTAACGGAGAACGGGAAAACGGGCTCTCCTGTCTCCGGCTAAATTCACGGGAATCGGTCCAGGGGTGAGAGAAGCGACCCCCGATTCCCTCCAAATTACGAGCGAGCGAAATTAACCCTTCACGAGAAGCAAGATGGCGTCTCAAGGCGAGCGGGAGCCGGGGGTATTAGAAATGGATGTAGAATGTGTAGAATCCATGGTCCAGGATGGAATCCCCGAGCAGGAAATGTTGATTGTGCAGGAACACGGACTCGCCCAACTGAACCCAGAGCCCGAAATGGGTGCGGCAGCGGCCGCGGTGTATGACACCTCCCCCCCCCCCCTCTCCACCAAAACCCTTCCCCAACCCTTGCCGAAACGGCTCACTCAAGTGCACCCGACATGGCCCAGCTATGCGCCATGCTGGCGGCAATGACAGCAAGGATGGATGCAAATACAAACGAAATGAAAGGCATGAACGAAAAGATGAATGCGGAAATGATCGAAAAGATGGATACAAACACAAATGAAATGAAAAACGAAATGAACAAGCAAATGAACGGAATGGAAGCAAACATGAAGGAGGAAATGAAAAAGCTACGGGGTGAGACGCAGAACATGGGCCGATGCCTGCAGGCGGGCATGAAGGCCGTGACCAGGGAGATAGAAATGGCGACTCCACGTGTAGGAGCAAACGAGCTGGAAGGGGGTGCAACGGCTGACAGGCCCGCGGTGGAGGTGGGTGAAAAAATAATTCAGGGGGCGTGTTGGGCGAGGGTCGTGACAGAGGAATCGACGGTGACCAAAAGGGAAAAATTAAATGGGGAGACCAAAACGTGTGAGACGAGACACGAGGTGACGACGACAGAAACTTATAAATGTATAGAGACACGGGAGACAGAAACAATAGAGGAGAGACTGCACGGTGAGGACGGGGTAAGTGACGCACACACACACGGAGGTAGTGGAGGACAATGGGGGTGAGCTCGCGGAGCGTGTAGAGACCCAGTGCGAGCACCTGGATGGCCTCCTCCAGGAACGAGGGGAGGGAGTATGCCCCCTTGAGGCGAGTCACGACCAGGTGAGTTCGGTCGTGCTTTGCGAGGTTGAGAGGAGGAGTGCTGTGGACGGGTGCACGGAGAGCTTGGGGGGTATAGAGGCCCCGGAGACCCTTGTGGGGACACGAATCCCCAGTGTAGTTGTCCCTGTGTGTGTGGTGCAAGGTGTGAGTGCGTCCCCGTGTGTGGAAGCGGCCCGGTGTGTGATTAGTGTGGTAGCGATTGTGCCGGAGTGCGTGCTTCCCAGCACGCCGTGTGTGGATGAGGCACCGTGTGTGAGTGAGGCACGGAGTATGGATGAGACACCGCGGTTGAGTGCCCCCGTGTGTGTGGATGAGGCACCGCGGTTGAGTGCCCCCGCGTGTATAAGTGAGGCACGGTGTGTGGATGAGGCACAGCGGTTGAGTTCCCCCGCGTGTGTGAGTAGTATGGTTTGTGTGAGTAGTGAGGCACGCGTGAGTGAACGGCCGTATGCAAGGGAGACCGTGTGTGTGAGAGAGCGGTATGTGAGGGAGATGTCGGTTGGCATGCGGGAGCACGCAGCCGCGTCTCCCGGTGTGAATGTGATGGAGTGGACTGTGTGCGTCGTAACACGCAGGTATGCGTGTGTGGAATGGAGACGGAGACGGCGACAGAGGAGAGAAAGCCGAGTAGCGGCTGGAGTTGTTTCGAGGACCGTGCCGGGTTCACCCAGCAGTGAGCACGAGGTTCGTGCTGTGCAACGCACGTGACCGCCACGTGCTCGCTTGCGAGAGTGAAGTCCCGGTCCGGAAACGCACGCGGTGGATTTGCCGATCCCGCGGACGGACAAAGTTTAGGCAGGACTACGGATTTGGACCGGACGGGTTCTCCACGCGATCGTGTGTGTTAAGCTCCAACGGGCAAAGCACATGTGTTCGCGTGGGGAACCCCTCGAGACGTGGGGCTTGTGTTTTTTTTTATGCGCACGGTGACGTCATGGCTGCACGTGGGGTTGGAATCCGGCAGGAGGGGTATCTCTGCCGGATGGTACCGTCCAAGGAGGGACGAGGAACACGTGCAGCTGCATGACGTCACGGGCAGGTGCAAAGTGCACGAGTTGCCGCGCTGGTGATGCGCATGGAAAAAAAAAAAAAAAAACAAGCCTCACTTTCGGTGCACAGGATTCCTGGGCAAGGGGTGGAAGACCCTCTTGACCCTGGGCACAGGATGGAAACTAGTTAGGGGGAAGGGTTAGCTTAGTTAGACCGACTTCATGGGGCAGGGGTAAGTCCTCATGGAGTCCGTGGAATGGATTAGGTAGAGGGATTTAGTGAGCTTTAGATTGGGAAATAAAAGTTATTTTATTGATTTGGAGACAGTGACAGACTTGTGGATGTGTAGAGGGGACGTAGCTTAGCTACGTAGTGTTAAAAGGAACGTGCTGTAGTATAAGGGACGACGTGGGAGCACGAGTTAGTTAGGGGATGTAGTTAGGAGGATGGCAGAGTTCAGCGGTGTGTGTGTTGAAGAGTTGGTGAGTTGTGAGGTGAGTACTTGTTGGGTGAGTGAGGCCAGCGGGTCTGTGTGAGTGGAGCGAATGGGGAATGCATGGTGCGATGAGTGATTGGGGGGAGGAGTGACTCCCGCCCAAGGGACCCCGGGGTCAGTATAAAGTAAGTTAGCTGGGTTAGTCAAATTGAAAAATGGAGGTCGTTTTGCTGTTGGTGGGAGAGTGATTGGGGGGAGGAGTGACTCCCGCCCAAGGGACCCCGGGGTCAGTATAAAGTAAGTTAGCTGGGTTAGTCAAATTGAAAAATGGAGGTCGTTTTGCTGTTGGTGGGAATGTAGGCTCGAAACCCATTTGGAGGGGTGCAGGAGCCCTGTTGATGGGCTTGGGAGCGTGGCTGCGAAAGGTGAGTATCGCTGAGTGGGTACCCCGGGCACCAGGCTAGTCGGCCGCGGTAGGCCAAGGGCCCATGGGGGGCCGGGATAGCGTAGTGGGCACGGGTGCGCCTGCTTGGTGCGGGGGCCCGGGGCGCCATTAGCCGCGTGGGCAGTGTTGTGGGCAAGGGTGACCCTCGGAAAGGGGCCTGGGAAGCCAGCCTGCCACGTGCGCGTTTCAGGGGAGGTGCCATAGGGGGCACTCCCCGGTGTTAGGGAGCTGGTAGGCTCGGAGGCAGTGTAGTGCCCGGGGGTGCCATAGCGGGAGATTCGGCAGAGGGTCGTGCCTGCCAAAGGGAGCCACGTGTCCCAGCCAGGAGACCGTGTGAGGGCACGGAGAGAAAATTGGTGGGCGAGGCCCGAAATTGTGAGGACACCAACACAGGCGACGGGGATCTGGGTTTATTGAACCAATAGTTTGAGCGAGAGGCGCTTGTTGAAAGCCCCGGGGTAGTTTAACAGTTAAATGGTTAGGGTAGATTAGGAGATGTACCCCTCCGCACCATCCATCCCCTCGCTCTCGTTGTGGGCCGCTGGACCCACTTTGGGTTAGATCGCCGAACTCTGGGGAGGCCATTCTGAGGCTTCGTTGGGCCTCGACACAGGACGTTAGCTCTCCCTTATTCCCCTCCGGGAAGGGAACGTAGGGGTTGGGAGTCGGCTAAGTGACAGGATAGGTTAGCCGAACAAGGACGATAAAGGGGGTTAGGGGACGATTTATAGTGGGGGAGTAAAAATAAAAACAAAAAAATAAGTTGGGGCTAAATTGGGGTTTGACAAATTAAGGGAGTGGGTATGTACAGTGACAGGCAAAGGCGATAGGTGGGAGGGAGACAGGTAGGTAGGTCCAAGCCCGCCTTCCAAGTGGCCAGCACCACCACACTCCCTCCACCAACCTCCACTGAACGGCAAAGGCTGGCCAGCTTCATCTGCAGCAGCTGTGCTGCAAGGCCTGTGCCGGCTGGATCGTCTGCCGGCTGGCTGTTTTTCTGCAAGGCCTGTGCCGGCCAGTTCATCTGCTGGCTGTTTTTCTTCAAGGCCTGTGCCGGCCAGTTCATCTGCCGGCTGTGTTTGCCTGCAGCGGCCTTCTTCTGCGGGCTGTGTTGCCTGCACCTTTGCCATGCCATGCCCACTGCCCATGTTCACCAGCCCCGTTCAATTTTGCTTTGCCCCCCCCCCCCCCTGTTCATTTCCATGTGCGCCAGGATCAGCAAGCAACAGTTTGCAAGCTGCAAGAACTGCCCCGTTGGCAGCCACAACACGGGCCTGCAGTGGCGGCCCGTGCACCGTGTTTTGCGTCCATCCATTCATGCATCCATTCGTTGTGCTCATTGCGTGTGCCACTTGAGCTGGCACGGAGACTGCGTTGTGCAGCCCATGCACCGTTGTGGTTCACTGCGTTCAGTTCAAAAGGGAAGGCCTTGGACTGCGTGTGAGCAGCCACCCACGTTCCCTGTCACCTGCATTGTTTGAGCCAGAGACTGCATGCGAGCAGCCTGGCTCCCTGCTAACTGTTTTCTTTTGCAGAGTTCAGTGATCCTGGGCCATGGTTTAGTGTAAAATTTGTAAGTTAAGGTTAAGATGTACTGTAAATATGAGTGCGCCCCCGGCATGTTTGTCTTAGCGCCGGCAATTTTATTTAAGTCGTCCGTGTGAGTGAGTTTGTTTAGGTAGTTACGCAGCCCTCAGGTTATTTATTTTGGGGACACGAATACCATGAATGTCGCACTCAGGGATCCGTAGGTAAAATGTACTAGGGGAAAACTACACATGATGGCACACGAAAATTTGACGACTCGGGACGAGTCTGTAAAAAGGGGAGGGGGTAGTGTTGTGGTTACCAAATTCGCAAACCACCATTCAGGTCCCTTAGGTGAGGTATCTCGGTAAGTACATGTGTAGTTAGGCCCAAACCCGTTGTCTAGTGGGAATACATGTCATTTATGCGTGCTGCGACTCTTCAGGATAGCCGTTTTTCTTTTACTATCTTTAATTTGGACCAACCGCCATTGTTACCACCACCAGTCACAACATCAACCACCAACCACAACGCCGCTTCACCACAACCGCCACGACCTTCACGTCACACCTCGCAACCGTCGCATCGCCACCGTTCTTGCGCCGCTTGTGGGTACCGGTGTTGGACTCGTGCAGGGCGCGCGCCGAACAGCGTGTACAAAATCACGGATTTTGTGCTTCAAAAACGGATCAAAAACGACACACGCCCACTTTTTGCCGTCCAATCGGTGAGCGAGGGGCGACTGGCCCCGCCCCAGGGCGTTGGAGGGCGATCGATATATGCAAATTTATGGATCAAAAAGCATTCACGCCCACTTTTTCTCGGGCCAATGGGGAGCGAGGTGAAAGGTCGAAGGGAGGGGGTCAAAGATGAGAGGGCGAAGCCACGGGGCTGATATAAGCGACCGTGTTCGTCAGTCCAGTGAGTAGTAGAGTCGAGAGGGAACAGAGAGTTAAGACTTCGCGGGCGGTGGAGTTGGCAAGAAGGAGCTGGTCGTCATGTGCGTTGGAGTCGGAGCGGAGGGGACGGAGCTGTGGAGAGGCGGCGAGGGCAGACGAGGGGGTGCTCGCGTCGTGCAGGGAGCTGCACCCCAGGGAGGCCGACAGCGCGACCTGGCCGAGGTGGAGACGCTCGTTGCGGGACAATAAAAATCCTCTATACCCCGAGCATCAGCAACCCCCTCCTGTTTCCCCCCGCGCTGAGATAGTGCGACCAAGGGGGCCCCTCTCCCACCCCCTACCAGACACTGCCCGCGAGGCCCGCGGAGTTGAGGCACCATCGCCGCTCCGCGTCTCATCACCAGACGGGTAGGCCCGACCCGGTCTCGGCCTCAGGCCCGCCTCATCCTTGAGGGTATTCTTTTCCTTGGTTTTGGGTATGTGTTGTCGGCGCCGTCTGTGAAGTAAAATTGTATAAGTGTTGCCGTGTGCTCGCGTAATCGGTATTAGATCTGCATTGTCGCATTTGCTTTTTGTGTAAATTGAATTGTGTTTTTCTTTTCTGTGTGCTTTTGGTGGAATTGAATATGTGTGCTTTCCGTTCATCGCGAATAAATGTGCTTTGTGTTGAACTGTTTCCCGCTTCGCTTCGTCATTTCCTTCATTGAATCCTCATCTTGCTTCACGTAAAGGGTTGGTAGTGGGCTGAATACGCCCGATAATTAATCGAACCGTCGAGGTCGACGATAACACCGCTCGGTTATCCCGATAGTACGGAACGGGTCGCTTAAGTGGCCCGTGTCCGAAGTCGACCTGCGGCGAGGTGCGATCGCCCGGTCTACCCTCCGCGTGGGTACTTAGGTAGGTCGAATTTGGCGAGCAACCCTATCCCACACGGGGGCTGATTGGCTCGATCGCGGTGAGACCGAAAGGTCCACCCGTGACTGGTTCCCGGCGTTAGTCCGAGAGGGTCACGACTGGATTGTCCGTCCGGTGGGCGACGTGCCGCGATTCGAGTTACGTGGCCGTCAGCACGCCGGCGGGCGCGAATCCGTAACAATATATATATATATATATATATATATATATATATATATATATATATATATATATATATATATATATATATATATATATATATATATATATACATATATATATATATATATATATATATATATATATATATATATATATATATATATATATATATATATATATACAGGGGGCTGCAAAAGTAGGTATATAGGGTGTCCCAAAAAAAATACAACTTTTAAAATGCTTCGTTTGATCCCAAAAAAGCAGAATTTGTCACGAATGCTTCATTTCTTGTTGCAGAGACCCTGATGTTTATTTTGATACCAAGCAAGCACCAGAAAAATGCCAAGACTGACCGTACAACAACGGACAAAAATTGTTGAACTTTGGCACCAGATGAAAAGTGTCATACAGGTGCAACGTCTTTACTCGAGACATTTCGGTATCCACTTGCGCCATGCACCAAACTTTTTGACAATAAAGTGCACCATCGCAAAGTTTACCAATGTGGGAACCATCTGTTACCTTCACAAGGATCACAGTGGTCGGAAGAGGACAGGTCGTAGTGAAGAAAATGTGGAAATGGTGAGACAGGCGGTCGTTCAGAGTCCAAAAAAACGATTCAACAACTTTCTGCCAAGACAAACATTCATAAGAGCACAGTTGAGAGGATCCTTCGCTAAGACATTCATGCCGTTCCATACAAAATTCAAATGGAAATGGTGCTTACTGATCAACAGAAACGCAAACGACTAGACTTTGCAAATTGGTTCTTAGGAAAGTTGGAGGAAGATGCAGACTTCCTCAAAAAAACTTCACATGACGGACGAATGCCATGCTCACTTGTCCGGGGAGATAAACAAGCAAAACGTTCGGTACTGGGGAACTGAAAATCCTGGTAACGCATCAACTGAACTGGTGCCTCGATCTGTTCTCAAAGTCACCATGTGGGTGGCGGTTGGTTAGTATGGGATAATTGGTCCATACTTCTTTGAAGATGACCAGGGACGCACTTGCACGGTAAACCAGAGGAACTATCACGAAATGATTCAGGAATTTTATCTGCCTGAGCTACGTACTCAGGCCCGTAGGAGAAACAACCTGATCCAGATGAGAACCCAGTAGTTCCAGCAGGATGGGGCACCGCCCCATAGAGCTAGGGAAACAAGGCGTTTTCTCAACCAATATTTTGAGGGCCGCTTTATCTCCCTCTACGAAGACGTTGAGTGGCCACCGTATTCCCCTGACCTTACTCCTCCAGACTTCTTCTTGTGGGGGTATCTCAAGGACAGGATCTATGGAAACCCTAGGCCTCAAACTCTTGATCAGCTGAAGGAAAACATCCACCGAGAAATCCATTCCTCAGGAAACGTTTCCCAAAGTGATGGAGAACATGACAACGCGTTTGCAGGCAGTGATCGGACATCGTGTAGCCTACGTCGAACATGTGGTCTAAAAGAAAACGACGATTCTATACCAAAATTTAAATTTTGGTGGCAATTTTGACATTGGTACAATAAACTTTAACCTTTCAGCTTTCTATCCAGCCATATATCTTTTTTTAAAAAATATGTTATGACCATTCTCTTTGCAGATGAAAAGTTGTATATTTTTTTGGGACACCCTGTACAGTAAAGAAAAACAAAAAACGTATTTTATTGATTATACAGATGTATTAAAGAAAAAATGACGAAAATAAAAATATTAAAAATGGTAATAGTGATTTTAATGAATTAAATGATTTCTAGCATTAAATGAATCCGAGCACCACTATTATAATACTGGTATAATCCTTACTGTATACCTACTTTTTCAGCCCTCTGTATATACATACATATATACAGAAATATACATATATATATATACATATATATATATATATATATATACATATATATATATATATATATATATATATATATATATATATATATTGTTGTGGTTGACCAAATTCGCAAACCACCATTCAGGTCCCTTAGGTGAGATATCTCGGTAAGTATATGTGTAGTTAGGCCCAAACCCGTTGTCTAGAGGGAATAAATGTCATTCATGCGGGCTGCGACTCTTCAGGATAGCCGTTTTTCTTTTACTATCTTTATTTTGGACCAGCCGCCATTATTACCACCACCAACCACGTCTCAACAGCCATCACACAACAACCACCAACCACAACGCCCCTTCACCACAACCGCCACGACCTTTACCGTCACAACTCGCCACCGTCGCATCGCCACCATTCTCGCGCCACTTGTGGGCGCCGATACTGGACTCGTGTAGGGCGCGCACCGAGCAGCGTGTTCAAAAACATCACGGACTTTCCGAAGAAAAACGGATCAAAAACGACTCACGCCCACTTCTGTTCCGTCCAATCGGTGAGCGAGGGGCGATTTGGCCCCGCCTCCAGGGCGTTGGAGGGCGGTCGCTATATGCAAATTCATGGATCAAAAAGCATTCACGCCCACTTTTCCTCGGGCCAATGGGGAGCCAGCAAGAGAGGTGAAGGGTCGGAGGCAGAGGGTCAAGGGAAAAAGAGCGAAGCCACGGGGCTTATAAAAACGACTGCGTTCGTCAGGAGAGTAAGAGTTCAGTTGGAAGTTGAGGGTTGAGAGGTGCGGAGTTCAAGAGAGTCGTCGGTGGAGCTGGAAAGAAGTGGTACTAGTCGGAGTGAAGAGGACGGAGCTGTGGAGAGGTGACGGCGGCGAAGGCGGACGAGGGGGTGCTCGCGTCGGTGCCGGGAGCGGCACAGGGAGAGGCCAGCAACGCGACCGAGGTGGAGGAGGAGACGCTCGCCGCGGGACCCGAGACAGAGTTATATCCTCCTTTCCCCGAGCATCAGCAACCCCCTCCTGTTTCCCCCCCCCCCCGCGCTGAGATAGTGCGACAAAGGGGGCCCCCTTCCCACCCCCTACCAGACACTGTCCGCGAGGCCCGCGGAGTTGAGGCACCACCGCCGCTCCGCGTCTCATCATCAGACGGGTAGGCCCGACACGGTCTCGGCCCCAGGCCCGCCTACCCCCTCATCCTGGAGGGTGGTTCTCTTTTCTTTTGCTTTGGGAATATGTGTTGTCGGCGCCGTCTGTGAAGTAAAATTGTATAAGTGTTGCCGTGTGCCCGGTAGTCGGATAGATCTGCATTGTTGCATTTGCTTTTTGTGTAATATTGCATTGTCTTCTTCTTTTACATGTGCTTTTGGTGGAATTGTATATGTGTGCTTTCCGTTCATCGCGAAATAAATGTGCTTATTGTTGAACTGTTTTCCCGCTTCGCTTCATCATTTCTTTCATTGAATCCCCATCTTGCTTCACGTAAAGGGTTGGTCGTGGGCTAAGACGCCCGATAATTAATCGAACCGTCGAGGCCGACGAATAACACCGCTCGGTTATCCCGATAGTACGGAACGGGTCGCTTAAGTGGCCCGTGTCCGAAGTCGACCTGCGGCAAGGTGCGATCGCCCGGTCTACCCTCCGTGTGGGTACTTAGGTAGGTCGAATTTGGCGAGCAACCCTATCCCACGCGGGGGCCGATTGGCACGATCGCGGTGAGACCGAAAGGTCCACCCGTGACTGGTTCCCGGCGTTAGTCCGAGAGGGTCACGACTGGATTGTCCGTCCGGTGGGCGACGTGCCGCGATTCGAGTTACGTGGCCGTCAGCACGCCGGCGGGCGCGAATCCGCAACAATATATATATATATATATATGTTGTTGCGAATTCGCGCCCGCCGGCGTGCGATCGGCCGCTCGACTCGAATGGTGGCCGCCTCACCCACCGGAACGGACAATTCAGTCGTGACCCTCTCGGAACAACGCCGGGAGCTAGTCACGGGTGGGGTTTAACCTCACCACGATCGTACCAATTGCTCACCCGCGCAGGATAGGGTTGCTCGCCAAATTCGATCTACCTAAGTACCTGCGCGAATTTTCGACCGGGCGATCGTACCATGCCACAGGCCGACTCCAGACACGAACCGCTTAAGCAGTCCGTTCCGTGCTAGAGTGATAACCGAGCGGTGTTATCATCGGCCTTGACGGTTCCGATTAATTACCGGGATGTTGAACCCACTACGAACCCCTTAGCTGATGCAAGATGGAAATTCAAACGAAGGAAAGGACGCAATAAAACGGGGAACATGTTCACACAAGCACGTTTATTCACACACACACAGCCAAGCACATATCCACAGCAAAAGAAAAATGCACATAAAAAGCAAAGGAAGGGTTAAAACCGAATACGCGTACACACGGCAACACTTAAAACAATACTACTTTAAGGACAGGCGCCACCCACAGTCATTTACACAAACCCAAAGAAAAGAAAGGACTTCCCTTGGTGCGGCCGTCGAGTCCTCCTCCCACGATCTCCACTCCGAGCTCCGTCTCCTCCGCCGTCCTCCACTGCCGACTCAACCAGACTCGACGATGACACAGTTCGAATTCAACGGGCTCCGCGAGTTCCACACGGACGCAGAGACACTCGACCACGACGACACAACTCGACTTCAACGAGCTCCTCGGGCTCCGCGAGTTCCACACCGACGCAGAGACACTCGACCACGACGACAGCTCGGCGATGACCCAACAACGACTTCAGACGGAGGCGAGTTCCACGAGTCAGGGAGAGAGCGAGAGGAAGAGGGAGAGTGCAGGAAGAGGGAGAGCGCAGGAAGAGGGAGAGAGCAGAAAGAGGGAGAGAGCAGGAAGAGGGAGAGAACGCGCCCCACCCGTGTCCGACTTTTATAGCGCAGGGCTCCGCCCTTCACTCCGCCCCGTTTTTGGCTCCACCCTCCTTCGAGAGGGTTCTCGTAAAGGGGCGTTCCCTCACCCCGACCTCCTCACGCTGTCCATCCACCAATCGGCGGCGAGCCGCCCTTCCCCCCTTCCCTCACACCAAGCGCGGGGAAGAATGGCGGGAAAAGCCCACCAGCATCGTTGGCGGTTTTTGTTGGTTTGAAATTAAAGATAGAGAAAGAAAAACGACTAACTGGAGGATCGCAGCCCAAATGGATCACATAAATTCCCTCTGTACAACGGGTTTGGGCTCACTACACATGTTACTATCGAGATATCTCACCTGAGGGACCTTTATGGTGTAATGCGAATTTCCACAGCCGGAACACTATATATATATATATATATATATATATATATATATATATATATATATATATATATATATATATATATATATATATATATATATATATATATATATATATATATATATACATATATATATATATATATATATATATACATATATATATATATATATATATATATATATATATATACATATATATATATATATATATATATATATATATATACATATATATATATATATATATATATATATATATATATATATATATATATATATATATATATATATACATATACATACATACATACATACATATATATATATATATATATATATATATATATATATATATATATATATATATATATATATGTTGAGATCCAGGTGAGGTCCACAATGATTAAGATCAAGCTTTGTTCCCACCGATCTTGGTAGAGAAGGGTTTATTACACATCAGACATATGCATATGGAGACAACAGGCTTTGAACACAATAGTCCACCCAGCCTAATCCTCTGGTGAGCTGTCTTTCGGCACTGCCTTATATTCAGTTTACTGCGACCTTTGAATAACTGTGTGTCAAAGAGGATTTATTACCATTCATTAATTTATAACATTCTCCTGTCAGTACTGCTGATAAGAGAGCACAGAAAGTGCAGAAATAACACCCTTGATTCCCTTAAAGAATATTCAAAGGTAGCCGCCTACATGTTGTTGGGCCTTAGCAGTTCTGGGCAGTGATCCAACAGATTCCAGGTAGCCCAGCTGCCCGATTAGCAAGGCCATTTCAAACAGTCAACAAGACCAGCTGTGTTGTAACAGTGCCAGCCCTTTGGCGCGAAAACAAGTTCCTTGACAGTGCACAGATAAACATTGGAAAGATTTATCCTTTCCCCATTTCCAATTAACTCAAGAGTTTTAACCAAACACTAGTAGACATTGGTTGCTGTTAGAGTACATACAATTCCCGACATTTCCCTCCTCTTGTTTCTTTGAAACATTTGCAAAAGAAACTACAAATGAAGAAGAGGAGCATCCGCAGGCCGGCAGGTCAGCAGATAGCAACCCCCAGTGGGTGGGCCATCCTTATGTTTAGCTCCAGATGGTCCAAGACGGTCGGGAGTTCCACCTGCGCCCCTTAGCCCAAA
Source organism: Eptatretus burgeri (assembly GCF_056783735.1). Lineage (NCBI taxonomy): Eukaryota > Metazoa > Chordata > Myxini > Myxiniformes > Myxinidae > Eptatretus > Eptatretus burgeri. The sequence continues at coordinate 49,292,919 of NC_140965.1, forward strand.
AGGGGGTTCCTACCCACTTTCCAACCGGTCCACTAACACCCCAAGTCTTCAACAAGGGAAATCGGGAAATTTCGCAACATTTAAACATAGAATATAAGGAAGCCAAGCACTCCCAAAAGCTGTTCGTACAAGAATTGCTCATGGCTAAACAAGAATGAAGTTATACAGGAATATATGTTCCATTAAATATTTGATTACATATTGCCGCTTAATGAACTTCATGAACAACAAGTAAGGCAGTGTTAAAGTATATAAATGTAATGTTCTTTATGAACAAAGCAAAAAGATATTTGATAAACTGCAAGCCAGAGTATAATGAAGGCACAACTTGCCAGCAATTACCAACAAGGCAAATCAAATGGTATTTCTACCTAGCCCTTCAATTGGTGCAAGCAACGAAAGACATTCGTCCAATGTGAGTTGAAGCAATTGTTCATCACTCGGAGGAAGCCTGAGTAATGGATCGGCGACTACTGCAAGGTTACAATATGTTTCATTGTTCGTGGGTTGGGGTGACATGGGTGGGGTACATAGTATTGGAATGGGGGGGGGTAGGTGTAAGTGCAGGGAGGTTTGAGGATGGCAGCAGTCCAGCAGTGTTCACCGGAGCCATCTCCGTCTGTACTAGCTGGGTACTGGGCTTTGTTGTCCATCCTGAAAAACACTTTCCAATGGCCTTTTGGGCAATTACCTTGAAAATCATCAGTAATATAAAGGCTGCCACGATGATTATCAGGATTGTTATAAAAAATCTTAAAACACTTCCTCCCCAACCCCCAAACAATCCCTTTAACCAGCTACTCATGTTATCATTACTGTAGTCTTTATATTTGCTCGCCTCTTTTCTTATGTGACCCGCGAGGTCATTAATGTTTTCTGAATTATCTGGGATGTACGTACAACACTCTGCCAATTACAGCACATGTTCCCCCTTTCTCAGCTAGAATCATGTCTAAAGCTATTCTATTTTGCATTACAGTAGTCCTTAATGCGACCAGCTCCGCGCTAATTTTTTCAAACCCATCAGCGGTATCGTTCCCCATTATTTCCAATGTTGATGCCATGCTGATAAGTTCTCTTCCTGCCACCCAGGCCCCATATCGGGGGAAAATTATCATTGCTGCATATGCCCCATCTGATATAGCTCTCTTACGTCGTGTTTGATCTATCCCAGAGAATGGATCAGTGATCAAACGCATGTGCGGTATGACATAAGCAAGATAACATGAACCGCCCCATTTGTTTGGCAGCCATGGGTAGGCTCTATACCCACACACAAAATATGTGCCATTAGATGCAACCTTCGGATATGTTCCATTCTCTCCCTTCCTGTTGGCTGGTAAGTCATTTATCTCTATTGATATATTACAAGTGGAGTTCCCTGCCTGAAATCTGGCATGAGGCTTTGTCCAAGTAAGGCAGATAAACCCCATACGCTTATATGTGATTCTGAAGTACGGAGGTCTTTTCTTTAAATTAAAAGGAGGGTACCACGCACCTGTAAAGTCTACACATGATGAGTTACCGGTTGTTTTAGTCAAATTAAAATTGTTGTACCAAGCAGCACCACAATAGTCTATTTCCTCAAATGGGATCACAGATAATGGCAAACCCGTTTGTGAGGAGTGCGGGAGATAAGCACACACCCAGCACTTGGTCTTATTACTCAATGTAGCATATTTGTGCGACAAAAGTAAGAATGTATTTATCTCATGTACTCCCAACTCGTGTAAATGTTCAGTGTGGTTCCCAATTGCTCTTTTCCCCCTCTGTTGGATGGGTTGGATTGTCCAGTTATCAATTTGCCCTTCCACTTCTCAGCTTCCCATCCAGAAGGCAATTATAGCAACTAGGATTTGCTGTAATGGGTTCATTCTTGCACAGCCTCCTCCTCTGTTGGGATGGCAAGTTTGCAGTGTGAAAAGTGTATCCAAGCAGGCTTACCTTCACATTTACGGCAGTTGGGGTGGTCAGCAATACCTGAAACGGTCCCTTCCACCGTGGTTCCAAGGCCGTTTTCCTTGTAAAGTGCTTTATCAGTACGTAGTCTCCTGGCTGGAAGGTGTGATACGGCCTTTCCACTGGCTCGGGTAAGGCCTCCTTCATTCTCGTGTGTATCGTCCTCGCGATCCTGGAGAGCTGTTTACAGAATGTCAGCATGTTTTCATCCATCATTGCAATACTCAATTTGTTTATGTTGGTGGGGGCAGTCACGGGAAGCCGCATCGGCCTTCCCATTAGTATTTCATGAGGGGATAACCCTGTCTTCCGGTTCACTGTGGATCGCATGCTCATTAGTGCCAAGGGTAATGCATCTGGCCACTTCAGCCCTGTTTCCGTTGTTAGTTTCGCCAGCTTGTTCTTTAGGATACTGTTCTGCCTTTCCACGGCGCCCGCTGACTGTGGATGATAAACACAGTGAAATGCCTGTTTTATTCCCAGTGCTTTACACGCTGCCTGTGTTAATTCCCCCGTAAAGTGTCCCCCTTGATCATGTGATATTTTGTGAGGGATGCCAAATCGGCAGAAGCTTTTTAACAAGTGCTTCACAACGGTGGCAGCATCTGCCTTTGTACATGGGTATGCCTCTACCCATTTAGTGAACATGTCGACCACTACCAAGACATTTCCATATCTGCATGATGGTGGCATATTTATAAAGTCTATTTGTAGGTGCACAAAAGGACCCCAGGGGGCCGGGTGGGCTCCCAGCTGCCCTATCTTATCAATTTTGTGTTGGTTGTGTTGTTGACATACCTGACAAGTTTTACAGACCCCTTCTGCTATCTTCCCAATCCCTGGGGCATACCATGATTCTTGGATTTGTCTCACAGTCCCCCTCTTGCACACATGTCCATTCAAATGGGCCATGCGTGCAAGCCATGGAAGGACTTCAACAGGTGCTATTACCTTCCCCCTGTTTGACCAAAGTCCATCGTCATCCGCTGCTCCTCCTGCTGCTTGCCACTTATCATGGTCCTCCTGTGTTGCAGCAGCTTGAATTGCAATAATGTCTGACAAGCTGTATTGGTGCAGCTTGATTTGCTCCTTCGCCAATCGTGCTGGCATTATCGAAGGCAAAGGCAGACTAGCCGCCTCTTTTGCAGCTTTATCTGCTTTATCATTACCTTTGTCAATGTCAGTTGTCAGTTTCTGGTGTGCACGGCATTTAATAACTGCGATTTCCGCTGGCAGTGTAATGCTTGTCAACAGCTCGGACACCAAACTGCCATTCTTTATTGGTGTTCCTGCAGAGGTGAGAAACCCTCGCATTTTCCATATCACACCTTTGTCATGTACAACACCAAAAGCATAGTTAGAGTCAGTATATATGTTCACCACAGAATCGGCAGACAGCTCGCAGGCCCTAATAAGGGCACACAATTCCGCCTGCTGGGCGGAGAAATGAGAAGGCAGACGGGACGCTTCCATTAATTGTCAACTGTACACAGAGCGTATCCTGCATGCACCGAGCCATCTAGTCCTCGGTATGCCGAACCATCAACAAACAAGGTGAGGTCCGGTCGCTCTAGTGGTTGATCCTTTAGATCCGGGCGTACAGTGGATACTTCCTGGATCGCCTCCGTGCAATCGTGTGGGTCGCCGTCGTCCTCCGTTGGCAGCAAAGAGGCTGGATTAAGAACGTTGCATCTTTCAATCTGTAGATTCGGTTGGTGTAGGAGAGTCGTCTCATACTGCATCAAACGTGTATTGGTTAAATGTTGTGTTTGTTTTTGTGTGAGCAAAGCCGCAACACAGTGGGGAACCCTTAAAACCAGAGGGTGCCCCATTACAATTTCTGCCGTGCGTTTTACTGCATAACTGGCTGCAGCCACTGCTTGTAAACAAAGAGGTAGGCCGCGTTCGACCGGGTCCAGCCTTCGACTGAAGTATGCGATTGGTCGTTGGTGGTCACCGTGCGATTGTGTTAGCACAGCCTGTGCAAATCCCTTTGTTTCATGAGAGTAAAGGAAGAACGTTTTGTCATAATCTGGTAGCCCCAGAGCGGGAGCCACCGAAAGTGCTGCTGTCAATTTTGTAAAGCATTCCCCCATCTGCTCATTCCACACAATTTGATGTGGCTGGTTTTTCCCGACCACAACATACAGTTCCTTAGTTAGAATTGCATAATCAACAACCCATTGTCTACAGTAAGTTGCCATACCTAGGAATCGCATCATCTCCTTCTTTGTGCGAGGGCGGGGGACTTCCGTGATCGAAGTTATCCTCCCTTTGTCCAACTCCCTCTTTCCGTGGGAGATGTGGTGTCCCAGATACTTAACCCTTTCTTGGACCATTTGCAGTTTGTCCTTGTTTACCTTGTGTCCTTTTCTTGCTAACGCCCGTAGCAGCTGCAGCGTATCATTTGTACACGCTGCTTTATTTGGGGAGCAAATTAGCAAGTCATCCACATACTGTAGCAGCACTGAGTTACCTTTGAAAACAACATCTTCTAGATCCTTGTGTAGAGCCCGCGAAAATAATGTTGGACTATCTGCGAACCCCTGGGGCAACACAGTCCATGTGTACTGACGGCCTTTGTACGTAAAGGCAAATAAAAACTGCGATTCCTTATCAATGGGTACGCTAAAAAACGCAGAACATAAATCGATGACTGAGAAATGAGTGGAGCTAGCGGGAATAGATGTTATCAGTCCCTCTGCACTAGGTACCACGGGGTGAACACCTTGGATTATCTCATTCACTTCTCGCAAATCTTGGACAAATCTCCATTTATCTTTCTGTGGCTTTTTTACTGGCAATATAGGTGTATTACACGGACTTGTAGTTTCCACAATTATACCCTGTTCCTTCAAGGACTTAATTACTGGTGCAATACCAGCCTCTGCCTCCTTTCGGAGAGGGTATTGGCGCACATTTGGCAAAGGCATTCCCGGTTTGAGTTTAACCACTAGGGGTGTTGCCCCAATGATTCGACCCACATCATTGTCATGTTTGGTCCACAATTGTGGTGGAACCTCTCCCATCAGATTTTCCACCTTTTCTATCATGTTCATCATCTCCAATGCCTTTTCACGCTTTGGTGGTAAATTAACCTCTTCCACCAGTCCTTGTATCTCTTTTCCCATAAGATCACAAATCCATCCTTCGTTATTCTCCAGCTTATGCACTTCCCAGTGCACTATTGTTTCTGTGCAGCTCACTGCTGCCTCCTGTAGGCGGTAAACCATAAATCCCAAATCCTTTGGGTGATATCCCTTTGCTGTAGTCATTGTTGCATGTGAGGTTACTCCCGGCGGATACTTTGTCAACTGCTTTTGCTCGTCTGTGAGCTTAACCTCCATTGCGACACCTTCCTTACCAACCATTAGGCGGCAAAGCAATAAATCATTGCGTGTTTCCAAATGCGGAGCAATTTTCTCCGCAAATTCAATGTCATCCCCTCCCGCATCATAATAGATTGTACAATGTGGAGGGTTATAATATGTGTGCATTGTCACTTGTGCATTGTCTAGCCACGTTTGCATTTCCTTATTTTCGTCTGAGATAAGATTTAGGCATGACCAAGCATTTCTAATTGGTTCCTCTGGCAGTCTCCACCAATAAACAATCGGATGCAGTGTCATCAGGATCATCATTGCTAAATGTGTCTTATCCCTGGGAATATCAACATAAACCCCTCCCTTTGTGCATGCTATCGTGCATCCTAGTTTACACAACAAATCTCTACCTAGCAGATTAACTGGCGTAGTGGTTGTGAGAAGGAAAGCATATTTCTCTTGCAAAGGTCCGCACCGTACTGGTAATTGTGTTGTTGCTTTTAATGTCTGTACCTTACCCCCTAATCCTACTACTTGTACTTCGGTGTTTGATTTTTCAACTCCTGGCAGTTCCTTCACTGCAATAGTGGAATGAGTGGCTCCCGTGTCGACTAAGAAAGGAAGCTTCTTACCTGAAACATCCAGAGTGAAGGTCGGCTCCTCTGTTGGTGTTAGTGTCAGCATTGCTCCATGCAACACGGGTCCACCCGCGGTGTGTCAATACGACTTACGACCCTGCAGCCGTCTTGATCCACCGTCTTGTTGAAACCCCGGCCGTCCTTGAGGGCAATTCCTTCGCCAATGCCCTTCCTTCCCGCACTGGAAGCATTCCTGCGGCGGCGCTGTTGGTTGTGCTCGGCTTTGGCCTGCTGCAATTTTTGAGCGTGTCAGTAGAGGCGATCGTGTCCAACCTTGACCTTTCCCTACCTGTTTCTTGGGTTTCCCTCTTCTCGGTGCCGCCGGCGGGGGTCTTTGTTGGATTCTCATTCGGCGATCCCACTGTCTAGCCGTTTCTTCGTCTTCTGAGTCTGTGTCATCTTCCTCTAGCTCCCACTTTCTCCAATCTTTATTCTTCCTTTGCTCTGCCACTTTGTCTAATAATACCATTTGGAACACTTCCTCTTTAATTTTTGTTTTCGTGCTCTCCTTCTCTTCTGACCGGGATGAACATTGGTCGGCAGCTGTACAAATCTCAGTTGCTGGTCTTGCCTGCCAGCCTAGCATTACATACTTTAACTGCTTCTTAATCTGGGGTCTGAGTCCTTCCATTAGGAAGTTAGTCAACGCTCGTTGTGGTATCTCTTGTTCAACTTGAAAACCCCCATATTGCAAGAATGCCTGCACTAATCTATGCATGAATTTGGTCGCCCGCTTCCCTTGGCGTTGCTTTGTTTCATAGATCTTATCCCAATCTAACGTTGCCGGCCGCATTGCGCTCTCAATTGCATCATAGAGGAGCTGACGTGCAGTCTGCCTCTGTGCAGCAGTCCATGCCGCTGCTCCCTGTGGCTCTTCCTCTGGCCAATTACCATCCTGTTTAGCCCTTTTCCACACAAATGGGGACAGCACTGCATGGCATAATACTCCAATGTCTCTATGTGAGCAGCGGTGTGCCTCAACCCACTGCATTATCAATTCCTTTGTTGCTCCCACATTCCCTCTCAGTTCTAGTACTCGTTCCTTCATCGATCTCAATTCACTTTCTCTAAACGGTCTGTACACTGATTGAGCTGGCCCTCCTGGCCCCGCTGGAATTATTTCTTGGACCGGGTAGGCAGAGGCTGTGGCCAGCAGTCCCATGGCTCCCAGGTCCGGATACAAACTTGGTGTGCTATTCACACATGCAGGTGGAACACCTGCATTGTTTCCCTGGTCTTCCCACCTCTGCACTGCAGTTACAGGGGCGGGAAGATTTCCCTTCGCTTGCATTCCCTTATTTTTTTCTCCCATTTTCTCGACTTTTTGTTCCACTAATTTTCTAGCCACCTCATTTACCTGTAGGGCTTCCTCCTCCCACATATCATACGCTCGCATGTCTGGCTCAGGTTTTACTTTATCATTCATTCGATGTTCTAGCCGGCTTGATAGGTTATCTACGATGTCTGATCTTAGAGAACCCCATCTTGGGAATGGGTGTGGATCCCCTTTTGTCCACCTTTCCCACAATGCCAATTGAGTGCATGACTTAGGTCCATATTTTTCATACATTAATCCCGCAGCTGTATTCGGGGGTGGGGCATCTTTATCCACTGTTGATTTTGACGTCTTATTTCCCATATTTCCTTATTTCACTGATCCTTCCTAGAGTTTTCTTGGGCCGGGTTAGTGTTCTCTGCCTGGGGTGTTTCTTCACACTCCCAATGCACACTTCCCGCTCCCTCACCCTCCCAACGGAATCCTTTGGGTTGGGTCAGGGGTTTTCACACCTTTCCCTCCCCTCAATCTCCCGTTCGGATCCTGGGCCTGGCGTATTCTTGGGTCTCCCCCACGGTCTCCCAAAGGAGTGTCCTGGGGTTCCCCTCAACCTTCCAATGGGCCCTTACCTTCCCGGGTACCCCTTTCCGATGTGCAAAATAAACCTCCTTCTCCCCTGGTTCGTTTTGTAAGGGCAAGGACAGATCTCAGAGAGCAACGAGTATCCCCAGTGTGAGAAAGGAGGCAGCTTTCTTACCTTTTCCTTAAGCTGGCCGGCTCTTTCCTCCTTTGTCTCACCAGGGCTCTCGAGCTCCTCCTCGATCCGGCTTGCCCCCTGCTCGCTGCGCCAATTGTTGAGATCCAGGTGAGGTCCACAATGATTAAGATCAAGCTTTGTTCCCACCGATCTTGGTAGAGAAGGGTTTATTACACATCAGACATATGCATATGGAGACAACAGGCTTTGAACACAATAGTCCACCCAGCCTAATCCTCTGGTGAGCTGTCTTTCGGCACTGCCTTATATTCAGTTTACTGCGACCTTTGAATAACTGTGTGTCAAAGAGGATTTATTACCATTCATTAATTTATAACATTGTCCTGTCAGTACTGCTGATAAGAGAGCACATTATAACATTCTCCTGTCAGTACTGCTGATAAGAGAGCACATTATAACATTCTCCTGTCAGTACTGCTGATAAGAGAGCACAGAAAGTGCAGAAATAACACCCTTGATTCCCTTAAAGAATATTCAAAGGTAGCCCCCTACATGTTGTTGGGCCTTAGCAGTTCTGGGCAGTGATCCAACAGATTCCAGGTAGCCCAGCTGCCCGATTAGCAAGGCCATTTCAAACAGTCAACAAGATCAGCTGTGTTGTAACAGTGCCAGCCCTTTGGCGCGAAAACAAGTTCCTTGACAGTGCACAGATAAACATTGGGAAGATTTATCCTTTCCCCATTTCCAATTAACTCAAGAGTTTTAACCAAACACTAGTAGACATGTTTGGTTGCTGTTAGAGTACATACAATCCCCGACATATATATATATATATATATATATATATATATATATATATATATATATATATATATATATATATACATATACATACACATACATACACATATATGTATACATACATATATATATATATATATATATATATATATATATATATAAAAACTGGTAGGGATACCCGTGCTCCGCGCAGGAATCCCGTGGATGACGGTGGGTCTGAAGGAGTATATGAAACAGTTAATTGTAAAATTGTGGAGGCTGCCACCATTATTTATTTTTTTTCATCACCACTATAATATTATATTTTCCCCGCCATGTTTTATATGCAGAAGACTCGAGTTCAAAAATGTTAAGATTTATTGCCGCATCAGATAAAAAAACCATAATGCCTCAACAATGTGAGGCTGGTTTCATGTCATCATTTGCGACTTAATTTATTCTCATTCTCCAGCAAATCCCGTTGGTCCCATGTCAATCGGCTGAACTTGAAAAATTAACGTTACGCAATCGGGTGATGACGTCATAATTCGGAAACTGGGAAGTCGGAAGTCATTGTCTTCAATTGACTGTAGTATTAATTTCTCATTCTCTAGCAAATTCCGTTGGCCCCATTTCAATCGGCTGAACTTGAAAAATTAACGTTACGCAATCAGGTGATGACGTCATAAGTCGGAAACCGGGAAGTCGGAAGTCATTGTCTTCAATTGACTGTAGCATTATTTTTTCATTCTATTGCAAATGGCGTTGGCCCCACGTCAATCGGCTGAACTTGAAAAATTAACGTTACGCAATCGGGTGATGACGTCATAATTAGGAAACCGGAAGTTGGAAGTCATTGTCTTCAATTGACTGTAGTATTAATTTCTAATTCTCTCGCAAATTCCGTTGGTCCCATGTCAATCGGCTGAACTTGAAAAATTAACGTTACGAAATCAGGTGATGATGTCATAATTCGGAAACCGGGAAGTCGGAAGTCATTGTCTTCAATTGACTGTAGCATTATTTTTTCATTCTATTGCAAATGGCGTTGGCCCCATGTCAATCGGCTGAACTTGAAAAATTAACGTTACGAAATCAGGTGATGACGTCAGAATTCGGAAACCGGAAGTCGGAAGTACAATTGTTTTACATCGCGACACTCCCGGTTACATGTTCTGTCAGCATGTGAAGTTTGGTGAGGATCAGTCGAGTACTTTTTGCGTGCATAGGTCACAGAGAAACACACACACAGACACACAGACAGACACACTTTCAACTATGTATATATATATATATATATATATATATATATATATATATATATATATATATATATATATATATATACATATATACACACATATACACACACACACACACACACACACACACACACACACACACACACACACGAGTCGAAATTCCCTAATGCGTTACAAAAGCGTGACAGCCGGTCAGAAAATCATATTCAAATAATTCCACTCAATTCGTCACTTCTGGAATCATTTGATACCACATTTTTGGGTTTCACTCATTATAAATGCTTCCAGTCACTGGAAAACGAAGAAAATATAGAATGTTTGCCAAAAAAGTGGGGTTAACGTGCGTCAGGTTTGACCGAAATATGAGGGGATAAAATGCCGTTTTTCACATAATAGCAGAGATATCATGGCCATTACGGGCTTCTTCATCGGAAAACAATGAAGTGTTGTTTGTACAGCGTCATCACTTCTGTTGTACCTCGTTCACGTGACCTGGAGACCACTTTCATGTGCGTAAGAAATTGACAGACCTGCATCATCAGTTTCGTCGGGATTTGTTTTGCACGATCGGCCATCAATAGAGGCGATTCATACAGATCGGTATACTACAATTACGATCTAATACATATAATTCATATCTTTATTGCAATGCAGCTAAATAGTAAAGCTTATCTTCATTTATGCTCCCCGTGAAACTTTGACGGACACATATTACGCAAGTGAACCGAGGAAACATCGCTCCGTACGAGCAATTCGTCGATCTTTCCGGCGAAACGTGTTGCAAATTATTGCAGAACAAAGGATTCTGAACATATTCTCTGGGGGAAAGGCGATTAATATTCCAATAGACGTATACGATTACAGCTACTAGGGGTATGCAAATGCATTCTACGCGGACGTCACAAAACTAGTGCATCGGAATCAACGTTTTTTTCGGAACAAGATATGTAAAATTGGACAAACGATGAATTTCGATGCCGCGAAATTTATTACGGACGTGTCCTACGATATGTAACTACGTAGTGGGAATAGAATATTCAACAGTGGGCAAAGGTATCGAAAAAAAGAGGCAAAATTATAACGTACCGAATTCCATGAAGGCAATGTAACGCATTAGCAAATTTTGATATATATATATATATATATATATATATATATATATATATATATATATATATATATATATATATATATATTGTTACGGATCTGGAAACCATATGCATTCAAACATACAGATGTCCCAAAGGTCAGTTATTCTGTTAAGTACATGTGAGACAGGTCCCTTCCTTTTGTCTAGTTGGAGAATCAAAGGTGTGCGTTGCGATGTTCTTTTAGGTAGGTTATTACATCCAACGAACCATCCAACAAACCATCGAAGACCATCCAACAAACCATCTAAGACCATCCAAAAAACAAACCAACAACACCACCGAACAAGCGCTTCACTCACCTAACCGGCGACTCGCTGTCCGAGGCAGAATCTCTGGCAGTTCCGTCTCGGCTTCCACAAACTTTGTGACTTCTTTTTGACGAGTATGGGTATGCGTAGAGTGGAGTCGGGGTTTTGGCCATGTCGGGACCCATGGGAGCCCCGTCCAATCAGGGTAGTCAGTGACATCTGCTCCACCGAGCCCCCACCCCGTTCGGGGAGGGCTATAAAAAGTTACGACGCCATCGTCAGCAGAGAGTTCTGAGGGGATTCGGTCGGTGGTTCTGAGTAAGTCTCTTGGAGGAGGAACGAGAGTTCTTTTGGAGGAGCAAGTTGGTTGGTGTGCGCTTTACATTTTGCTGGCGTTCGTGGAGTTTTCCTGGGTCCCATCCATGACCCTGATCTCCGCACTGGGACTCCGCCTGCCCCGCTCGGTTTCCTCCAAGGACACGAGCCCCACGCGCGTGACTGTGAGCCGAGCCGCACAACCAATAGCAGGTGCCGCACCGCAGAGCACTCCCTCTCCCTTCAGCGTGCAGGTACACACGTGAACTGTGACCCCCAGCTCGTCTCTCCATCTCTGGCTGCGGGGATCTTTCAATAAATCGTCTGAGTGTGCGTCTGAGTGTGTGAGCCCATCTTATATGTAGAACTGTTAAGTGTTTTCCATCATTGTAAATTCTTGCTTGCATATCCGCGATAAGTCTTGCTCTGTGTCTTCTTTATTGTAAATAAATTACCATTATTAGAAATGTTCCCAGATCGTTTCCGTCCATTCTTTCATTGGTCCAGCATGGTTCGGATCTGAGTTTTAGCCGGGTTTTTATACCCGATAATCCGTTCATCCTTGCCGGCACGGCTTTGGCAGTTCCGCTCGACTGCACCCGAACCGGAGTTGGGAGTCGGTAGTTGGAACTCTACCGCAGTCGGTAGAGTGACCCGGTTCGTGCAAGACGTGCCGAGGGGCATGGTTCCCCGGTAGTCGAAATCGCGTAGTTAATAAGGTAAATTGGTTCGAGACAAAAAGACCCTACGCTACGAGGTTGAGATTTTGGCGTCCACGGTCGGTTCAGTGACCCACTGGCTCACGGAGTTATCCAAGAGCGACGGTCTACAATTCCGGAGAGTGCGGTGGGAATCGACGTAACTTTCCCCACCTGGTGTCGCTCTCGCCACTGGTCTCCAGCCCGCAACAATATATTATATATATATACATATATATATATATATATATATATATATATATATATATATATATATACATATATATACATATACATATACATATATATATATATACATACATATACATATACATATATATATATATATACATATACATATATACATATACATATACATATATATATATATATATATCTTTATATATATGTATACATATGCATATATATATATATACATACATATATATATATATATACATATATATATATATATATATATATATATATATATATATATATATATATATCTTCTCTTCTTCTTTCGGCTGATCCCGTTAGGGGTCGCCACAGCGGATCATCCGTATGATCCGCATAGTGATTTGGCACAGGTTTTACGCCGGATGCCCTTCCTGACGCAACCCTGGTCGCCTCTTACGACACAGGGATATGGTACACCTATTTTAACTGGGGTATACACCGGCCCAGTGCACTGGTACTCATTTCGCCAACCTCGGAAGGATGACAGGCTGAGTCAACCATATATACATACATACATACATATACATATTGTTGTGGTTACCAAATTCGCAAACCACCATTCAGGTCCCTTAGGTGAGATATCTCGGTAAGTATATGTGTAGTTAGGCCCAAACCCGTTGTCTAGAGGGAATAAATGTCATTCATGCGTGCTGCGACTCTTCAGGATAGCCGTTTTTCTTTTACTATCTTTATTTTGGACCAACCGCCATTATTACCACCACCAACCACGTCTCAACAGTCATCACAACATCAACCACCCACCACAACGCCGCTTCACCACAACAGCCACGACCTTTACCGTCACACCTCGCAACCGTCGCATCGCCACCGTTCTTGCGCCGCTTGTGGGTACCGGTATTGGACTCGTGCAGGGCGCGCGCCGAACAGCGTGTACAAAACCACGGACTTTCCGCTCCAAAAACGGATCAAAAACGACTCACGCCCACTTTTGTTCCGTCCAATCGGTGAGCAAGGGGCGATTTGGCCCCGCCTCCAGGGCGTTGGAGGGCGGTCGCTATATGCAAATTCATGGATCAAAATGCATTCACGCCCACTTTTTCTCGGGCCAATGGGGAGCGAGGTGAAAGGTCGAAGGCAGGGGGTCAAAGGCGAAGCCACGGGGCTTATATAAGCGGCTGCGTTCGTCAGAAAAGTGTCGTCGTGTGCGTTGGAGTTGAGTGCAGTTGGGAAGTTCGCAGGAGGAAGAGTTCGGAGTTGGAGTCGGAGCGAAGAGGACGGAGCTGTGGAGAGGCGGCGAAGGCAGATGAGGGGGTGCTCACGTCGGTGCTGGGAGCTGCACACCAGGGAGGCCGACGGCGCGACCTGGTCGAGGTGGAGACGCTCGTCGCGGGACCCGAGACAGAGTAAAAATCCTCCTTTCCCCGAGCATCAGCAACCCCCTCCTGTTTCCCCCCGCGCTGAGATAGTGCGACAAAAGGGGGCCCCCTTCCCACCCCCTACCAGACACTGTCCGCGAGGCCCGCGGAGTTGAGGCACCACCGCCGCTCCGCGTCTCATCACCAGACGGGTAGGCCCGACACGGTCTCGGCCCCAGGCCCGCCTACCCCCTCATCCTGGAGGGTGGTTCTCTTTTCTTTTGTTTTGGGAATGTGTGTTATCGGCGCCGTCTGTGAAGTAGAATTGTATAAGTGTTGCCGTGTGCTCGGTAGTCGGTATTAGCTCTGCATTGTGTCTTCGCTTTTACATTTGCTTTTTGTGTAAAATTGCATTGTGTTTCTCTTCTTTTCTATGTGCTTTTGGTGGAATTGTATATGTGTGCTTTCCATTCATCGCGAATAAATGTGATTTATGTTGAACTGTTTCCCGCTTCGCTTCGTCATTTCTTCCATTGAATCCTCCTCTTGCTTCACGTAAAGGGTTGGTAGTGGGCTGAATACGCCCGATAATTAATCGAACCGTCGAGGCCGACGATAACACCGCTCGGTTATCCCGATAGTACGGAACGGGTCGCTTAAGTGGCCCGTGTCCGAAGTCGACCTGCGGCGAGGTGCGATCGCCCGGTCTACCCTCCGTGTGGGTACTTAGGTAGGTCGAATTTGGCGAGCAACCCTATCCCACGCGGGGGCCGATTGGCTCGATCGCGGTGAGACCGAAAGGTCCACCCGTGACTGGTTCCCGGCGTTAGTCCGAGAGGGTCACGACTGGATTGTCCGTCCGGTGGGCGACGTGCCGCGATTCGAGTTACGTGGCCGTCTGCACGCCGGCGGGCGCGAATCCGTAACAATATATATATATATATATATATATATATATATATATATATATATATATATATATATATATATATGTATATATATATATATATATATTGTATGTATATATGTATATATGTACGTATGTATACATGTACGTATGTATAACAGCTTGTTTGTTTGTTTTTTGCACGTACGGGCCACGCACGTACGGGCACGCACTAGTATATAGTAATACTTTTAATAAAAGTAATAATTAAATAAGTTTAAATAAGGATATTGCATTGCTGTGTTGACTGACTGTCTGGGCACAACCTTGAGGTTGTGAGTCCATTGATGTTGAGTAATCTACTGATGTGTATATATATATATGTATATATATATATATGTATATATATATATATATGTATATATATATATATATATATATATATATATATATATATATATATATATGTATGTATATATATATATATATATATATATATATATATATATATATATATATATATATATATATATATATATATATATATATATATATATATATATATATATATATATATATATATATATATATATATATATATATATATATATATATATATATATATATATATATATACATGGATATTTTTATATATTGTTGCGGATTCGCGCCCGCCGGCGTGCGAGCGGCCACGTAACTCGAATCGCGGCACGTCGACCAACCGGACGGACAATCCCGTCGTGACCCTCTCGGACTAACGCCGGGAACTAGTCACGGGTGGGCCTTTCGGCCTCACCACGATCGTGCCAATCAGCCCCCCGCGTGGGATAGGGTTGCTCGCCAAATTCGACCTACCTAAGTACCCACACGGAGGGTAGACCGGGCGATCGCACCTCGCCGCAGGTCGACTTCGGACACGGGCCACTTTAAGCAACCCGTTCCGTACTATCGGGATAACCGAGCGGTGTTATCGTCAACCTCGACGGTTCGATTAATTATTGGGCATTTTTAGCCCACGACCAACCCTTTACGTGAAGTAAGATGGAGATTCAATAAAGGAAAAGACAAAGCGAAACGGGAGAAATAGTTCAACATAAAGCACATTTATTCCGCGGCAAATGGAAAGCACACATAACAATTATACACCAAAAGCAAATGTAAAAATAGAAGAAACACACAATTCTGCACAAAAAGCAAATGCAAAAGAGAAACACAATGCAGATCTACTACCGACTACTGAGCACACGGCAACACTTATACAGTTTTACTTCACAGACGGCGCCGACAACACATATACTCAAAGCAAAAGAAAAAGGGACCACCCTCAACGATGAAGGGGCAGACGGGCCTGGGGCCGAGACCGCATCGAGCCTACCCGTCTGGTGATGAGCCGCAAAATGGCGGTGGCGCCCCGACTCCGCGGGCCTCGCTGGCACTGCCTGGAAATGGGGTGGGAACGGGGCCCCCTTCTCACACTATCTCAGCGTGGGGGGAAACAGGAGGGGGTTGTTGATGCTCGGGGGAATGAGGATATCTCGCTGGCTCGGGTCCCGCGACGAGCGTCTCCACCGCGACCTCGGTCGCGTTACCGGCCTCCCCTCTCCGTAGCTCCCCGACTCTGACACGAGCGCCCTCTCAACTGCCTTCGCCGCCGCCACCTCTCCAACTCTCCCACTCTCCACTCTTCTCAGCTCCGTCCAACTGCTTTCTCTGACTCTTCTCTTCTCAACTCTCCTTGACTGACTGCCTTTTCGGCGAGCGAACGTGGCCCTTTATAGCCCCCGGGGCTTCGCTCCTTCACCTTCGATCCTTCACCTCTGGCTGGCTCCCCATTGGACAGAGGAAAAGTGGGCGTGAATGATTTTTGATCCGCGAATCTGCATATAGCGATTATACTCCGACGCACCTGGAGGCGGGGCCAAATCGCCCCACGCTCGCCGATAGGACGGAACAGAAGTGGGCGTGAATCGTTCTTGATCCGATTTCTTCGGAAAGGCTGGTGTTTTTGCACCCGCCGCTCGGCGCGCGCCCTGCACGAGTCCAGGATCGGTGTCCACAAGCGGCGCGGGAATGGCGGTGATGCGATGGTTGCGAGAGCGAGATGTGACGGCAAGGGTCGTGGCTGTGGTTGTGAAGCGGCGTTGCGGTTGGTGGTTGTTGTGTGATGGCTGTTGAGACGTGGTTGGTGGTGGTTGTGGTGGTAGTAATGGCGGCTGGTCCAAAATAAAGATAGTAAAAGAAAAACGGCTATCCTGAAGGGTCGTAGCCCGAATGAATGACATTTATTCCCTCTAAACAACGGGTTTGGGCCTAACTACACATATACTTACAGAGATATCTCACCTAAGGGACCTGAATGGTGGTTTGCGAATTTCGTCAACCACAACACTACCCCTCCCCTTTTTACAGACTCGTCTCGAGTCGTCAAATTTTCGTGTGCCATCATGTGTAGTTTTCCCCTAGTACATTTTACCTACGGATCCCTGAGTGCGACATTCATGGTATTCGTGTCCCCAAAATAAATAACCTGAGGGCTGAGTAACTACCTAAACAAACTCACTCACACGGACGACTTAAATAAAATTGCCGGCGCTAAGACAGACATGCCGGGGGCGCACTCATATGTACAGTACATCTTAACCTTAACTTACAAATTTTACACTAAACCATGGCCCAGGATCAATGGACTCTGCAAAAAGAAAGCAGTTAGCAGGGAGCCAGGCTGCTCGCATGCAGTCTATGACTCAAACAATGCAGGTGACAGGGAACGTGGCCGGCTGCTCACTCGCAGTCCAAGGCCTTCCCTTTTTAACTGAACGCAGTGAACCACAACGGTGCATGGGCTGCACAAACGCAGTCTCCGTGCCAGCTCAAGTGGCACACGCAATGAACACAACGAATGGATGGATGAATGGATGGACGCAAACATGGTGCACGGGCCGCCACTGCAGGCCCGTGTTGTAGCTGCCAACAGGGCAGTTCTCGCAGCTTGCAAACTGTTGCTTTCTGATCCTGGCGCACATGGCAATGAACAGGGGGGGGGCAAAGCAAAAATTGAACGGGGCTGGTGAACAGGGGCAGTGGGCATGGCATGGCAAAGGTGATCAGGCAAACACAGCCTGCAGAACAAGGCTGCTGCAGGCAAACACAGCCGGCAGATGAACTGGCCGGCACAGGCCTTGCAGAAAACAGCTGCAGACGATCCGGCCGCTACAGGCCTTGCAGCACAGCAGCTGCAGCCGATCCAGCCGGCACAGGCCTTGCAGCAAAACAACATCTGCCGATGAAGTGGGCCGGCCTTTGCCTTGCAGCAACGCAGCCAGCAGATGAAGCTGGCCAGCCTTTGCCGTTCAGTGGAGGTTGGTGGAGGGAGTGCGGTGGTGCTGGCCACTCGGAAGGCGGGCTCGGCCCTACTCTACGGTCTCCCTCCCAACCTATCGCCTTTGCCTGTCATTGTCTATACCCAGTCCCTTAATTTGTCAAACCCCAATTTAGCCCCAGCTTATTTTTTTATTTTTACTTCCCCACTATAAATCGTCCCCTAACCCCCTGTACTGTCCTTGTTCGGCTAACCTATCCTGTCACCTAGCCTACTCCCAACCCCTACGTTCCCTTCCCGGAGGGGAACAAGGGAGAGCTAGCGTCCTCTGCCGAGGCCCAACGAAGCCTCAGAATGGCCTCCCCAGACTGCAGCGATCTAAACACAAAGTGGGTCCAGCGGCCCACAACGAGAGCGAGGGGATGGATGGTGCGGAGGGGTACACTTCCTATCTACCCTAACCATTTAACTGTTAAACTACCCCGGGGCTTTCAACAAGCGCCTCTCGCTTAAACTATTGGTTCTAACAACCCAGATTCCCGTCGCCTGTGTTGGTGTCCTCACAATTTCGGGCCTCGCCCCCCAATTTTCTCTCCGTGCCCTCACACGGTCTCATGGCTGGGACACGTGGCTCCCCTTGGCAGGCACGACCCTCTGCCGAATCTCCAGCTATGGCACCCCCGGGCACTACACTGCCTCCGAGCCGACCAGCTCCTTAACACCGGGGAGTGCCCCCCATGGCACCTCCCCTGAAACGCACACGTGGCAGGCTGGCTTCCCGGGCCCCTTTCCGAGGGTCACCCGTGCCCACAACACTGCCCACGCGGCTAATGGCGCCCCGGGCCCCGCACCAAGCAGGCGCACCCGTGCCCACTACGCTATCCCGGCCCCCCATGGGCCCTTGACCTACCACGGCCGACTAGCCTGGTGCCCGGGGTACCCACTCAGCGATACTCACCTTTCGCAGCCACGCTCTCAGCCCGTCAACAGGGCTCCTGCACCCCTCCAAACGGGTTTCGAGCCTACACTCCCACCAACAACAAAACGACCTCAATTTTGTAAATTTGACTAACCCCCTAACTCACTCTACACTGACCCCGGGGTCCCTTGGGCGGGAGTCACTCCTCCCCCCAATCACTCATCGCACCATGCATTCCCCATTCGCTCCACTCACACAGACCCGCTGGCCTCACTCACTCACCAAGCACATGCTTCCACTTCACTCACCAACTCTTCAACACACTCACCGCTGAACTCTGCCATCCTTCTAACTACCTCCCCTCACTAACTCGTGCTCCCACGTCGTCCCTTAAACTAGTAGCACGTTCCTTTTAACACTACGTAGCTAAACTACGTCAACTCTACACATCCAAAGGCTGTCACTGTCTCCAATTAATCCCATTAATCAATATCCCAACCTAAATCTGGCTAAAGTCCCTCTACCTACTCCATTCCACGGGCCCCATGAGGACTTACCCCTGCCCCATGGAGCCGGTCTAGCTATGCTAACCCTTCCCCCTAACTAATTTCCATCCTGTGCCCTGTTAAGGGGGTCTTCCACCCCTTGCCCGGGAATCCTGTGCACCCGAAAGTGAGGCTTGCTTTTTTTTTTTGTTTTTTTTTTTTTACATGCGCAGCACCAGCGCGGCAACTCACAGCTCACGCACTTTGCACCTGCCCGTGACGTCATGCAGCTGCACGTGTACCTCGTCCCTCCTTGGACGGTACCATCCGGCAGGGATACCCCTCCTGCCGGATTCCAACCCCACGTGCAGCCATGACGTCACCGTGCGCATAAAAAAAAAGCCCCACGTCTCGAGGGGTTCCCCACGCGAACACATGTGCTTTGCCCGTTGGAGCTTAACACACACGATCGCGTGGAGAACCCGTCCGGTCCAAATCCATAATCCTGCCTAAACTTTGTCCATCGCGGGATCGGCAACATTCACCGCGCTCGTTTCCGGACCGGGACTTCACTCTCGCAAGCGAGCACGTGGGGGCCTCGTGCGTTGCACAGCACGGACCTCGCGCGCGCTGCTGGGCGAACCCGGCACGGTTCCCGAAACAGCTACAGCCACTACCCGGCTTTCTTTCCTCTGTCGCAGTCTCCGTCTCCATTCCACACACGCACTCCCGCGTGTTACGACGCTAACACACCTCACCATTAAACTCACACCGGGAGACGCGGCTGCATGTTCACACATGCCGACCGACATCTCCCTTACACACAGCGACCTTGCACACGCTGTCTCTCTCATACTCACGGTCTCCCTTGCACTCGGCCGTTCACTCACGCATGCCATTTCCCTCACACTACCCATACCACTCACACGTGGTGCTCCATTCATACTGGCCGTTTCACTCACGCATGCCACCTCCCTCGCACACGTGGCTCCACTCACTCGCGGCCTTTCACTCACTCGTGCCATTTCCCTCACACAAACCATACTACTCACACACGCGGGGGCACTCGCTCGCGGTGCCTCATCCACACACGGCGTGCTGGGAAGCACGCCCTTCTGCACACTTACCACCACACCACTCACACACGGGGTCGCTTCCACACACGGGGTCTTTGTCACCCACCCGGTCGCTCTCACACACGCCCTTGCACCCGCGCTATGCGTGCGTTGCAGCACGCATTTCGCCACACTCGTGAACACACACCTCGACACCACACACACCGGGACAACCACACTGGGGATTCGTGTCCCCACAAGGGTCTCCGGGGCCTCTATACCCCCCAAGCTCTCCGTGCACCTGTCCACAGCACCCGTCCCCTCAACCTCGCAAAGCACGACCGAACCCACCTGGTCGTGACTCGCCTCAAGGGGGCATACTCCCTCCCCTCGTTCCTGGAGGAGGCCATCCCGCTGCTCGCACTGGGTCTCCACCCAGTCCACCAGCTCACCCCCATTGTTCTCCACTACCTCCGTGTGTGTGTGTGTGTGTGCGTCTCTATCCCCGGTCTTCATCGTGTAGTCTTCCCTCTATCGTTCCCATCTACCGTGTCTCTGCCAACTCAGTCACCTCTTCACCCTTTACCTCCCTTGTCTCAACTATTATTTCCGTCTCTTCCCTTGTTATCTCCCTCGTGCACGTCTCCGTCACCCCAATTAGTTTTTCCCTCTCGGTCACCGTCACTTTTTCCGTCACGACCCTCGCCCAACAAGTCTCCCGAATTACTTTGTCACCCTCCTCCACCGCGGGCCTGACAGCCGTTGCACTCCCTCCCAGCTCGTTCGCTCCCACACGTGGAGTCGCCATTTTGAGCTCCCCGGTTACTGCCTTCATGCCCGCCTGCAGGCTTCGGCCCATGTTCCGCGTCTCACCCCGCAGCTCTTTCATTCCTTCCTTCATTCCTTGCGCATTTGTTTCCATATTAGTTTTCATGCGTTTTATTTCGTTTGTGAATGTATCCATCTTCGTTTTCATTTCGTGCATGTCCCCACTGATTCCTGCCAGCATGGCGTATAGCTGGGCCATGTCGGGTGCGCTTGGGTGAGCCGTTTCGGCAGGGATCGGGGAAGGGTTTTGGTGGAGAGGGGGAGGGGAGGTGTCATACACCACGGCCGCCGCCGCACCTATTTCGGGCTCTGGGTTCAGTTGGGCGAGTTCGTGTTCCTGCACAACCAACATTTCCTGCACGGGGATTTCATCCTGGACCATGGATTCTACATTACTACACATATACATTTCTAATACCCCCGGCTCCCGCTCGCCTTGAGACACCATCTTATTTCTCGTAAAGGGTTAATTTGAATCGCTCGTAATTTGGAGGGAATCGGGGGTCGCTCCTCTCACCCCTGGACCGATTCCCGTGAATTTAGCTGGAGACAGGAGAGCCCGTTGTCCCGTTCTCAGACACCAGTGTCGCGAGGAGGGGGATGAGTTTGTATCTCACGACCTGACACCAGTGTTGCGGATTCGCACCCGCCGGCGTGCGAGCGGCCACGTAACTCGAATCGCGGCACGTCGCCCACCGGACGGACAATCCCGTCGTGACCCTCTCGGACTAACGCCGGGAACTAGTCACAGGTGGGCCTTTCGGCCTCACCACGATCGTGCCAATCGGCCCCCCGCGTGGGATAGGGTTGCTCGCCAAATTCGACCTACCTAAGTACCCACACGGAGGGTAGACTGGGCGATCGCACCTCGCCGCAGGTCGACTTCAGACACGGGCCACTTTAAGCGACCCGTTCCGTACTATCGGGATAACCGAGCGGTGTTATAGTCAACCTCGACGGTTCGATTTATTATTGGGCGTTTTTAGCCCACGACCAACCCTTTACGTAAAGTAAGATGGAGATTCAATAAAGGAAAAGACGAAGCGAAACGGGAGAAATAGTTCAACATAAAGCACATTTATTCCGCGGCAAACGGAAAGCACACATAACAATTATACACCAAAAGCAAATGTAAAAATAGAAGAAACACACAATTCTGCACAAAAAGCAAATGCAAAAGAGAAACACAATGCAGATCTACTACCGACTACCGAGCACACGGCAACACTTATACAGTTTTACTTCACAGACGGCGCCGACAACACATATACTCAAAGCAAAAGAAAAAGGGACCACCCTCAACGATGAGGGGCAGACGGGCCTGGGGCCGAGACCGCGTCGAGCCTACCCGTCTGGTGATGAGCCGCAAAATGGCGGTGGCGCCCCGACTCCGCGGGCCTCGCTGGCACTGCCTGGAAATGGGGTGGGAATTGAGGAAACAAAGAGAATGTCGGACCGTAGCAGAAGAAAAATCGGTGAGCTGAATTTAGGAGAAAAGGGAAGGAAGATTGGGAGCTGAGTACAGGAGTATGGGGATAGAATAGAAGGGAAGGAGCAGAGAAAGGAAAGAGGGTAAAGAATAATTCTGCAATGTTGGCATACAAAATAAATAGATGACTCCAAAAGTGAAGGAAAACAGGATAGCAGAATGTCTGAGTGGAGATACAAGGGACGGGAATATTGGTCGGGATATTAAGGGAAATATGGAAGAGACTTTATGAGATCTATCATTGAGGGGGGGTGTGGGAGATTAGTGGATTCCCCATGTAAGCACCCCTCACAATAATTCACTGGATGCTAATGTCATTGGCATTTAGATCAGGAAAAATGGTTAAACAAGTCAGATAAATCATTTAAAAATGAAAAAAAACATGTGGGGATGGAATACCCACAGAACAACCAAACAAGAGATGAAGGAATGAAAAAGAATGAAAAGGTAGGAATGATGCCGGAATACAACACCACAATCTTTTACGGATTGCCATCACAACATCTTTTGACATTTTTCCATCTCAATCCCACAACAAATAAAATACACAATTACACCAACTCGTGGGGGGGGGGGGGCAAGTGGTCCTAGACAATGGGCCCGTAGGACTTTCATGATGAGAAGTTGCCACCGATTTAGATATGTTCTACATATGTCTAGGAACAAGAAAATTGATGTTGCCAATTTTGGAGCTGTCAAATGGTGGCCATTTTTAATTCCAAAATTAAAGTTTTCAAGATATTACCGGAAAGCCATGATCATGCTTTTTTCTTAAGTGAATACAATTATTGCTCATATTTTTAAAATAATATCAAAATTTTATCCCATAATATGAGTGAACATGAATAGGAGAGACATTATGATTTATTGTATGCATATTTAAAATAATTATAAGGTCATTTTGAATTTCAAAATGACCGCCATTTGAAATGAGCTGTTTATTTATTTAAATATTCTTCTAAATCCATTGAAACAGAGTATTTTTTCTTGTTTCTAAGAAACTTTGGGATGCTACTTCTAACAGACAATAATATATTAAATAAATTGGCCCTTTTGAGTATCCGTAACAAATAATTAGCTATAGAGGGCAGCATCTGGGTTACCTGCTGCCTTTACTACATCCATAAGCACATGGCATTGGACAGAAGTTTCTCCTGATACGGATTTCTTGGTTCTGGCTATTAGGCGCTTAAATCTTAAAGCAGACACTTTTATGGTAACTGGTGCAGGAAACAACCAGAGAGTAATCAAACTTGGACCAATATATAAAACTTTTGGGCCATCAAAAGCAGCAGCACTTCCTGGATTCCATGCATTGTCCGAGGCAGATATTACCGGAAGTTTGCAGGCAAAGGCAAGATAACATGCTGGAAGGTTTTAGATCATTTGGATGACAACCATGACATCGTTGTAGCATTGTCCCAACTTGGTGCGACAGGCACTGTCTCAGAAGCAACAAGAGCTGCTCTTGAAGCTTATGTATGTCAGCTCTATCTTCCTAGAACAACAAAAATAACAAACGTTGCAGATGCAAGATGGTGGCTCTTTAAGCGGAAACAAGCCCAAGCAGAGAATCTTCCCCCAACTAAAGGTGCACTCACACATGCCATTGCCAGTGCACATTATCAAGCCATGATATGGTATAATGACATTGTTGCATTCCCTGAAATACCATCCCCAGAGAACTATGGCCGGAACTTGGTAGATGGAATTTTCATACCAGTGATGACACATTTGCCTCCAGCTCCAGATGCCATCACACAGTAAGTGAAATGCGGATGTGGTCGGACCCGGTGTTCCAGTCACCAATGCAAGTATAAAAAGAACGGACTGTTTTGCACAGAATTTTGTACATGCTGTGAAGGGGAAGAACTACGCGACAATGCTCCTTCTCACCCCCAAGTTGATGACTGACAATTAAGAGAACAGTGATGATGATGATGATGATGATGATGATGATGATGATGATTAATATGGCTATGAAAGTAGCAAACGTGCAACAAGTTCATGTAGTTCGATTCTACATGGTTAAGACTGCATTTGTTGGACATGCAGTTGCAAGGTTTGTATAGTAGATGTGGGTGTGGCTATTGTGTCTGGGTATGTGGGGTGTGTGCTGGTACTGCAAGTGCATTGATACTGCACCTCACAAATTTGTTATCCTCTGAAATGGATATTTAAATATTGTAGCTTGCAGAGTTAAAGTCTAAAAATTAAGTCCATAGAAGTGATTGTGTTTAGCGTTTTATATACGAGCTAAGGTGTGTATCTGAGTACCAGTTGCTTAGGTGAGTGTCGAACTGTGCAAAAAAAGTTTGAGAAAAATACCATTAGGTATCGTTTTTTGATAACACTTGTTACCACAATATTTAAAGGAGGATGGTCCGATTTCATCACATGCAGTTTTCACATTGATTGAATGGCTTTGACCCTCTACTCCACCTGTGAAGTTTCATGCTGGTATTTCAATCATTTTGACAAGAGAGCTAAAAAATGTGCATTTGCAAACCCCATAGAATACTGTGGTTCAACTAATCGGTTGACCAATAGCAAGCAAATTTTGGCGTACAAAATCCAAACTAAACATCTTGCAGCCCCACAATTTCACAGGGTCAATGAGAAGAATAGCAGCTTTAATCTCATATCAAAATTTATACCACGTCCGGTTAAATCTGGGGGTCAATGTTAGGATGAAGCTGTCGATCGGACCATGTCCCTTAAATTTTAATGCAATTTGTAACTTTTTGGTGGCCATTTTGAATTTCAGGATGGGTGATATCGTATGTAATTTGAACAAAATATTACTTACATTGATTTTGAAGTGTTAACAACAATGAAAACCTATCATTTTGCTTTCAAAATTGAGGTAAAATACTTTCATTGAAACTAACCAAGCGAAAAATAGTGGCAAAACATCGGCCATTTTGAAATCCAAGATGGCTGCCGTCTGCCACACTTCCAAAAATGGCAACATGCATTTTCATGTACTTTGGCACCTAGATAATGAATTAAAATAGGTGGCACCTTCTCATCATGAAAATCCTACAGGTGTCCACTCCCCCCCCCCCCCACGAAACCCACACTACAAATGTACAACTACCTCTAACATAGAAATCTTCAAACAATTGTTACTATTGCCACCTACAAAAAAATGTCAAAATATGTCATGATGGCAATCCGTAAAAGGATTGTGATGTCATTCCTTCTCATTCCTTCCTCCCTTGTTTGGTTGTTTTTTGGAGACTCCATCCTTACATGGTTTTTCATTTCTATCTCCACCACTGAAGGTAGATGGAGGTTATGTTTTCACCCGTCTGTTTGTCTGTTTGTATGTCTGCCTGTGAGCAGGATATCTCAAGAAGTTGTAGATGAAATCGGATGAAATTTGAGGGACAGGTTGGGTGTGTGACAAGGATGAATTGATTCGATTTTGGTGAAGATACTGATCCAGATCTGATAATTTTTTAAGTAATTCTTCACCATTGAGAGAGAGGGCCAAAAACAATACATAGCACGATATCTCAAAAAGTTATTGATGAATTCAAACAAAACTTGGTGGATAGGTTGGGTGTGTGACAAGGACGAATTGATTTGATGTGGTAAAGATCTGGATTCGAGAATTTTTTCTGAAAAAGTATGTGATTCTTCACCATTGAGAGATCGGGCCAAAAACGATATATAGCAAGATATCTCAAAAAGTTATGGACGGATTATTATGATAACACTTGGTGGATGAGTTGGGTAGGTGGCAATAACAAGCTGATTAGATTTTGGTTTGGATCCAATGCAGATCCGGCCTATCAGTGGGATACAAAACGTAAACTAGTCAGCCTGGCGGAGGTAATAAAAGTCCGTAATGTCCACAGCAGACTATAAAATGTCGGTAAAGAAACATGTCGACCACAAAATGAAAACCCCAAATCTTTAAAATGTAAGTGATCCCCAAGCAAGTGGTCATTGAAATGAGAACAAGCAACATCTGGCCAGGCATTTCAAGTTTACACTATAACAACCGAAAGTTATGAGTTGCAGGAGTTCGAAAGACAGCTGTCCAGTGAAGGATGTATAAACATACGATCCTGAAATCTGCCGGTCTTGGGGTTTTCAATCTCTAGTAATGCACCCCGTGTTATGTTTACAATGAATACCGTATGTCATATATCTGGCGGTTGTTTTCGAAGCAGCTTTTGTTTATTCTTACCACAAAGCAAAGAACAGAGATAAAAATGAATCATTCCGGGAAATTTGTGCCGAGTTCTCCAATTATTGAGGTCAATAAGTGGGGAAGTTTCGGGAATTCTCTTTCTCATTTATAAACTGCACGCCTACTTGGCACGCACTGGTGGAGCAGTGCACACATCAACGCCTGGTCTAACCACCATCGGAATTCCAAATACAACCACTACCATCTCCTAGTCTTTCAAAAAAAACCCCCAAAAACAAGTACCTCTTTCTTTATTTACAAAAATGAATGCAATTTGCAAGCTTTGTCTGATTATTGGAAATACAAGATTCTCATGTGTGTGAGCAGTTAAGAAAACCTTTCTGCACACCTTTTCTATACGTGCTTATGATCTCACTTTCTCACTCATGCAAGTAGAAAATAATATGAAAAAATTCCCATTTAAATTTAACATTTCAAAACTTTACCTCTTTCTAAATATTTATTTCCAAAACGCTAAACAAGTTCAAGTAGTTGTAACAGAGTGGCGTTCGCCAATCGCTCTTTCCCTATTTTGTTTCTAAGTTAGGACTGCACCGGAATGGCCATATATTTGGTCCAATGATTAAAGATTTGTTTACTTACTCCATGAGTATGAGTTCAATTCCCATGGCGGTTTCAGGTTTGATGTGCATCACTGATTGTGAGGGCACATCATTTCTGATGTCAAGGAGATCAAAAGTTGGGAGCAGTAAACCCCTCACAATGATGCTGTCCAACGACTTAAAATTTCCCAATAATGCAAACGTTTTGACCATGACACAATCAGATGTGTGGCCATCTTCAGTCTAAGGAATGGGAATTCACAGGTTGGTTCTGTAGAACATTTAGAAATCCAGAAAGCATGCCGTGATCGGTGCCATGTCCCCTGATGAGACGATTCGGGAAAGGAAAGCCTTATAACAAATGTCCAAAGTGACATTGTTTGTTCACTTTGTTAATCAAACAAATTCATGCGATTGCAGTTTTGTTGTGGAACACCGTATGTTTTGCATTTTATTTTATTCCCTGCTGTCCGAATAGCTGCAGAATTCACGAAAGGACACCAAGTGGCATCTGCAGCATCAATGAAAGCCAAGCCACGGCCTCGTAAGAGCCTTGAAATTCCCAATGTACTGTTGGATTCAAACCAAAAGGATGAAATTAATACCAGTCTCAGCATTTTGAACAAGGTCAATATCCAAAGTAGCGTATATAAATGGAACAAATATATACATTCAAACATTAAAATAAGGTTTTCAAAGTCTTGTTGGCACAACCACATGATACATGCTTTTCAAACCCATGACCACCATTTCCGATTTATCACGTCACTGTTGCAGTCACATCAATGACATCACAAACACAATGACTTTCCTGACAACCGCACTTAAGTTTACTGGAATTGTTTTTCCAAAGGCAACTTCTCTTTTTTGTGTGTATGAAAGGCTGCGGGGTGACAGCATTGGCTGAGGCCGTGGCTGTGCTGCTGAATCGCTGATGCAGTGTGGCCCTCTATAGATTAGAGCAGGAATTTATAATTTGTTTCGGGTGCCGGTGATAGCACACCTACTTTTCACGAAGAACACAGTGGGATCTTTAATGTCCATCCACTAATGCCAGGAGACGTGACATCCAGTTTAACGTCCATCCGAGGGACGGCACACACATTGATGAATCACCCTGCCTGTGAAACACCGGGATGACGGTTCACACCTGGGCCGATATTCGAACCCAAGTTAGACAGCTTAGAGGTGGGTGTGTTCTAAAGGCATGAAAGGGTATCTCCCTCAACAATGTCTCACCTCACAATCCATATAGCGAGTTCATAATCTTGCAAATAAGACGTGAGACTTGAATTTATTCAATACGGGAAGCCAGTAAACCTTTCCACTCATTCAAGGGAAGTACCTAATAAACTCTCAACAACAGCATATCTAATATAATGGTTTCTTTTTAAATGTACCTTTTCACAGTCACACCTGAACCTGCCACGTCATATTTTAATGGTACGAGAATAACACAAAAGGTCAACCAATGATGCATATGGATTTATCATAAATATGGTCAACCTATCATGCACTGACAAAACTGATCACACATATGGATTTTGTGAACACACGATTATTTTTAATGTAAACTCCATCTCTTTCAACACATTTACATCAGTGAGATTTAAGTTAAGCCGAAGGACCCATCTTCCAGCAATGGCTCTTGCTGGATGTTAAAGATCCCATAGGTGTTTTTCACAAAGAGTAGGCACCCTTGGACAAATTACAAATTCCTGCCCTGACTCAAGCTGGGAAGGCAACAGAAAACCACCTAACATATCCTCTTCCAGATAAGCTCCTTCAGTGCAGCACCAATGGGGAGTATGGCACATTTGATTGATTGACCAGATGAAGGAAAGTAATCGTTGGAGGGTCTGCTGCCAGTATTGGAGGTCGGTGGTTTAAACACCAGCCCAGTCATATCAAAGACTTTAAAAATGGTAAGTGCTGCTTCCTTGCTCAATTCTCATCATACCATCTTCCTTCTCTTTTAGCTGATCCAAATTCACCGTACACCTTCATGGTTTTTTCTTCAACCTTTCCTTTACCTACCTTAAGGGGCTGTCACACCTTAACGTTTTAGCCAGTGTATGGCAACGTATCAAAATGTATGTAAAACGCTGGCGTATGCTGAACTATTGATGTTTTTTTTTTTTTTAAGTTTTTGGCATATTCATAACGAGTTGGACGTATGCATAGCATATTAGTAACGTACACAGAACGTTTCGATAACTTAGAGATAACTTATACCAACGAATGTCTAGCGTGTTGTCGGCGTTCACAACGTATGCCCAACGATAGTCTAATGTATGCACAGCGCGCGGCAGCGTATCGCCGACGATCACGTGGCGTAGCCTATTAAAAGGCTGCCGCTCGACGATTCAAATCATAACCGCACTAGACATCGAAGTGTCAACATCACCGTCATGCCCTGTCACACCTTGACGTTTTAGCCAGGGTATGCCAACGCATGAAAAATTTGCGGAATACGCTGGCACACGTCGAATACGTTATGGGTAAGTTTTGTATACGTTAAGAGCACGCTGAAGCAGGCTGGCATACGTCGTAGTACGCCGAGCACGTTGACAAATTTTAAGCATGCTCAAAATTTTTCGACGTGTGCCAGCGTATGATTCACACGTTCCGCATACACTGGCCATAAGTTGTAGGCACGTTACGCGATCGTTGACACACGTCGACACACGTTCCTTGTAAGTTACTCATAAGTCGAAACACGTCGAGGTAATATTTAGCGTACCCGAAACTTATTTCTAACCTATGAGTAACGTGCTTTGAACCTATGTGTAACGTATCTCCAACGCACATTGACGTATGTAGACGTATTTGATTGACGTCTTCCGGACGACCACAGAACTTACTGAACGTGTTTCTAACTTACAGCTACCGTATAATGGCGTATTGGCAGAGTTTAGGCTTTAGGGGAATTGGTATATAAAAATGGGCTTCAGAGGAGGAACCCGTCAGTGTTTCAGACTCCATGGTGAGTACATGTCTATGTACAGTAACACATGTCTATGTCAGTAGTATCAGTAGTAGTAGTAGGTGAGCGTGTCATTAGTAGTAGTAGTAGTCGTAGGTCCATGTCCGTAGTAGTAGGTGAGTGTGATGGGGAGGTTGTGGGTGATGATGGATCCTCCTTGCGTCCGCGTCCACGGCCACGGCCAGGAGACTTCTTTGCAGCATTCTTCGAAATTTTCTTCGACTTTTGTTTTTTTTAAATGTTTTTCTACGCTGAACTATTCATTTTTAAAAAGTTTTTGGTGTATTCATAACGAGTTGGACAAATGCATAACGTATTAGTAATGTACACAGAAAGTTTCGATAACTTATATCAACAAACGCTTCGCGTGTTGTCGGCGTTCACAACGTATGCCAAACGATAGTCTAACGTATGCATAGCGTGTGGCAGCGTATCGTCGACGATCACGTGGTGTAGGCTATTCATAGGCTGCCGTTCAACGATTTAAATCACTGCCGTTCAACGATTTAAATCATAACCGCACTAGAAATCGAAGTGTCAACGTCACCGTCATGCCGAAGAAAAAAAACAAACAAACAAAAAAAACATGGAGTCTGGAACACTGACGGGTTCCTCCTGTGAAGCCCATTTTTATATACCAATTCCCCTAAACGCTGCCATACGCCATTATACGGTAGCTGTAAGTTAGAAACACGTTCAGTAAGTTCTGTGGTCTCCGGAAGA
Source organism: Eptatretus burgeri (assembly GCF_056783735.1). Taxonomy (NCBI): domain Eukaryota; kingdom Metazoa; phylum Chordata; class Myxini; order Myxiniformes; family Myxinidae; genus Eptatretus; species Eptatretus burgeri. The sequence goes on from NC_140965.1 coordinate 49,324,300, forward strand.
CGTCAAATACATCTACATACGTCAATGTGCGTTGGAGATACGTTACACATAGGTTCAAAGCACGTTACTCATAGGTTAGAAATAAGTTTCGGGTACGCTAAATATTACCTCGATGTGTTTCGACTTATGAGTAACTTACAAGGAACGTGTGTCGACGTGTGTCAACGATCGCCTAACGTGCCTACAACTTATGGCCAGCGTATGCGGAACGTGTGAATCATACGCTGGCACACGTCGAAAATTTTTGAGCATGTTAAAATTTGTCAACGAGCTCGGCGTACTACGACGTATGCCAGCGTGCTTCAGCGTGTTCTTAATGTATACAAAACTTACCCATAACGTATTCGACGTGTGCCAGCGTGCTTCAACGTGCTCTTAACATATACAAAACTTACCCATAACGTATTCGACGTGTGCCAGCGTTTTCGACAAATTTTTCATACGTCGGCATACGCTGGCTAAATCGTCAAGGTGTGACAGCCCCTTAACATAATCTTTCTCAAAAAAACAAAACACAGTCTCTCAAAATGTTTCAACTTCCCCTTTCACACGTGTGCTTCTCTGCATTGTATCACAATTCACCACTTTGCTACAACGTCGAAAAAGTCCAACTGTTACAATGTTTCTTTTCTCCATTCTCTGAATTCACCTTTATTGCATCCCTCAAGTAATGTCTTTAATCGCATCTCTAACTGAAAAAAAATTAAATCGCAGTTTGCAATACATGTTCGTGTTCCATCAATCGCCTCATTTTTCCAACTTCAGTGCCAATTCACCCCACCTACTTACATCTACCTCTTCCTAACCCCTCACCTGTTTTTCCCCTTCCTTACCCCCATTATCTTGCCCCTCATCCTACCACCGCTCTTCATGCCTCTTCACTGTCTTCTGCTTTAGTATCAGCTCCTCTTCTGATGTCCCAAAATGTGTGGTGTTCCAACATCTGTGGGCTCCATTCTCACCTAACAGATATCTCACTCTCTCAATCAGCACACTCATCACCACAAACAAGGCTCCTTCCTTCCTCACAGCACACCTCCCCTTCTTCCCAACCCCTCAAATATTGTACCTCCCCTGCCTACTCCCTTCTTCACCATACCACAACCGACCCTCATGGTTCCCCCTCTCGCCACCTCTCCCATCACCCTCCTGCCCCTTGGCTGTACCTGCTCTCATAATCACACCTCTCTCTCACAGGAACCTTCACACTCTTCTCCCTCCAAGCTTCCCTCTCACCTTTCTCAAAAACTGCCCCCCTCACCCTTCTCCCTCCACTCTCACCCTTCTCCCTCCAATCTCCATCCTCACTTCCCCTTCTTAAAGTTGACCCCCACGCCCCCCGCTCGCATCCACAAAACTGCCTCCTTCCTCTGCCCTCTCTCTTCCATCTCATCCCTCCACCTCCTCCAATCTTCAACTTTCCTCTGCCCCCTCTTATATTACTTCCTACTGTGACTCAACCCATCACCACCGAGAATTTTCTCCTCCTAATCAGGCCCTCTCCCCAAGCTCTTCTGCAATCCCCCACACTCTTTCAACAACTCTCCTTACCTCCCCCACAATTCCCTCGTCCTACCTTCCCCTTCCCCTCCCCTCCCCTGCACCCACATCCAGGGCCTTCACTTAAACCTGACCGATCTTTCCACACAGGTTGCCTCTGACAAAACAGACATAATCTGTTTAACAGAAACTTTCCTCCTTCAAGACATCTCTGACTCCCTAGTTTCTCTCCCTGGTTACTGCCTCCTCCGGTATGACAGCATGAGCCTCGTCCTGGCGATGGAGTTGCTCTCTTCATCAAAAACTCTATTCCTCACTTTCCGTGCAATGTGCTCTCTCCCACACGCCCCGAGCAATACCTCTGTCTACAGCTTCCCTCCCCTCCCACCTCATGTTTATATGTGTGTTGTATCGTCCACCAAACAGTGATGACTCCATTTACACCTCATCGCCAAAAACATGGACCAACTTCTATCCTCATCCCAACTAACTCTTCCACATATGTCGTGACTTCAATTGTCATCATGCCAGTTGGCTGGGTGTGCGTACCTCTCTTACCTGCCATGGCTCTTCAGCAAAAGACTTCTGTGACTCATTGGGACTGACTCAATCGGTCAACTTCCCGACCCGGCTCTTAAACAACGGTACTCCATCTCTTCTGGATCTGAATTTGACAAATTTCCCTGAAAATGGCTGCTGTTCCTCCTCCGCTCCAATTGGTTCATCTGACTAGATGCTTGTCAAATTAGACATCTCTTTGGCTGTTATTAGAGAAGCACCTCAGCGCCGTCGAGTCTGGCATTTCACTCAGGCCGACTGGCAAGGAATTCAAGTCGCCATCAAAGTTCGAGACTGGTCTTCCATCTCTACCATCTCTGATATCAACTGATCCTGGGATCCCGCCTCGCCATCTCTGTCTGCTATCTGCTATCCATACTGTCATCAATCCCACTCTTCCCTCAAAATTTTCAAAACAGCTGTTCACCACTATCTCTTATCCTCCCCCATCCAAAACCATGATCTTTTCTACCCCCGTTAATCCACCCCAAACCCACCTCCTTCAAATTCCCTGCTTTCCTTCCTGAAAATCCCTGTAATGTTCATCTTGTTTACCCCATGTAACCCACCCCATCCCTCTCCCTTCAACAGATCTCCTAATGTCTCTGTTCCCCACTTTTTTGTGCCTCCCTCTCCCACCCCTCTTGTCTCCTGCTCTCCTTGGTAAACATTCTGTGTGTTAGCTGTTATACGAGCCTTGACATTGCACATTCATATATATATATATATATATATATATATATATATATATATATATATATATATATATATATATATATATATATATATATATATATATATATATTATGTTGCGTCGCAAGAAAAAGTATTCATTGTTATTTTAAAAAACGTTTCTGTGCACCGCCCTTTTGGCTGAGCCTGAAAGTCACCGTCTACATTTTAAATCGAAGAGAAGCAAGTACTCTCAGGCAAAAATGTGACAGTTACAACTATAGTACTGTACATGAGAGTTGTACATTCATATACTACAGTTGGTAACAGGTCCTACTGCAGTAGTCTGCAGATAATAACTTCAGGAAAGGAAAGAAAGGAATACTACAGAAGTCTGCAGAATTTTTGCCCGGGACTTTTATGAAAAATGTTTTGCGAGTAGTTTATTTAATCTTGAAAAACAGACTTTGGTGAACACAGAGTCGTGTTAAAAGAATGGCCTCTAAAAACCGACTCAAATCGTCCTAATGAAGGGAACATAAAAATACACAAATACACAGTATTTTATATGGGTATATAAAGGTATATGGATGTATATCTTATTATTCAACAGAATAGACAGTGATAGCACCAGGGGCCATAGCCTGAGATTAAGAAGAGGAGAGTTAAGATGGTAGTTAGACAGGGGACTTTTACTCAGAGAGTAGTTAATGCATGGAATGGTCTCCCTGGAAAGGTAGGGGTAGCAGAAAAAGTCGATAAGTTTAAATTAGAATTAGATGGGTACCTGGAAGTTATGGAGATAGAGAGGTATGGGGATGTTGAGAAGACTTTTAGGTAGTTTGAGCGTTGATGGGTGATTGTGTGCATGTGTACGGAGTGCTGTTGATGCGGGTCTTGTCAAGGGGGGTTGTGTGGTTGATGTTGTGTGTTTTTAAGCAAGCCCATGCCCCCTCCCCTGGGGGAAAGAAAAAAAAACAACTACAAAAACTACAAAGAAATTAAAAAAAAAAAATTATTACATTAATTAAAAACACTTTTTTTGTATTTTCATCCTTGGATCTTGTGTTGATAAATTAGTATGGTGTTCACGCAGGCATGATGGGCTGAATGGCCTCCACCTGTGTTAGATTTCCTTGTAAAGATATATATTTTTAGCCTGTCTGTTTGTCTGTCATGTTATAACTTGAAAAAGGATTAACGGATTTCAATAAATCGAAATACTGTGGATTCAGGGAACATATGGGAAGGTTTTTGATGAAAAAAGAAAATGTCCTTATTAATCTATTATTTTATTTTTTATTTTTTAATGGGTACATGGGCACATATGGTGAAATTGCAAATGCCAATTTGCGACGCTGGTTCTCCCCACACCCTCAGTAATGCTTTTTCTTCTTGCCCTATTACCCTCACCGTGAAGGATGCATTCTATGCCACACTCGAGTCTGTGGTTGATCAGTGCCCAAGGCGAAATACTCTTTGAGTCTTGGGGGATTTCAATGCATCGACAAGAACTGATAGTTATGGTTATGAGACATGTGTTGGTCCCCATGTGTCTGAAACTGTGAACCAGAATAGCACCAACTTCCTTGACTTTGCAAGAAGTCATGGACTTATGGTGGCTGGTTCATGGTTTAAGCACCCATATGATCATCGCTGAACTTGGTATTCCAACGCTGATGGTGTGGCAAAGGAGATTGACCACGTGCTCATTTATGGTCGCTGGAAGATGATCCATAACTGCAGGGTTTACCGGAGTGCTGAGTTTCTCAATACTGACAACAGGCTTGTGGTAGCTACTCAGAAGTTGCAGCTTAAATCCAGGAGAATGGTACCATCTGAGGCTAGCCTGGATGGTGGCAAGCTCAAGGATGAGAGGGTAGCTGAGGAGTTTGCGAACAGGCTGAGTGGGGATTTTGGGGATCGAAGTCAGGACAGGTCAAGTATGGGAGCATGTGCCAGTACAGAGCAGCGCGTTGCTGTATTCACTTTCTGCCGGTAATCCAGGGGCCTCCATCTGGCCATCCCCCAGGCAGATGCCTGGCCCATCCCTATCTGCTCGAGATGCTGATCAACCTGCTGCAATCACGAGGCACATGGTCGGCCCATTGGCCTTATGGAAACTGAATAATTAATTGAATTTATAATAATGTAAAAATGGAATTTATAATAATGTAAAAATGCAAAATTAACCTAGTTTAGTGGTTTTGAGAAATAATTTAATAAATATACATGCTGAGAAAGCTAGTAAAGAGCAGAATACACACATTTCTTTGATTTAGTTCTAAACAACCTTGAAAAACTTTATCTATCCAGTGACCATCTCAGTCAGCAGGGTAAAAGATGACTCTCTCCTATCTTCCCCCACCCCCACACCCCTTCCCGGGGCTGTAAACAAACTTAAAACAAACCAAAACCCCTCCATGTAGGAAATTTGAAGTTCACAAAGTTCCATCTGATACCCTGGTGAAAACTGTATATATATATATATATATATATATATATATATATATATATATATATATATATATATATATATATATATATATATATAAATATATATACACTCAATATTCTATGTAGTTTTAAGTCTTCTGCTTGCAACTATGTAGTAAGTTGGGGCCTTCCTTCTGTGCACAGGAGTGTCTTGTATTTTACTAAATAAGCAGTTGGTATTGAATTATAGTTTATTGTGGCTAATATTGCTCCCACAGCCAACCTCCACCCCCTCCACCTCTCTCACTCACTGAGAGAATCTGGTGAGCAGGATCAGCATCACGAAAATGAGCCACATGTCCATACAGCTGCAGCTGACACTCACAGACCATGCAGGTAAAAAAAATATCTCATTTGAGTCCCTCTCAGCAACTGCTCGTTGGGCACAAAGTCTGATCAGCGATAGCCAAGGATTCTCCAAAGAGAAATGGCACCAAAGGAATTAAGTTACCATCTCAGATCCTGGTCAGAGTCCAAGTCTCACATCAGTAGAGCAAGACTGGAAGCACCAAGGACCTGAAGACTCGGACCTTCGTCCTCCTGCACAGGTACCGGCAGCGCCACACCCCATGATCCAGTGAATCCATGACTCCCCAGGCCCGACCAAGACGTCCATTGACCTCTGGCTCACAGCCAAGAGAGACATGAATATCACTGCCAAGGTAAGTAAATCTCTCCACGACCTCAACATCCTCACTACAAACAGGTACAGACAATATAGCAGCATCCAAGACGTCATTGAAAGCGCGGATCTTAGTTTTGACCCAGGAAACCCGTAATCCCAGCGGCTCCGGCTCCTCTTTCAATACCTCCATGGCCCACAAAAGGATATCCAGTCTCCGTGAATATGATTGCATCATCTCCGAAATCAAAGTTGTAGATCTTGACATTCCCAAATGATGCACCACAGCTTGAGCTCTCCTACATCCTCCCCAGAATCCAGTCCATACAAGCGCTGAAAAGTGTGGGGGGCAGTGCACACCCCTGATGAACTCCAGTAACAACTGGAGATAAGTCAGAGATGGTATCACCACATCTCACAACATTCTCAGTACCAGAGTATAGTTCAGACATCAGATTGAAAAGTTTGGGTGGAACCCCATAAAGACCAATAATCCTCAGCGACAGTGGCGACAAAG
>NC_140965.1:49335664-49358164 GCF_056783735.1 Eptatretus burgeri
GAGCTGAGAACACCATATCCGTGGTATCACGGTAACCTCGAAAACCACACTGCGACTCCGAAACATTTTCGTTTAGAATTGAATTTACGAGACGTATCTGAAGAATTTTAGTTAGTATTTTGGAGCATGAACTTAGGAGGGAAATTCCTCGATGATTTCCACATTCCGAACGGCTGCCCTTCCGTTTGAAAATAGTAACAATGAGAGCATCCTTCAGTTGTTGGGGCACTTCTTCGTCTCGCCAAATATGACAATAGAGGCTGTGCAGACGTGTGATTAGAACTTCGCCACCATGTTTGAAAATCTCAGCTGGAATCCCATTCGTTGGTTCATTGGCAAGATGCTGAATCACAGGTTTTTGAGGCAGTTGGTCTATGCTGCGCTGATCAACATGTGATGGTCTGTTGAAGAGCTCGGTAAAATGTTGCCCCCAGCGACCTAGTATCTCTGCCTGGTTGGTTAACAATTTTCTGCCGTCTTGAGATAGCAGGGGGGCACCACCATGTGCAGAAGGGCCATAAAGTTCTTTTATGGCATAATAGAAATTCTTTGAATCATTTCGATCCACCAATTGTTGTATTTCCTGGGCTTTTCGGGACAGCCACAGGTCTTTCAACTTGCGCGTTTCATTTTGCAGCCCCCTTTGACAAAGTTGGAGCTTCAATTTCGATGATCGTGTATTACTGGATAGCCATGCTCTAAATGCTTCGTTTTTGTTGTCAATTATCCTCTGAATAATTACCAAATTATCTGACAACCACTCAGGTTATTTCCTGGTTTTCAGTCCAAGCATCATCTTAGATGTGTTGTAGACCGTGTCACGCAGGATATTCCATTCGTTGGTCACTGTGCCATTTGGATCTATTGGGTTTGCAGTAAGCTCACCATTTATTTTTTCGGCCAGCTGGTGTCGGGTTTCTGCTGACCTTAGAGTCGAAACATTCAACTTTATTACTGCCTTAAAACTGGACTTTTTGATCTTTGGGTGAATGACCATCTTTAATTTCATTCGAATCATTTTGTGATCGGTCTGACACTCAGCACCACGCATAACTTTTGTAATTGTCACATCTTTGCGATCACGACTTCGTACGATTGCATAGTCGATCATGTGCCAATGTTTTGCTCGAGGATGCATCCAGGTTGTTTTGTGTGCTGTAGGTAGCTGAAACATAGTATTGGTAATAGTCAGCCCATATTCTTTACATTTTGATAGTAATAATAGACCGTTGGAATTTAGCTTGCCAATTCCGTCCCGACCAAGTGTTTCAGGCCATGCTGCGTGGTTTGTTCCAACCCGAGCGTTGAAATCACCAAGGAGGACAATTTTGTCATCCTTTGGGATTTGACGCAGCAATTCATCGAGCTGATTAATTATAAAAAGCTTCCTTCGTGACATCATCATTTGTCATTGTGAGGGCATACGCACTGATGATAGTTGCACTTCTGTTTTTGCTGATTGGGAGTCTGACAGACAGCAACCGCTCACTTATTGCTTTCAGTACGCTTGACAGGTTCTTCACAATCGTATATCTTATGGCAAAAGCGACCCCGTACATCCATTTTTCTGTTGATGGCAAACCGCTCCAGTAAAAAATATAACCGGATGTATTTTCACATGATTGACCAGTGTCTGCAAGTCGGGTTTCACTCAGTGCTGCAATATCGATACCATATCTATCAAGTTCCATTCTGATAATTAATAGCAGTTCTCTGTTCCACAGTTCATTGGCTTTGGAGAGTTTGAATATTCCAAGCTGCAAAAGTCATAATTTTCCGTTTAGTTTTTATTTTCCTTGTATTTCGACCGCAATAAGAGATAACCCGTCAGCTGCGGTTTGCTAACCGGGTTCAGTGGAACAAACAATTTTTGGGACACCTTTTCTAGTCCTGTCCCCGGATTGGGGAGAGCAGTGTCCTCCCTAAATAGAGCTGCTCTGTCGCCTGAGGTGCTGCCGGACTGCCTTATTGCTCCATAGTAAGCAGAACGACCAATATCCCAGGCCGCCAACGTGTAGGGTTGTGATTACGACTTGGACAATATCCGTTGCCTAACGCTTCACCACGCCCCCATCGCCGTAGGACCTTTTCCGGTTGAATTCGACATCTGTTTCAATCGACATCAATTTCGTTCCGTCCGTGTTCTTGTTGCGTTACATTCATGCAAAAAGAGAACCAATTCCTGCGCAGTGTATTGATTAAAGTGGTGTAAGGTTGTGCACGTCCCACCACACTCACTCGGCTTTGAAATCCCTTGTCTGGTGGCAAGCATAGCGAAACAACCAGGGAACGTTTCAGCTGCAGTGGATGACCGTCGTGCAAATAACTGCTGCACGAACGCTCTCTGTCTGGGCTCTCCACAAAGCCTTTTCGCAGCACCCAGTAGATACCGCGAAATTTGTTTGCAGTGAATGGCCACTTTTGCCACACGTGGGGTCTTACCGCCCTTTGACAGGTCTTATTTTTAGTCCTGCAGGGTGTCCACTCACCCACCTCACCAGGTAAGCCTTGTTGGGGAGCCAGTTTAGTCACCGACCACCCGACCATGAGCAGGTAGTACCAGATTACATGGTTACCGATAGCAGGATATAAATCCCGACCTGACTATATATATATATATATATATATATATATATATATATATATATATATATATATATATATATATATATATATATATATATATATATGTGCATATATATATATGTGCATATATATATATGTGCATATATATATATATATATATATATGTATATATATATATATATATATATATATATATATATATATATATATATATGTGCATATATATATATGTGCATATATATATATATATATATATATATATATATATATATATATATATATATATATATATATATATATGTGCATATATGTATATATATATATATATATATATATATATATATATATATATATATATATATATATATGTGCATATATGTATATATATATATATATATATATATATATATATATATATATATATATATATATATATGTGCATATATGTATATATATATATATATATATATATATATATATATATATATATATGTGCATATATATATATATATATATATATATATATATATATATATATATATATATATGTGCATATATATATATATATATATATATATATATATATATATATATATATATGTGCATATATATATATATATATATATATATATATATATATATATGTGCATATATATATATATATATATATATATATATATATATATATATGTGCATATATATATATATATATATATATATATATATATATATATATATATATATATATATATATGTGCATATATATATATATATATATATATATATATATATATATATATATATATATATATATGTGCATATATATATATATATATATATATATATATATATATATATATATATGTGCATATATATATATATATATATATATATATATATATATATATATATATATATGTGCATATATATATATATATATATATATATATATATATATATATATATATGTACATATATATATATATATATATATATATATATATATATATATATATATATATATATATATATATATATATATATATATATATATTGTTGCGGATTCGCGCCCGCCGGCGTGCTGACGGCCACGTAACTCGAATCGCGACACGTCGCCCACCGGACGGACAATCCAGTCGTGACCCTCTCGGACTAACGCCGGGAACCAGTCACGGGTGGACCTTTCGGTCTCACCGCGATCGAGCCAATCAGCCCCCGCGTGGGATAGGGTTGCTCGCCAAATTCGACCTACCTAAGTATCCACACGGAGGGTAGACCGGGCGATCGCACCTCGCCGCAGGTCGACTTCGGACACGGGCCACTTAAGCGACCCGTTCCGTACTATCGGGATAACCGAGCGGTGTTATCGTCGGCCTCGACGGTTCGATTAATTATCGGGCGTATTCAGCCCACTACCAACCCTTTCGTGAAGCAAGATGAGGATTCAATGAAAGAAATGACGAAGCAAAGCGGGAAACAGTTCAACACAAAGCACATTTATTCGCGCTGAACGGAAAGCACACATATTCAATTCCACCAAAAGCACATAGAAAAGGAAAAGACAAAAAGCAACACAATGCAATTTTACACCAAAATCAAATGCGACAATGCAGATCTAATACCGATTACGCGAGCACACGGCAACACTTATACAATTTTACTTCACAGACGGCGCCGACAACACATACCCAAAACCAAGGAAAAGAACACCCTCAAAGATGAGGCGGGCCTGAGGCCGAGACCGGGTCGGGCCTACCCGTCTGGTGATGAGACGCGGAGCGGCGATGGTGCCTCAACTCCGCGGGCCTCGCGGACAGTGTCTGGTAGGGGGTGGGAAAGGGGCCCCCTTGGTCGCACTATCTCAGCGCGGGGGGAAACAGGAGGGGGTTGCTGATGCTCGGGGTATAGAGGATTTCCACTCTGCCTCGAGTCCCGCGACGAGCGTCTCCACCTCGGCCAGGTCGCGCCGTCGGCCTCCCTGGTGTGCAGGACCCGGCACGACGCGAGCACCCCCTCGTCTGCCCTCGCCGCCTCTCCACAGCTCCGTCCCCTTCGCACACGACGACGACCAACTCCTTCTTGCTTCTTCTTCCCAACTCCACCGCCCGCGAAGTCTTAACTCTTCTCTATTTCTTTGACTGACGAACGCGGTCGCTTATATAAGCCCTGTGGCTTCGCTCTCTCATCTTTGACCCCCTCCCTTCGACCTTTCACCTCGCTCCCCATTGGCCCGAGAAAAAGTGGGCGTGAATGCTTTTTGATCCATAAATTTGCATATAGCGATCGCCCTCCAACGCCCTGGAGGCGGGGCCAAATCGCCCCTCGCTCACCGATTGGACGGCACAAAAGTGGGCGTGTGTCGTTTTTGATCCGTTTTTGAAGCAGAAAATCCGTGGTTTTATACACGCTGTTCGGCGCGCGCCCTGCACGAGTCCAACACCGGTACCCACAAGCGGCGCAAGAACGGTGGCGATGCGACGGTTGCGAGGTGTGACGTGAAGGTCGTGGTGGTTGTGGTGAAGCGGCGTTGTGGTTGGTGGTTGATGTTGTGACTGGTGGTGGTAACAATGGCGGTTGGTCCAAAATAAAGATAGTAAAAGAAAAACGGCTATCCTGAAGAGTCGCAGCACGCATAAATGACATGTATTCCCACTAGACAACGGGTTTGGGCCTAACTACACATATACTTACCGAGATACCTCACCTAAGGGACCTGAATGGTGGTTTGCGAATTTGGTAACCACAACACTACCCCCTCCCCTTTTTACAGACTCGTCCCGAGTCGTCAAATTCTCGTGTGCCATCATGTGTAGTTTTCCCCGAGTACATTTTACCTACGGATCCCTGGGTGCGACATTCATGGTATTCGTGTCCCCAAAATAAATAACCTGAGGGCTGCGTAACTACCTAAACAAACTCACTCACACGGACGACTTAAATAAAATTGCCGGCGCTAGGACAGACATGCCGGGGGCGCACTCATATTTACAGTACATCTTAACCTTAACTTACAAATTTTACACTAAACCATGGCCCAGGATCACTGAACTCTGCAAAAGAAAAGCAGTTAGCAGGGAGCCAGGCTGCTCGCATGCAGTCTCTGGCTCAAAACAATGCAGGTGACAGGGAACGTGGCTGGCTGCTCACACGCAGTCCAAGGCCTTCCCTTTTGAACTGAACGCGGTGAACCACAACGGTGCATGGGCTGCACAACGCAGTCTCCGTGCCAGCTCAAGTGGCACACGCAATGAGCACAACGAATGGATGCATGAACACAAACACGGTGCACGGGCCGCCACTGCAGGCCCGTGTTGTAGCTGCCAACAGGGCAGTTCTCGCAGCTTGCAAACTGTTGCCTTGCGGATCCTGGCGCACATGGAAATGAACAGGGGGGGGGGGGGCAAAGCAAAAATTGAACGGGGCTGGTGAACATGGGCAGTGGGCATGGCATGGCAAAGGTGCAGGCAAAACAGCCCGCAGAAGAAGGCCGCTGCAGGCAAACACAGCCGGCAGATGAACTGGCCGGCACAGGCCTTGAAGAAAAACAGCCAGCAGATGAAGTGGCCGGCACAGGCCTTGAAGCAAAACACCGACAGCCGATGAAGTTGGCCAGCCTTTGCCGTTCAGTGGAGGTTGGTGGAGGGAGTGCGGTGGTGCTGGCCACTTGGAAGGCGGGCTCGGACCTACCTACCTGTCTCCCTCCCAACCTATCGCCTTTGCCTGTCACTGTACATACCCACTCCCTTAATTTGTCAAACCCCAATTTAGCCCCAACTTATTTTTTTATTATTATTTTCTTTTACTTCCCCACTATGAATCGTCCCCTAACCCCCTTTATCGTCCTTGTTCGGCTAACCTATCCTGTCACCGAGCCTACTCCCAACCCCTACGTTCCCTTCCCGGAGGGGAATAAGGGAGAGCTAACGTCCTGTGTCGAGGCCCAACGAAGCCTCAGAATGGCCTCCCCAGAGTTCAGCAATCTATAACCAAAGTGGGTCCAGCGGCCCACAACGAGAGCGAGGGGATGGATGGTGCGGAGGGGTACACTTCCTATTCTACCCTATCCATTTAACTGTTAAACTACCCCGGGGCTTTCAACAAGCGCCTCTCGCTTAAACTATTGGTTCTAACAACCCAGATTCCCGTCGCCTGTGTTGGTGTCCTCACAATTTCGGGCCTCGCCCCCAATTTTCTCTCCGTGCCCTCACACGGTCTCATGGCTGGGACACGTGCCTCCCTTTGGCAGGCACGACCCTCTGCCGATTCTCCCGCTATGGCACCCCCGGGCACTACACTGCCTCCGAGCCTACCAGCTCCCTAACACCGGGGAGTGCCCCCCATGGCACCTCCCCTGAAACGCACACGTGGCAGGCTGGCTTCCCGGGCCCCTTTCCGAGGGTCACCCTTGCCCACAACACTGCCCACGCGGCTAATGGCGCCCCGGGCCCCCGCACCAAGCAGGCGCACCCGTGCCCACTACGCTATCCCGGCCCCCCATGGGCCCTTGGCCTACCACGGCCGACGAGCCTGGTGCCCGGGGTACCCACTCAGCGATACTCACCGTTCGCAGCCACGCTCCCAAGCCCGTCAACAGGGCTCCTGCACCCCTCCAAATGGGTCTCGAGCCTACTTTCCCACCAACAACAAAACGACCTCCATTTTTCAATTTGACTAACCCAGCTAACTCACTCTACACTGACCCCGGGGTCCCTTGGGCGGGAGTCACTCCTCCCCCCAATCACTCATCGCACCATGCATTCCCCATTCGCTCCACACACACAGACCCGTTGGCCTCACTCACTCACCAAGCACATGCCTCACAACTCACCAACTCTTCAACACACACACCGCTGAACTCTGCCATACTCCTAACTACATCCCCTAACTAACTCGTGCTCCCACGTCGTCCCTTAAACTAGTAGCACGTTCCTTTTAACACTACGTAGCTAAACTACGTCAACTCTACACATTCACAAGTCTGTCACTGTCTCCGAACTCATTTTATTTCCCAACCTAAAGCTCACTAAATCCCTCTACCTAATCCATTCCACGGACTCCATGAGGACTTACCCCTGCCCCATGAAGTCGGTCTTGCTAAGCTAACCCTTCCCCCTAACTAGTTTCCATCCTGTGCCCTGGTAAGGGGGTCTTCCACCCCTTGCCCAGGAATCCTGTGCACCCGAAAGTGAGGCTTGTTTTTTTTTTTTCCATGCGCATCACCAGCGCGGCAACTCGCGCACTTTGCACCTGCCCGTGACGTCATGCAGCTGCACGTGTTCCTCGTCCCTCCTTGGACGGTACCATCCGGCAGAGATACCCCTCCTGCCGGATTCCAACCCCACGTGCAGCCCTGGCGTCACCGTGCGCATAAAAAAAACACAAGCCCCACGTCTCGAGGGGTTCCCCACGCGAACACATGTGCTTTGCCCGTTGGAGCTTAACACACACGATCGCGTGGAGAACCCGTCCGGTCCAAATCCGTTTACCTGCCTAAACTTTGTCCGTCCGCGGGATCGGCAAATCCACCGCGTGCGTTTCCGGACCGGGACTTCACTCTCGCAAGCGAGCACGTGCGGGTCTCGTGCGTTGCACAGCACGGACCTCGTGCTCACTGCTGGGTGAACCCGGCACGGTCCCCGAAACAGCTACAGCCGCTACCCGGCTTTCTTTCCTCACATGACGCCTTCGTCGTCGCCATTCAACCCACGCACACCTGCGTGTTACGACGCTCACACTCCATTCCATCACATTCACCCCGGGAGACGCGGCTGCGTGCTCCCGCATGCCCACCGACATCTCCCTTACATACCGCTCTCTCACACACACGGTCTCCCTTGCATAACCCATACCACTCACCCGTGGTGCTCCATTCACTCGCGCGGGGGCACTCACCCGCGGTGCCTCACCCACACACGCGAGGGCACTCACCCGCGGTGCCTCACTCATACACCGTGCCTCACTCACACACGCGGGGGCACTCATCCGCGGTGCCTCATCCACACACGGCGTGCTGGGAAGCACGTACTCCGGCACCATCGCTACCACACCACTCACACACGGGGTCGCTTCCACACACGGGGACGCACTCACACCTTGCACCACACACACAGGGACAACCACACTGGGGATTCGTGTCCCCACAAGGGTCTCCGGGGCCTCTATACCCCCCAAGCTCTCCGTGCACCCGTCCACAGCACCCGTACCCTCAACCTCGCAAAGCACGACCGAACTCACCTGGTCGTGACTCGCCTCAAGGGGGAAAACTCCCTCCCCTTTTTCCTGGAGGAGGCCATCCAGGTGCTCGCACTGGGTCTCTACACGCTCCGCGAGCTCACCCCCATTGTCCTCCACTACCTCCGTGTGTGTGTGTGCGTCACTTACCCCGTCCTCACCGTGCAGTCTCTCCTCTATCGTTCCCTTCCCGGCTACCGTCACTGCCAACTCTTCACCCTTTACCTCCCTTGTCTCCACTATTATTTCCATTGTCGTCACCTCGTGTCTCGTCTCACACGTTTTAGTCTCCCCATTTAATTTTTCCCTTTTGGTCACCGTCGATTCCTCTGTCACGACCCTCGCCCAACACGCCCCCCGAATTATTTTTTTACCCGCCTCCACCGCGGGCCTGTCAGCCGTTGTACCCCCTTCCAGCTCGTTTGCTCCCACACGTGGAGTCGCCATTCCCAGCTCCCTGGTCACGGCCTTCATGCCCGCCTGCAGGCATCGGCCCATATTCTGCGTCTCACCCCGTAGCTCTTTCATTTCTTTTTTTATGTTTGTTTCCATTCCGTTCATTTGTTGTGTATTCGCATCCATCTTTTCGTTCATGCCTTTCATTTCGTTTTTCATTTCATTTGTCATTGCCGCCAGCATGGCGCATAGCTGGGCCATGTCGGGTGCGCTTGAGTGAGCCGTTTCGGCAGGGGTTGGGGAAGGGTTTTGGTGGAGAGGGGGGGGAAGGTGTCATACACCGCGGCCGCTGCCGCACCCATTTCGGGCTCTGGGTTCAGTTGGGCGAGTTCATGTTCCTGCACGGGCATTCCATCCTGGGCCATGGATCCTACACATTCTACATCCATTTCTAATACCCCCGGCTCCCGCTCGCCTTGAGACGCCACCTTGCTTCTCTTAAAGGGTTAATTTCGCTCGCTCGTAATTTGGAGGGAATCGGGGGTCGCTTCTCTCACCCCTGGACCGATTCCCGTGAATTTAGCCGGAGACAGGAGAGCCCGTTTTCCTGTTCTCCGATACCAGTGCCGCGAGGAGGGCGATGAATTTGTATCGCACGACCTGACACCAGTGTTGCGGTATTCGCGCCCGCCGGCGTGCTGACGGCCACGTAACTCGAATCGCGACACGTCGCCCACCGGACGGACAATCCAGTCGTGACCCTCTCGGACTAACGCCGGGAACCAGTCACGGGTGGACCTTTCGGTCTCACCGCGATCGAGCCAATCAGCCCCCGCGTGGGATAGGGTTGCTCGCCAAATTCGACCTACCTAAGTACCCACACGGAGGGTAGACCGGGCGATCGCACCTCGCCGCAGGTCGACTTCGGACACGGGCCACTTAAGCGACCCGTTCCGTACTATCGGGATAACCGAGCGGTGTTATCGTCGGCCTCGACGGTTCAATTAATTATCGGGCGTATTCAGCCCACTACCAACCCTTTACGTGAAGCAAGATGAGGATTCAATGAAAGAAATGACGAAGCGAAGCGGGAAACAGTTCAACACAAAGCACATTTATTCGCGCTGAACGGAAAGCACACATATTCAATTCCACCAAAAGCACATAGAAAAGGAAAAGACAAAAAGCAACACAATGCAATTTTACACCAAAAGCAAATGCGACAATGCAGATCTAATACCGATTACGCGAGCACACGGCAACACTTATACAATTTTACTTCACAGACGGCGCCGACAACACATACCCAAAACCAAGGAAAAGAACACCCTCAAAGATGAGGCGGGCCTGAGGCCGAGACCGGGTCGGGCCTACCCGTCTGGTGATGAGACGCGGAGCGGCGATGGTGCCTCAACTCCGCGGGCCTCGCGGACAGTGTCTGGTAGGGGGTGGGAAAGGGGCCCCCTTGGTCGCACTATCTCAGCGCGGGGGGAAACAGGAGGGGGTTGCTGATGCTCGGGGTATAGAGGATTTCCACTCTGCCTCGAGTCCCGCGACGAGCGTCTCCACCTCGGCCAGGTCGCGCCGTCGGCCTCCCTGGTGTGCAGCTCCCGGCACGACGTGAGCACCCCCTCGTCTGCCCTCGCCGCCTCTCCACAGCTCCGTCCCCTTCGCACACGACGACGACCAACTCCTTCTTGCTTCTTCTTCCCAACTCCACCGCCCGCGAAGTCTTAACTCTTCTCTATTTCTTTGACTGACGAACGCGGTCGCTTATATAAGCCCCGTGGCTTCGCTCTCTCATCTTTGACCCCCTCCCTTCGACCTTTCACCTCGCTCCCCATTGGCCCGAGAAAAAGTGGGCGTGAATGCTTTTTGATCCATAAATTTGCATATAGCGATCGCCCTCCAACGCCCTGGAGGCGGGGCCAAATCGCCCCTCGCTCACCGATTGGACGGCACAAAAGTGGGCGTGTGTCGTTTTTGATCCGTTTTTGAAGCAGAAAATCCGTGGTTTTGTACACGCTGTTCGGCGCGCGCCCTGCACAAGTCCAACACCGGTACCCACAAGTGGCGCAAGAACGGTGGCGATGCGACGGTTGCGAGGTGTGACGTGAAGGTCGTGGCGGTTGTGGTGAAGCGGCGTTGTGGTTGGTGGTTGATGTTGTGACTGGTGGTGGTAACAATGGCGGTTGGTCCAAAATAAAGATAGTAAAAGAAAAACGGCTATCCTGAAGAGTCGCAGCACGCATAAATGACATGTATTCCCACTAGACAACGGGTTTGGGCCTAACTACACATATACTTACCGAGATACCTCACCTAAGGGACCTGAATGGTGGTTTGCGAATTTGGTAACCACAACAATATATATATATATATATATATATATATATATATATATATATATATATATATATATATATATATATATATATATTGTGTTACAGTTGCGGGGGTAGATAGAGGAATTTAATAGGGATTTTAGGATTGAAAAGAGTTGTTTGGTCCGTGGATATGAAGGAGACATATCTATGTAATTAAGTAGGGAAACTGTAAGCTTAAGTGTAACATGTCACCACGTGGGGGGTGGTGTCGTGTTAATTAGCAAGGGTTTAACAATAAGCTTCCCCAGTATGTAGGTGCCCCCCTGCGACTTTTTCCTGTTTTTATAACCAAAACCATGATAACAAATTAGGCAAATGTGCCGAGCAGGCAGAAGCCCAGCCTGCAAGGGTGACGGTGGGCGAAGTCATGCCCCCCCCCGAGGCTGATGATTGATGGGCGTGATGTCAGAGGCTAGCCAGGCGTGCTGAGCGGGTGGAGGCCCTGCCTTCCAGGGTTTCGTGCGAGCAAGCCACACCCCAGAGGAGGAAACTGTGGTTAGGCGTGACGTCAAAGAAGAAGGGTTGGTTGCGCAGTAATCGCGAGAGATTGGGAGCGCACGTCAGTCAGGGTTGAGTGCGGAGTGAGGGACGCACGCAGTCGAGAAAGAACATGGTTAGGAGATGGCCTGTAAGAAAAGGGCTTTACGGCTGGCTTTCCTTCGCCACACGAAGAGGACGGCACGATTCTTGTATTCATGTTGAGGCAATTTGGCTTGTGTGGTGAAGCAAGAGGTTGGCCTTGGCTCTTGGTTGGGTTGTGAGGAACGGACCCTGAGCCTCGTGTATGTCAAAATAGTGGGTCGGTGAGGACGATTGACACACAAAGTGGCTGAATGGTGTCTCTGAGTCTTGGTGTCGAATACCATTCGTGGATTACCTGATGTACGTTTGTCTACGAGAGAAGCGACTTGGCGCCATTTTGTGCGCATCTACACGTGCAAATAAAGGTGCTTCTATTCCAAGCTCCACAAAGATTTGCTCTGGGCCAAGCTAAGTACAAGAATAAAGGAAGGGTTTTCTATTTATTTTGTTTCCCTTTGTCTGTATTTAAGTCCGTGTGTTGAGGCTCCTCACCTTAGAGTTTAATTTACTTCACGTATATATAATTATGACACATATTATTGTCCTTTGTAAATATTTGTCTATTTTCATTAAATATGTTCATTTTAAGAAGCTGTATCCGTGTATTTGCCGTGGGCTTCGAGTATAACACCCCCCCCCTTCCACCGCCCGGGGTGTGCTCCTCCGTGCCTCCGTCACACCGCCATTGCGCCCATTTCTCACGCGCGCACAATAATCTCCGAGAGTTTTGGCTGTAGGCCTCCAAGGGAGAAGTTCGGCTGTCCGGAGTTGGCGTGTTAATCGCCCATCACCACAATTTTGAGTCGGGCGTATTAACCTTGGCCGCCAGCGCCAAGACAATATATATATATATATATATATATATATATATATATATATATATATATATATATATATATATATATACTGTATGGATACATATATATATATATATATATATATATATATATATATATATATATATATATATATATATATATATATGCCAAAATTTGGTAAATTAACCTCAAGCAGGAAGCTCTGCAGAAATAGCAAGACTCCATTCTTAAAATATTTTGCTGCACAAGGACATTAAAGGTTAAATTCTGTTAACTTTCAAAAAAGAAAAGAAAATGGAGTTTAAGGAATGACGATATATCAGATTCAGAGTTACAAGTTCCTGCAGGGAAGTGATCATAATTAAAGTGCTACATTAACACTTTGAATTGCACAAGCTGAAATGTCAAGTCTATTGCAATATGGTCAATGTGGGATGAGAAATAGGAAGATACATTCGTCTATTTATACTGGAACCACATATTTTCCATCATTTCACAACGTGTAAACGTCATGCTTGGGTGAACACAACATTTTTATTCCACTGGGTCCATTGAAAAGGAAGTGTGTGCAGTTGCAACAGCGTCATCTTCGGTGCTGGAGCCTGCCGACCCCCAAGAGGTCGAAGAAACAGCCAAGGAATTTTCAGTAACAATGGTTTCAACGTCAGAAATAGAACTTCTGCTGTCGAAGAGAGTCCCAGTGGAGCATGGTTGGAGCTTTTTCCTTTCTTCGGTAAGATTGATGCTATCGATGGCCTTCTCAAACTCTTGTGCCTTCTTAATCATATTGGGCTTATGTCTTTTCATCATCTCTGCTTCAACAGGCTTGGAGCAAGATCTCATCCTCCTGTCATGAGATTTAACTGACATTAAAAACAACAAGAGCAGAATTGCTTTGCACTACATGTTGGCTATTGATGTGATATTTTCTTAGTCCAAAAAAGAGCATAACTCTGTGAAAAATTGACGAACTCTCCTAAAACTCGAACTTGTTCTGTAACTTATCATAAAGCCATGTACCAAGTTTCACTTGAAGATGTTAGAGGGTATGGGAAAATTTTTTGGGAAAACCACAGGTGGGACAGGACAGATGGAGAGCCAACCTACAGTACCTTCAGAAAGTATTCACAGTCCTCGACTGTTGTCACATTTTGTTGAGTTACAGCGTGAATGAAAAATGGATTAAATTTACATTTTTTTGTCACCGATCTACAAAAAAAACCTCATGACAAAATGAAAACATGTTTTTAGAAAGTTTTCCAACGAATTAAAAATGAAAAGCTGAAATGTCTTTGTCAATAAGTATTCAACACCTCTGCTCTGACACTCCAAATTGAGCTCAGGTGCATCCAATTTCCTTTGATCATCCTTGAGATGTCTTCAACTTGACTGGAGTCCACCTGTGGACAATTCAATTGATTGGATATGATTCAGAAAGAAACACACCTTTCTACATAAGGTCCCACAGTTGACAGTGCAAGTCAAAGCAGAAACTCTACCATTAAGTCCAAGGAACTGTCCGCAGAACTCCGAGATAGAATTGTGAGGAGGCGTAGATCTGGGGAAGGGAATAAAACAATTTCTACAAAGTTGAAAGTTCCCAAGAGCACAGTGAGCTCTATCATTAGGAAATGGAAAGAATATGGAACTACCCAGACTCTTCCTAAAGCTGGCCATCTGACCAAACTGAGCAACTTGGCAAAGAGGACCTTGGTCAGGGAGGTAGGTGACCAAGAACCCAATGACCACTCTGACAGAGCTTCAGAGTTTCTTGGCTGAGATGGGAGAACCTGTCGGAAGACAAACAATCTCTGCAGCACTTCACAAATCTCGGCTTTATGGCAGAGTGGCCAGACAGAAGTGACTCCTGAAACAAAGGGACATGACAGCATGGATGGAGTTTGCAAAAAGGCACGTGAAATACTCTGAGCATGAGGCAAAAGATTGAATGCTTTTGCCTGAATGCAAAGCGCCCTGTCTGGCAAAAACCGGGCACAGCTCATCACTCATCTAACACCATCCCTACCGTGAAGCATGGTGGTGGCCTCATAATGCACTGTGAAGCATGGTGGTGGCAGCACAATGCTTTCGGGATGCTTTTCAGTGGCAGGGATTGTGAGAATTGCAAGTGTAGAGGGAACAATGAATGAAGCCAAATACAGGCAAATCCTTGTGGAGAACCTGCTTCAGAGTGCAAAAGATCTTAGACTGGGGCGAAAATTTGCGTTATAACAGGACAATGACCCAAGGATACAACCAAAGCAACACTGGAATGGCTTCAGAGTAAGAACGTGAAAGTCCTTGAGTGGCCCAGCCAAAGCCCAGACTTGAATCCCATTGAGAATCTGTGGAAAGCCAAGATTGCTGTTCTCCGACGCTCCCCATCCAACTTGACAGAGTTTGAGCAAATCTGAAAGGAAGAATAGGAGAAAATCCCCAAATCCAGATGTACAAAATTGCTACAGACATTCCCAAGAAGACTTGAAGCTGTAATCGCTGCCAAAGGCTCTTCTACAAAATATTGACTCAGCGGGTTGAATATTTATTGATGAAGACATTTCAGCTTTTCATTTTTCATTAATTTGTAAAAAAAAAATTCTAAAAATATGTTTTCACTTTGTCATTATGAGGGATTTTGTGAAGATTGGTGACAAACAATTTAAATTTAATCCATTTTAAATGCAGGCTGTAACACAACAAAATGTGACAAAAGTCGAGGGGTGTGAATACTTTCTGAAGGCACTGTATAGTCCCCTCCGGTGAAACCGGTAGGGGACTAATAAGCAATTCATCACTATCCATAATAATGAAAGTGAATGATTCCATTTTACAGATTACTCAATTGTTAACCACACAATGTGGGCAGATTACCAAGGATTAGGAATAAAGAAAAAGGAAAGATATGGAGCAGAAAACGACCTGCTTGCCATTACATCTCAAAACAAAGGTTTCCCCTCTAAAAACATCATCGTAATTTTGTCTCCAGCACATGGTTGTGCATGTGTAACAGGATCGGCCCCTACAGGTAGGTAAGAGCAGGAATTTTTAATTTGTTCACAATGCCAGCAATAGTTTGTCTAATCTTGGCAAAGGACACTGTGGGATCTTTAACATCCATCAACTATTGCTGGAAGACAGAAATTGGGATGCCAGTTTAACATTCATTCAAGGGACAGCACACACTTTAATGTATAGCCCTGCCAGCAAATCAGACAGTTTATAGCTTGGCTGAGATTCAAACCCAGGCAAAACAACTCATAGGCTAGTGTGCATACCTTTAGGTTATCTTGCCAACCCAAACATAACCCAATGGCATGACATCATATTAAACGGGTGAAATACAGACACAGAATAAAATCAAAGCCAGTAATGCAAAAAATTAATGAACACAAATTTTCTTCTGCACCATTCATCGACAGATACGCAATACAGTACAAGGAATCAGCTCTTATCAGTGAGAACCTTCACTGAAAGAAGGCGTTCAACTTAAGAGTGAAGCAATTTCTTGACTGAAGCTGCAGTCACAGAATACTCTCTTGGCACTCTCCCAAGTGTACAATTCAACCTATAATGGGTTGATTCCGCTAAATTATGCTCGATTTACTTCCCTTCATGAAGCAAATCCTCCGTTGATCTAACTTTGTAAATCACAATATGATGTAACGTAGCTTCTTGAACAACCTTAGTCAACACTACATTATAAATTTGATGATGATAACAATATATAATGAGCCTATGTGGTTGTGATTATTAAAACAAACAGATATACTCACAAAGCGATGATGGCGATAATTATCAGAAAAACTGACAAGCTTCCCGAAGCAGCAATTCCAAGATTAATGAAGTTGGGTTCCACTAGAACAAATGTTGGAGGACAGACAAAGAAGAAAACGTTATGTCATTTACAATGTTCACATAGAAATAGCTATGAATGAGACATCAATATGCTTCAGATAGCAAAAGCATGTCCATGACATTCAAGCACAATTGACAAAGCTTCGGAATAATAAGTAGAATGACCATTTCTTTATCTAGTGATGTGGACACAAGTGTAAAGTTGACCAAATTTAGTAGTGTAATGGTTTGAGTGTCTGCTCTGAGTGTGAAAGGTTGGTGGTTCAAACCGTGGCTGAGTCATACCCAAGATTTTTAAAATGGTATGTGCTGCTTACGTGCTTGATGCTCAGCATTTTTTTTTAAAAAAGGATAGAGTTGTGCCTCTGCACAACAAAAGATTTGGATAACTTCCTGATCAACTCAAACAAAAAGTTGATATCTTGCAGCCTGAATTGCAAAAACTCCTGATGATGTGGCCCATGAACGACCCGAAGGTTTGTAGATGGCATGTTCTAACCGAACTTTAATGCTTTTTAACACCAATGGGAAGGTCATATTAGGGGCTTGTCGATGTACAGGGTAAGCTTAAAATGATGATAGTTACTCTTCACCATATTTGGGAAGAGAAGTGGGGTGAGAGTTGTGTGGGTTGTGAGTGCTGTTTTAGATATACATTTCTCGTTTGGTTCCGGGGCCACATGATCAATTATACTCTATTTTTGCATCGCGGCCGTGTGTGTGTGTGTGTGTGTGTGTGTGTGTGTGTGTGTGTGTGTGTGTGTGTGTGTGTGTGTGTGTGTGTGTGTTTTAACCACTGCCGCCATTAGCTAATTTGATTTACAGGAAATGGTACGAACCCAACACCTCTCATCCATATATATATATATATATATATATATATATATATATATATATATATATATATATATATATATATAGATATATATATATATATATATATATATATAGAGATATATATATATATATATATATATATATATATATATATATATATATATATATATATATATATATATATAGTATATGGTATATGGAAAAAAATATATATATATATATAGTATATGGTATATGGAATAATATATATATATATATATATATATATATATATATATATATATATATTTCTCGTATTTCCTCGAGTCCGATTTGTATTCTGGAACAGAACAATTACGGTGAACCATTTTTAAATTTCCACTCTTTCATCTGAGTGCTGAAAGTTAAGTTTAAAAGATTTTGTGTGAGCAACAGCCGGTTAAAAGTGCCCAGTGAGCCCATCCACTCTGCCCATTGCCTTTGGTGAATCAGCTGTACGTAGTTTGTCATGTGACATCCTTGCAATAAGGACCTTAGTGCAATACAAATGCTAACGGACAACACTTGCACTACACTAGGAATGCATTATTTTTGCAAATTTCTCGACCTAATTTTATGGTTAATTCTCTTGAGCAGCAGTCACATTATTGTACGGCCACCCATGATTCTCATGTACACATGAACAAAAGTTGGAGAACACGTTTTTGTTGTCGATAAATTGTAGGTCTTCTGAAGGATGGGCCTGTTTTCATGTTCCTATCTGAAGCGGTGGCTCACGATGTTGGAAAACTCGGGTTTAAATCATGTATGCGTTGTACATGTGTCCCCTAATATCCTTGTAAATTTGTAATTCACATGAAAGTACAATGATGTCTACTTGTGTCTTGGTCCTTCATGAGCCTTAGATTAATGTAAAAAGAAGATATGTATGGAATTGTGTTGCCCCAATGAATGGTGGTGTTTCAGAGCCTTTCAACAATTAAGCCAGTCACTTTCAGGAAGCACAAATATAAATGTTTTCAAGATCATTTTGTATTTACAAGGAAAATGTGTAAAAACACCTTATTTTTTTTTTTTAAATGCAAAAATTACTGAACTTGTGGGATGGGAGGGAGAATCAAGTCACTGTTATGAAACGGATAAGGCTTGTACAAAATGCCCAATCCAAGGATAGCACAGCCACCAATGAAAACTAATTTGGGAATCCATCATTTATTTATTTGTGAATTACAACACATGTGGTGTGACATCTTAAAAGGCAATAGCTGAAGAGGAACTCCAGTCGTGAAGACATTCATTCACAATGTGGGTAAAATCCTATCCGATGTACCATACTCTGTGATACAGAGCATTGGTTCTGCCGAAGCAGTGTCTTGGCTTGGGGTCATGCTGGGTGGTTTGTCATCTCTCTTCCAGTTGGAGTTAAGGCAAGAGTTTGTACTTTGTTAATGGTGCCAGCTATGGCTCACCTACTCTCTGTGAAGGACACCGTGGGATCTTTAACATCCACCAACTAATGCCGGCAGATGGGATTCCCGTTTAATGTCCATCCGAGGGAAAGCACACACAATTGATGAATAAACCTCCCTGTGAAACACCGGAATGACAGTGTATAGCTGGGCTGGGTTTCAAATATAGGCTAGATGGCTTAGAGGCGAGTGTGCGTACGTCTATGCCATCCTATTAGCCGTGGGTAAAATACAAGGTGTAAATGACTTCCTGCATTGGCTGCCATGATGGGAGCGGGCAAGACCAGAGTACACATGAACCAGAGAAAAAAATGAAGAGCAAATCAAAGAGAATTAAGTAATTTTATTGAAAGGTTTAAAAAAAATACGTAATGAGAGGGATGTAGAAGAAAGGATGGGAGTGTATAGTGGGGATAGGGGAGAAAGGGGAAGCAGGAGAAAGGGGAAGACAGATCGATAATCAGAGAAGGTGGTGAGGTGGTGAGAACATTTTGAAACATACAACGTGGAGGGTGAAAAGGATTTTTTTTTTTTTTTTAAATAATAAGAGGGGGTTCGAGATGGTAGTTGATAGAGGGAGAAAGGTAAAGAGAGAGAGAGAGAGAGAGAGAGAGAGAGAGAGAGAGAGAGAGAGAGAGAGAGAGAGAGAGAGAGAGAGAGAGAGAGAGAGAGAGAGAGAGAGAGAGAAAAGATGCAGATGGTGAAGAATGAGAGGCAGCAGAATAAAAAAACACGCAGAACACATCATCCGTTTGCTTCGAACAGGAAACTGGAATTCTGGTTGGTGCATTTTGTGCAAATACAGTATAAGTATCACGTGACAAGGCAAGCACGTTTTCTTTTCTTCTTTTTTTTGTGAGTCAAAATTACACTTTAAAAGTGATGGAAAGTAACCGTGTCTCCCATTTAGATCAGTAGTAAAGGCCGATGGAAATTTGCATGATGATGTTGGACGTAATAGCTTGGTTATACAACTGAGATGGCCATACCTGGAAAATAATAACTTTGTTTATACACAATTATGATTATTCATCCATTAAACTCATGTTACAAGGATGACAAATCCTACAAATCTTTCCCCCTGGCAATTTTCATATTAGTGAGTCTTATAAAGTCCTCACCATAGCAATCCTGCAGACGTTGGCTGCCTGTATGCTTGGTAGTCTTCCATGCTGGGCAAACCTCACACGAAATGGCTCCAAAGTAAGGGTTGTAGAATCCCAAAGCACAAACCTGGCAGAGGGTGCTCTGAGTCGAGCTAAATGTGCCAGGAGTGCAGGCCACTAGACATGAATCAACAGGAACGAGGTAAATGTGAGGATAGTGTTCAAATAGTACCCTCACAAATGTGGTATACTAAATCTGTTTTTATTTTTGTATTAAGGGACCATATACATAGTATGTATGCAAAAATGGTAGAATAGTTGTACATCCCTCCCTCCCCTTTATATGTGCCAAACATTCTTCTTTCATCCCTCGCCTTTACCCCAAACTTATTCACATCTCCTTTCCTTTTTTGTTGCATCTCATTGCCAACTCCTTATCATCTTAACTTCATTCCCAAAAATATATTTCTCTCCATTTATCACCCCCCCCCCACCCCTTCCCACACCTCACAAAACCCCTCCATTTTAAAGTTACCAGGATAAAGTTGCAGATATGTAAAGACAAAATAACAATTGTATCTTCTCAATGCATATTTCCTCGGTCAAAACGAAGTCAGTAATTTGGGTAAAATCTTTACATTTGAATTTGGGTAAAATTGCAGCCTCATACATTTTGATGTCAAAATATTGTTGCAACAAAGATGATGATAAAGCAGTTTACCTTGATTGTAACTTTGTATTTACTATGCCTAATATGTATGTGCAAAAATATATTTATACGCTTAACACACCACAGCATCGTGGGCAGATTTTCTCTTGGTCCTTTCCAAACCCTGGCCGACAGCGCTCGAGCCTTAGTGTCCACAGCGAATGTCTGACATAAAATACCGGCAGCATTACGGGTGGATCCATCGAGGCACTTGGCTTCTGCATTGCGAAATACCACCTTATTGTCTGGTACACCTGTAGGAATTGAAGGAAGGGTTGTGATAAACTATTAAATTCTCAATATTGTGTTAAAGACAGTCATTAAATCATCAATATAAACAATTATTGTGTTTCCAATACACATCATTCCAGCAGCTTGCAGAAAAGAAAACCTTGAATAAGAAAGCATGTTTGTAATATGTGGGAAGGCGAACCAGGATGTAGTGAGAGGCTGAGTCTGGAACTGAAGGAAGTATATGGAGAGAATTTAATAGTATATGGAGAAGTATATGGGTTTCATGAATATTCATTCATGAAATATTAATATATGATTCAATGCATAAAGTGAAATATTCATTCATGATTATATCCAATAATTCTGTTTTTGAAATAAAACCTTCATTTCATTACCCCAATTTTCGTGAAGATCTGAATCCAGATCCAGATAGTAGAATGTTTTAAGTGATTCTTCATCATTGAGAGATGGGGCCAAAAACTATAGAAACAGTAGCATGCTATTTCAAAAAGTTGTGAACGAGTTATGACAAAACTCAGTGGATGAGTTGGATAGGTGACAAGAACAAGTAGATTATATTTTGGTTCAGGTTCAGATTCAGATCCGGCCTATCAGTGGGATACAAAACGTAAACTGTTCAGCCTGGCAGAGGTATGCTCTCCACCTAGTGCAGTTCTCATTTGAAAATGCAACCATAAATATCACACAGTTTTTATGTAATTTATGTGTAATATTTACGATTTTCATTTGGGACGTGTAATCTTCTGGGCAGCACTTTCCACCGCTGATGACACAGTCATCCTCCCAGAATCTCGTATATGGCACCACTGAAGGAGCAGTGACAATATATCAATGTCAAGTCAACAAGGAAACATACCTCTGGTGTCATCTCCACCTCCGGTGAAATATTAATGTATTTAATGCAATTTATTTCAATAACTGTCTGTCAATGTCACAATTTAAAACGCTAACACAATTTACTTACATTTAAGATGCATATCCCACAATACTTAACAACCATGTTTGATTTCAAGGTCCACAGCTAATGTGGATTGGGAACATAGCTCAGCTACTACATTTGTTGGATTAAAAATATGAACACAGCAAAGAACGACATCACAGTAGAGAGCTACAAGGATATGACTTGATAAAAGGTAAAATAGTGTTTGAAACGGATCTTATGCACGAGCCTACTTAATGCAATGTATGGATGCATAATGGTGATAATAGAGTTAAAATTTGAAGCAAAACAGCTGCTGTTCCGTCACTTGTATTTATTGGGTGTGATCGTGCATTAGGCAGGTGGAACGC
>NC_140965.1:49363164-49540664 GCF_056783735.1 Eptatretus burgeri
TACACATCGAGGTGATGATGAAAATCAGCTTGGTCATGAAATGCCTGCGTACGTAATTAATTAGTCGGCAGGCCGCCTGGGAAATTCCCACGAGATATTTATTACGTACACGTAAACTGAACAAGGCACGTTTTCATAATCGGCGAAAACACTCGTGATTAAAAATTTGAAGTCTTGAGTTCAAAACCTGTCGTTTTGTCGGCATTTTGTAGGGAATGAATGCTGTCGAGATATCCGGGCACCGTGTGTTCAGTGACCAAGCAGCAAGCTGGCGCTTGCCAAGCAAGCCGTTCCTTAATAACGGTTTCAAATGGAGTGCTTGCCTGAGTGCTTAAGCCACTTGGCGAGCGCTCCACAAGAAACTTGGTAAGTGAACACACGCCAGATTCATTACATGGCAATGAAGATAAACATCGAGGAGATCTGGACCATGTCGATTTAAATCGTCCCTCAGAGGGCAGATTTCGACACAACACGTGGCGAGTTAGAGCCAACGAGGCAAGTTAGAAGTTGGAATTGAAAGCGGGTTCTATTTTAATTATTCATTTTTCCCAAATGTGGTGAAAAAACCCTGCAACAATTCTTTTGTGGGAGTAGGAAGGGGAAGGGTGGAGGGGGAGGGGGAGGGGGAGGGGAAGGGAGGGGAAGGGTGGAGGAGGGAGGGGGAGGGGAAGGGTGGAGGGGGAGGGGAAGGGTGGAGGAGGGAGGGGGAGGGGAAGGGTGGAGGAGGGAGGGGAGGGGAAGGGTGGATGTGGGAGGGGAAGGGGAAGGTGGGAGGAGGGAGGGGAAGGTGGGAGGAGGGAGGGGAAGGGTGGAGGTGGGAGGGGAAGGGTGGAGGTGGGAGTAGAAGGGTGGAGGTGGGAGGAGGGAGGGGAAGGGGAAGGGTGGGAGGAGGGAGGGGAAGGGGAAGGGTGGGAGGAGGGAGGGGAAGGGGAAGGGTGGAGGTGGGAGGAGGGAGGGGAGGGTGATCGTGGGAGTCCAACAGGGAGGAGGGAGGGAAAGGGGTATGGTGGGAGTCTGGAGGGAGGGGTGGGTGGAGGGATGGGTAGGGTTGCGATGAGGGAGGGGAAGGGGTGGGAGGAGGGACTCAGTGTTACCCAGGAACGCCAGATATCCCTGCCGGTTGTATATAAATAAAAGAAGTCTCTACACACACACACACACACACACACACACACACACACACACACACACACACACACACACACACACACACACACACACACACACACACTTCACTCTAATGTACTGTATTATGCTGTATACATATAATATAGATAATGGTTTCTCAAAAAAGCATGTTCAATCTTCTATATTCTATCCCATCATTATTTTTATCTCCAAAATTCCAAATTAGCTCTGATCCAAAAATCATTTGACATGCCTCATGGCCAGATATCATTGCATATGGTTCTGAATAAGAAAGAAACGTGTCCAGTCATTTTCGAGTAGAGGCTCCGGATGAACGCATGGACGCACGGATTGTCAGCACCCAAAATATTTCCCCAGCTGAGCTGACGCCCAGTTTGGAGGTAAAACAACAAAATAAAAACAATGTAACCCGCAGGGTGACCCGTATCTTGCCAAAAGGTGACCACGTGTGACTTCTTTAAGGTCACACTGAGGTGAACAAAGCTGCTATCCACCAGGAGCGACTCCTTGAGGAATATCTGCCTACGAGAGATTCCGATGAGAATCGTTCTACAGAGTAACCATGAAAAATATGCATTTGCCTCATAACGTCACCAAATGACGTCATAATGTCTCAAGCTTAACATATCTATAAAGCACTCATCGAGGTGTTCAATTTGAGGTACTACACGATATGGTTCCTAAAACTTGAAAATTTGACCTTGGGGTCAAATATGTTTGACCTTAGGTGCTAACCATGAAGGTCAAGGCCAATCGCCACCAAAAATTAATCAGCTGAGCGCCAGACCATGAACTATATTCCCATGAAGTTTGAAGACGATCCGATCAAAATTATTCAAAAAATAAGGGTTTCGTCGACTCCCCTGATTTGCGACAAATTGACCTTGACCATTGACCTTGACCTTCAAAATGTTGTGTGCTGAAAGGGACCTCTATAGGCCTCTGATATGCGAAGTTACAAAAATTTCCAGTGATAACTGTGCTCTGCAGAATTTTTTATACGTGATTACAGACAAACAAACAAACAAAACAACAAAAAAAAACATACAAGCTGACTAACATATCTTGCAAAAACTTCATTTTGGCAAGATAACAAAACAAGGACTACACACTTAACCATAACTACAGTGGTAAGCTTGTACAAGGCATAAAAACAGGTGTCGAGTAGCTATTGAATAATTCAAGGTGAAACTATTCTACAATACACATAACCAAGATCCACTTTGTCCCAAAATTAATAACTCACCACAGATGTAGTGAACCTACCCATGAAGCTGAAATAATAAACATGTGTGAGTTTGGTAGAAAACATGGGTGCAGACTTGGCAGAGGGACGGCATTTCCAGGAGTGTACGTGCACTTGGAAACGCAGAGTTAGCAGAAGCCTGGAGAGATTTTTCAGCAGAAGGGTGTAAAGGTAAGCAGCAAGATGTTTGTCACACGTCAGTGTCATGTACTGCACCATGATTTTCATTGTCTGCTCTGCCCAGTGATACACTAGAAGGTGAAGCAAAGATTAACAAAGCAAATGAGAATTAGAAAACAAAATGGCAAGTAATTATAAAGCAAACTTTTGATTTCGATATGGCATCGAAAATGTTGATCTCTTTATAGAGCGTTGGTATTGCCAAAGCAGTTTGTTGGCAAGGGTTATCCTGGGTCGTTTGCCATTGCCTTCCCAGCGACCTCCCACACTCACAGCAGATTATCTAAGCATTACACCACCGATTCTGGTTACAAAGTAAACTAACAAACTAAAAATTAACCAAAATAAAATTCTGCACCGCTGCATGACACCAGAAGTTTTGAAAATAATTCTCCTTTGCAGATCATGATGCTTCCTTCCGTTGTTTCATTCAGTCCTGTAATAGTGCAAACATCATGACAATTTGTTTGGATTTTTTAAAATTTAAATAAACCAAGAAATGCATCACCAGGAAACCAGCAGAAATGGGGTACAAACACAATCAAGTGGTTTCCGACCACACTGGACTCTAAACTCCAAGGATAGCTGGACTATCATGGTTTTACAAGGACCCACGCCAAGTGGCTAATGTTGGCCCATATTCCGGCGGGATCTATCACCACGCCGATTATATTAATAAGGATTATTACCAATTTAGCCATCCAGGGATACCAATGAATCACAAATGTTTGCATGGAAAATGGTGGTAATGTGAGGTGCAATTACTTGGTTGTAACTATAATGTGACATTTCTTAAAGAAATAAACAAATAATTTATTTGATATGAGACATGGACACAGAATCACAAGACAATCTCGAACATGAACTCAAAAGGAGTCAGGAATTATACCAGAAAAGCTACACCAGAGAAACTAACCCAGCTATGGCACCAGAAACACAATGATCATGCACACATAAATTGTGCAAGAGAGGTGTTAAAGGCATGGGATGAAGAATCCCGTGCCTTTTACTTCTCTCTTCGGTTGCTTGAGTATTCAAACAAGGAGCAGACTACGGAACCGTCCATAGTCGAGTGCTGTAAGTGCAGGGGAGAGAGGCGAGAGCGTCCAAGAGCACAAGGTCCATCAGCCCCATACACGAAAGAGAGCAAGAGGCAAGCACTCAATTTTATAGCCAGCCTCTCTCTCCCGACCAACCAATGGCACTGAACTAATCACGTTTCCACATGCTGACAGATGCGGCACTGACCACATAGGTCCCTCACCCCAGGGTGGCAGAGTGGACCCATCACAATCCTGTGTACGGATAGACAGCGGAGAATCCCGTATATGTTTTTCTCCCCAAGGCAATGCAGATCAATCACTTATCCAGAAGTTCCAACAATCATGGAAACCAGAAAGGTTCAAGGCCCACCTCCCATGCACTTACGGACAGCTGGAAGGAGTGTTCTGTGAGAAGCATGCTGTATTGCACTCGACCCTTGCCCAGCCTTGCCTACTTCAACATACTAGAACAGAAGAGATTAGACACCTAACCTTAATCATCTAAAGCAGTGTTTCTCAAGGTGGGGCGTGGCAATATTTTGGTGGGGCATGAGGATTCAGAATTAATGAATCAATATATGATCGCTTTCATAGCTTTGCTATGAGTTCCCTTCTTGGTTGACTAAGCCATTCCTGGTGGATTTATCTGAAGTACCAGAGCAACACCAAGAGAAGTTATGCGAGTTGCAACAAGATGAGTCTGTGAAAACTCTTTTCAAGATCAAAGGAACCATGATGTGGCTGTCTGAGGAGAGCGAAAAGAAATACCCAAACTCGACTACTTTGGCAAGGGAAGTATTGATAAATTTTCCATCATCTTATTTAGTCGAATGTGGATTTAGTGTTGTTACCGATTTGCTGCAAGCTAAGAGAAATCGACTGGAAATCACGAAATGTGGTGATTTAAGGCTGGAACTGACAAAATTGGTTCCTCGAATCAAACAAATCTGCAGCCAGCGTCAAGGGCAGGGCTCCCATTGAAGTGAGTAGCAATTGAATAAAATTTGCAATAAAGTTTTAGTAAAGCCTTTTGAATACATATGTAGTATATACTGTAGTGTCTCCAATCATGGTGGGGCGTATGATGTTTTTTGAAAATCAATGTGGGACGTGGGACAAAAAGGTTGAGAAACACTGATCTAAAGGATACAATGCCACCTGCTTGCGGTGGTACTAAAGACACCTCTGTTACCTCACCTGGACTCAATAAACAACAAATAACATTTTACCTTCCCTTGCAACCTTTTCATTCAAGCCTTCTCTACAATTCCCCAACCCTCTAATTTATTAGTCCCCCATCGGTTTCAATGGAGGAGACTATAGGTTTGCTCTCCGTCTGTCCGTCCGTCTGTCGATCTGTCCGTCCCGCCTGTTTTTTCAGAATTTTTTTTCCCATACCCTTTAACATATTCAACGAAACTTGGTACATGACTTTATTATGATAAGTTGCAGAATGAGTTCAAGTTTCAGGGCATTTCATCAATTTTTCAGTTTTGCCCTTTTTAAGCATAGAAAATATCACATGTTATAAATAAATGGGTCAGTGTTCAGATGTCCCAACTCCACTCCACTGCTTTGCACCCATCGGCTGGACAACTGGCCTGACTTCACCCCAATAAAATCATGCGCCACCATTGCATGAAACAGCACAGATCGGCAGGCCTCAGGCCGAAGGTCTGGGTGTTAATCCATGGCCCAGTGCAATTGGAATGATCCCAGGTATATGATCACAATGTATTACATATGCACATAAGCCATACACATGTTGTTGCTACATGTAGGTAAATTGGGGTTTTTTAATATAAAATAGGCAAAGCCTGGAAATGAACGAAACACGGTGGGTTATAGTTTCTTCTTCTTCTACATTTTGGTTCCGGTATTGGCCGGAGTGTACGTTAAAGCAAACTAATTTTTTTATCTCGTTTGTTATCCTAGTTGGCTTTATTGGTTTCTAGTATGCAAAAGGTATCAGTAAATTAAAATGGCTTTTCCTTTTATTTTGCTGAATAGACCCAAACATGGTGTGTTGGAGAGTTTCTTCTTCTTCATTTTGGTTCCGGTATCGGCTCGAGCATGTGTTAAAAGCAAACAAATTTTTAACTCCCAACCATTCATTGTGACCGGTAGGGGATATATATTGTAAAGCAATTCTTGCTCTTGCTTTTCTTATTCCTTTCCTTTTCTCAAACCAAAATTTTCCTTCCCTCCCTTCCAAAACCCCCAACTCATTCACCTACGTCATATGTGGCTTGCTCATAAATTAACATTATTAGGATGGTGTTCAACTACTTGATTGTAACTATAATCTGACATTTGGTCAATAATGAACAAGTCAACAATTGTTATTTTACATTCAAGGGCACACAGACAATATCTTTATCTCTGCCACCGAAGGTGGGAGGTTATGTTTATCACCCCAATCTGTTTGTTTGTTTATTTGTGTGCAGGATATCTCAAAAAGTTTTGGACAGATTCGGACGAAACGTGGTGGACACGTTGGGTGCGTGACAAGGAAGAATTGATCCAATTTTGGTGAAGATCCAAATCCGAATCTGGATTCGATAATTTTTTTAAGTGATTGTTCACCATTGAGATAGTGCGAAACCGATATATAGCACGATATCTCAAAAAGTTAACGGATTCGGACACGAGAATAATTTAATTTTCAAAGTGATTCTTCACCATTGAAAGATATGGCCAAAAATGACATACAGAGACATGACAGAAGTAAATAGACACCGTGATTTTTAAAGAATTTATTTATTTAACATTTGAAGTATATTTGATCCATTTTTAGCTCGCCTGCTCGAAGAACAGAGAGCTATAGCGATACCCCCGGCGTGAGCGTCAGCGTCAGCGTGAAAATGTTAAAGTTTTTGGTGCAAGTTATTTCCTTTCTAATGTTTTTATCTATCACACTTTTTTACTGATTACAATATACAAATACATATATTGCTTTAAAATTATTTGGATCAGACTTCACTGCAATGCTTTATAAAAAATATTATTAGACTAGTCTTTTAAAAATGATAAATGTATAAACAGGCGATCATTGGGTGGCTTTGACACCAACTCTCTGATAATATATACACTAGTATTTGGTGGACTTGCCATTTGCAGATTTCAACGCTTTTACTCTTTCAGACATAGAACTAATGAGTTCCGAAATTTTCTCTTGTGGGATTTCTGCCCAGGTTTCACGCAAAAGGTTTAGGAATTCTGCCCATGATGTTGGTTTCCTGGACTTTTTCCACACAGCTCGATCCAATCTGGCCCAGTGTTTAATGGGATTCATGTCAGGAGACTCACTTGACCATGGAAGTCACTTGATCCCATTTCTGTCCTTCCATTCTTTGGTCTTTTTTGAAGGTCGGTATGGAGCTCCATCTTCCATGAACAGAGTGTTGTTTTTGACCATCTGACCAGTGGAGAAGATGGAGAGAAGTCCATCCTCAAGGATAGAAATGTATATCGTAGAGTTGATGTTGCCAGCACACTTCACAAGCTCTGACCGAGCAGTGCTCCAGATTGCTTCCCACACCATCACTGAAAAACCACTGTATTTGACAGTTGGCTGCAATCGGTTCAAAGAGAACTCTTGACTGGGAAGTCTCCAGACCCATACGCGTCCACTGTCAGAAAATTGAGCAAATTGGGACTCATCTGAAAAAATGACAGTTTGCCAAAACTCCAAGGGTCTTTTGGCCATCTCTTCAGCCCACTTCTTTCTCCTTTGAATGTTGGCTGATCTAAGAAGAGGTTTTCTCCTCACTGCTCTCCCATTTCTGGTGGATTTATCTGAAGTACGATAGTAGCTCAGTTGATGAAGGTAGCGCATGGCGGTGCGGTTCTTGAGCTAACTTGGACCTCCTCTGCAACATCTGCTGCCTTGCAATGGGGAATTTTCTCAATGGACCGCTTGACAGTTCAAAGACACCTTTCTGAGGGCCCAGATCGACCAGAACGGGAAGCTGTGGATTCCTTGCCTTCGCTGGTGAATTGCACAATCACCCAATTGACGGTATAAAGTGGAATGCCAAGGTTCTGAGCGATCTGACGCTGGCTGACTCCACCTTCCGATTGGCCAACAATTCGACCTCTTTGAAAATCGCAAAGATCATGCGCTCCCTGGGTTTGAGGCAGAGTTAATTGTTGTACGAGACCCAGGAACTCGTTTCTGCAAATAAATAGTTGAATATTTGTACTTGCTTTATACAGATAAAACTTGCTTTATACAGATTGCGAAATGAGTAAATTTAAGGTGTCTATTTACTTCTGTCATGTCTCTGTATAGCATGATATTTCAGAAATGTATTGGGCCCAATATGTTCTCATGGATCAGGCATTGTGTGGTGGAGGTATGTGCTGTCCCGAGTGCCTTTCTAGTTTGATCTGTATTGTGCAGCAATTGTAACTTTTAGGAAGAGCAAAATATCCCAATCAAGATGTTTATTTTTAAGATGTCTGGGTGTTCCTCTGTGCCTTAAGCATTCGAGCAGAGATGTTACATTGCATCCTTACTTTAATCATTACAGAGAAATCGCTAAGCAAAGTTTTATAAGAGACACTAATTTTTCCAGTTGCACAGACACTCTCCAAGTTGAGAATACAACACAACAGACATTGATTATAATTGGCCAAACAAATTGCATCCACATGCGTGCAGACAAGCATCCACGTGTCCTTGCATATTCACAAAGGCATGCATCAACTCAGCTTGAGAAATATTGTTTTTGAATATTGGTTCAGTGTGATGATATGAAACTTTAAAGTTTCATTAAGTTATTCAGTACATTGGAAAAGCAAACATTTCAGGTTCTTATTTCAATGACCAGATTCTCACTTTCAGGAGGATGAAACGAGTCAAAGACATTTTTTTATCACAATCAGGCACTTTTAAGGGAATATAAATTTTCATCATTGCCATAAATTATTTGGATAAGAGAAATACAACATGTGATTTCACAAAGTGCAATTTAACTTACCTCTTATCGAATGATTGGCACGTTCAGAAATGACTGAGGAACCTCTTCTGTAATAACAAATGCAAGAATAGCTTCCTGACAATTGTGGAAGGACATGTTTGAAAACCAAAACTCTAAAATCTCTCACAAGGAAGTCAGCACCATCTGGAAAAGAGGAATTTACAAATCATTACCATTAAAGACATAATTTAAGCCAAGAGTCTGAATTATGCGTGGGCATGTCTACAGCTTTGTCCTTTGTGTAAAAAGATGTCATCATGCAACACTGAAACTGACATTTTCACAACAGTTTGTAAGCTGGACGATAAACATCACGTTGACCTTCAAAATGAAGAGCCTTTAACAATGCAGAGCCTCACTGCAGTATTTGTATACGTGGCCCCTTTCACAAAATAAGCCAAGACTTTGACCGTGTTTGAGGTTAAAAATACATTTTTATAATTTAGGATATTGTTGCGGACTCGGGATTCGAGGTCGCCATGAGGTGAAGCACTCGGGTCCCTTTCGAACGCCTGGTCCTGAAGCCATCGGACACAGATAACTCCATGCACCGGCAGGTTGCTAAGTAACCACAAATGCCGACTCGCACTGCAAATCTGGGCAGGGTTACAATACTTCGCGTGCTACCTCACCTGTGGATGGCCAAGTCAATTGGGGTCTCGTGCCCTCAGCGCACACTCAGATTACTGCTGAGCAATACAGTGAGTGTGCGCTGGCTAACAATAGTAAATTCGGCAGGGCAGAACTTTCTGGCTAAGCTAATGTGTGGACCAATGAAGGAAAAGATGAAACTGACTGAGTTCATTTATTACAAAAGCAATTTATTACAAGCGAAGGTGAGAAAGGTCATGTTGCACATTAAAGGGTTTATTCACAGGTATGTACAGCATGGGACAGCAAGGAATTGTGGGTGCAGCAAAAGAAATGCAATTATGTACAAAAAGAAAGAGGACACAGAGCAGAATTAACCCGAGATAAACTTCTACAATCTTAACTAATATTATACATGTTTCAGGCACCATCAGACATACACCCAAGAAAAATAAAGATAGCCATAAAGAGGAGAAGCAGTTGAGGTGTAAACGACCTCATTGTCGATTGGCGCGGTCGATAGTCCTACGTAACCCAATCGCTTAGGAGGGGGAGGAGGGAAGAAAACTGGGGTGTCTATAGTGCGTGAGTGGGAGATGCAAATGGGGTGTAATGAGGTGGAGAGGAAGGGGTGAAGATGTGGGTCAGTGGAGAATTAGAGAAACAAAGGAAAGAAAAGAACGTGTGAGGATAGACTTACATGAATGTAAAGAGGTCTGTACATGTAAATGCCAACAGTGTCAGGCGGCGCTCGGTCTGGTTTCTGGCTCTCCATTCCATGACCCCAGGAACAAAAGGCAGACTGTGGTGTACTGGGCCTGCGGGGGCAGGGCGTGATGCGGGGAGCGTGGTGGAGGCATGGAGGAGTGGTTTTGGAGTGGTCACGTGTCTGCACGAGATATAGGAGTTCGCGCCGCCTGAGGCGTGGGGTAGTCATTGTAGTCTGTGGTGCCGGTGTAGTCGCTGTGTAGTAGTGTGCATCCAGTGGGCAATAAACAGTGTTCGAGAATCCTCACGACTCTGCGAGTCCCGCTGCCCTCCGGACATTACATTTGGCGACGAGTCTGTTCGGATCGGCGTGTGCAGAGTGCCTGGGTTACATCGGATTGACGTGCAGTTTTGGCCGGGGCGATTGGATCGTGGCAGCGAGTACCTCAGCGCACCTCGCGCGGTTTGAGGTCTACACCGGGCGAGGGTCCCGGAGGAGCGCATCGCGAGTTTCGCGCGCCACACGCACAGGCTTCGGGGCCAGGCGTCTCGCCGTCACGGACGGCTCGAGGATGGCAGAAGGTCGGGGCACGGCGCACGGACGCGTGCCCGTCTTCATCGGAGACGACTTCGAATTGTTTTCTGAACAATTGGGCTGCTATTTCCACGCGAATGATGTGGACGATGAAAGCAAACGCAAATCGATCTTGCTCGCCTTGCTATCAACAGAACATTATCGGCTGCTGAGTGATTTGGTATCACTTCATTATCGCATGCACGGCTTCAGGGCGGGTCGGGTCCTGCAGCCTGACGTCCCGCCGGCGC
The DNA here is from genome assembly GCF_056783735.1 of Eptatretus burgeri. NCBI lineage: Eukaryota > Metazoa > Chordata > Myxini > Myxiniformes > Myxinidae > Eptatretus > Eptatretus burgeri. The sequence goes on from NC_140965.1 coordinate 49,373,895, forward strand.
CTGCGAGTCACGTTGAGTGGACGACGGCCGCGCTCGGAGTTCGTTTTATTTCTGCTTTGCAAACTTCGGGAATGGTTTCTGCGAGGCCACGGCTAAAGGACGAGGGCATGAAGTTCAGCTCAGACGCGGCGTCGGGTGTCGCACAAGCTCCGAAGAATGTCCGGGGTCTCGATGGTCAGTGCGCAGCAGATGATTCGGAGGTCAGCGCGATGTTCCAGGCGCGCACAGCCGCACGCACGGTCTTCGGCACGGGTCGGGACCGAGCGTTGCAATGCAGTCAAACGGACGGCGGTCTGAGCACTCGGGGACGTCTACGGTGTGTGTGCCGAGAGTCATTGCCCATCATAACGGTCATGTATGGCGGTGTGCGAAGCGACCCTTACGTCCCGGGTCGAGACCTACTGCCGGTACGGTGTTTTGTGCATGACGTTAACTTTAACGCCCCGGGTCGAGTCTTGCAGTCTGGGTATAGAGATCCTGGCGACCTGGAGTGGGAGATGCTGCCGATGTTGACCCTGTCTTCAATTGGTCCGGAGGTGACAAGATCAATGACAATGGAGATCGAGATAATCGGGGCACTGATGCTGCCAATGTTGGACCTGGTTTCAATTGGTCTGAAGGTGACAGGACCAATGCCAGTGGAGGTCGAGATGTTCGGGGCACTGATCGGGTGTCGAGTTGAGTCCGCTCGTGCTACCCTCGCATTGCACACGTATGCCGGTGAAGCGCTGCCGGCGGTTGGCGGGGCACACGTCTTGGTTGCCCATCAGGGTCGGCGGGTTGCGCTCCCGCAGTTCGTGGTGCGAGGGGAGGGCACGCAGTTCTTGTTTCGGAGTTCGTACCTCCAGGTGCACCTGTGCCTCCTTCGGGGCACGTACCTCCGGTTGGGCCTGGGCCTCCCTCGAGACGCGAGGGCGAGGTTCCGGCGACGGGAGCTGCCGTTCATTGCTTCCTGCGACGATGATGTACGGTTCTGGAGCAACGGGAGCCATGCCAGCCGCGATGAGCTCTCGCGCTTCGGCTGCGCTCATGATACAGTGCGCACTCGTGTCGTTCAGGCGATTTCAGCGGGGAATTGGAGCGAGTCAGTCACGTTCAAGAAGTTCGCGGATCGCGACCATCGACGACAAGCAGGTCATCGCAACATATTGACGACGACCGAGAGACGGACACGCGATGTGATTCATGGGTTGCTGTTTCTTGCGTATTTGATTTTTATTGCTCGAGTGATGCAGCTTAGCGTTGTTAAAATAAATGCCGACAGTTCGTGTGTGAGCATAATATGTTTGGCTGGGATCAATCGATGGGATGTTCGATATGACCAATGTGATATGAAGGCCTTGGGGGCGATCGTGGCAAATAAAGAGGTCTTTCTGGTCTCCAGCTGCGAGGGCAGTCCACGGTTCGCTACCCTGTCATGTGTGGGGATTATATTGGGAGAACGCGCTGTATGAAAAGGGGAGTTTGCATCTGCGCAGATGATGTTCTTGTTGCTTTATGGCATGACTGGATGTGATGTGTGGTTTTGTATGGGATTGCTGGGACTGCAGCCGGCTGATTGCCGGTTCGACTCGCGTGTGGGGCTCAGAGATCGACTCAGAGCCGGGGCTGGTTCGCTGCTCAGCGTTACCCCCACTCCTGGGTTCGCCAAGGTCAGACGTGCCTGGCGCCCTGGAGCGCAACTCTCTGTTCTTGCCAATGCCGTTTGGACGTACGTTGGAATCTCGGCTGATTGTAATGCGTGGGTTTGTTATGGGGTTGATGGTGCGCCCAGCCGACGGCGCTGTTCAGCGTCACCGCCCAAGGTCAGACGGGTTTGGCGCCGGGTGGCACACACCTCTGTACTCGCCAAGGTCGGCTGCGCTGGCGCCACTGGGTCCAGACAACGAGCTTCTGGGCTCGGAATGTTTATCTGATTCGGGTCTGTCTGGGGGAGATGTGCCGCCTTGTCGGCCGGGGGCGTTTGATGGTGCCGGGGGAGGTTTGCTCGGGAGGTCGTCGCGACCTCGCCGGAGGGCGTGTAAGCATGAGCCGCCTGGGGACGCTTCTGCTGCGTAGTGATGCTGTGCTTCCCGCCTTGCGTCTTGATATCTGTAACGCGGTCAGGGTTTTTGTGGGTTCATCGTGCAACGCAGTCTTCGGAACCTGTCCGTTGCAGTTCAACTCGCTCGCATCGACACGTTATATGGTGTGATGTGCCTGTGCTTTTTGGTTATTATCGTTTTTGTGCCTCTCTGCTTTTATATCATGGTATTCTGTGCCGATTATGCTTATTATTATGATGGTCATTTTATAATCATAGTTTTAGGAGGGAGGAGTGTGGTGTACTGAGCCTACGGGGGCAGGGCGTGATGCGGGGAGCGTGGTGGAGGCGTGGAGGAGTGGTTTTGGAGTGGTCACGTGTCTGCACGAGATATAGGAGTTCGCGCCACCTGAGGCGTGGGGTCGTCGTTGTAGTCTGTGGTGCCGGTGTAGTCTCTGTGTAGTAGTGTGCATCCGGTGGGCAATAAACAGTGTTCGAGAATCCTCACGACTCTGCGAGTCCCGCTGCCCTCCGGACATTACATGTAAATGCCAACAGTGTCAGGCGGCGCTCGGTCTGGTTTCTGGCTCTCCATTCCATGACCCCAGGAACAAAAGGCAGACCAGTTGCAAGATAAGCAGGGCAGAGCAGAAGAGCAAAAGAGAGAGAGAGAGAGAGAGAGAGAGAGAGAGAGAGAGAGAGAGAGAGAGAGAGAGAGAGAGAGAGAGAGAGAGAGAGAGGGAGAGCACGATCAGAGCTCCCCTTTTTATACTTCACCAGTGGGGGCAGCGCTTGACAGCGGAACATGCGAAGTGATGGGTATTTCCCCGTGCCCTCAATGGCACGTGGACTTGAACCACTGTGTTGGCCACACCCTGGCGAGGGTTTGCCCCTGGAAATGGCCCCATTTGCTTCATGCTTTGCCATGCAATGGAGCTCCGAGAATAACATGGAGAGATCGCGCACCCTGCCCATGAGCTCTTACCCACTGGTCCCAAAAGGCGGTGGTGGTTGTTAATGACGACTCTGGTTGAGCGATGGCAGCGGTGGTGTCCGGAGTGGTGAAAGTGTATTTATGTATATATATATATATATATATATATATATATATATATATATATATATATATATATATATATATATATATATATATATATATATACAAACACACAAACACACAAACACACAAACACACAAACACACACACACAATGTTGTTTTTCTAATCCCCATAATCTGTCCCACACTGGTGCCATGTCTTCATAATAAACTCAAGTCCCCAACCTACCAAACTGGCACACACCCATCCAAATGCACTCTTTAGTTTCACCATTATCTTCTGTTCAGTACTAAAAATCACCTCTGGTAAAATAAAATGTAACTCAGAGCATTATTGAAACAAAAAACACAAAATTGAGACATAATTCAAAGTAATCAAAGACTGCAGTGGGTACCTTGTATTCGTTTTCCGTTATGGTCAAACCACCTGCACTCAGGGTTGATAAAATCTCCATCTGTTACTTGGATGGAACAAGGTAGCCTTGCATATTCGTCAGAAAGGTGGAAATAAACTGTTGATCGAGTTAACCCAAAAAGGGAAAGGCAGCGGAATGAAGAAAATAAGGCAATAAAATAATATGGAAAAAAAAGAAATCATAAATTATTGTAAGGTGTCATTTACTGTACAAATCTCATATTGGTGAAGGATTGATTACAAAAGGGGAAAACTGAGAAAAGAAAGGGGAGGAGGATAGAGCTGAAGACGAGGTAGTAAGAATTAGGGAGAAAGCAGAGAGGGTTGGGAAAGCAGAGTGGCAGATGATAGTTGTAGTTGGTGGGAAGGGGAAGATTGAGAGGGTGTAAAAATAACATGTACATTCTGTATACACATGGAAAAAAGTTAATCACAGACTACATTTTCCAGGATAATAATAATAACTGAGAAATTTATTCAGAAACTGTATTTATAAAAAATAAAAACATCTTTTTGTAAGGTAAGCATGTTCAACAAATGACGAGTCAAATTCAGAGGTTTTGTTGGGTTTTTTAAATGATAAAATAAGGATGTCTGTAATGCAAGTTTTACACCAAAAGAAACATGTTGACTTTAGAATGGGGCTTCTGGTTGTTTGTTGTTTCATCTGCAACTTGTGGCTGCTGGTTGCATCGTTTTTATGGAAGGGCAGCTGTGCTGCTGATGTAGTGTCCTCTGTTACCAGTAAGGCCTAAGTCACATTTGCTCTACAGCGAGGATACGGCGGCCGTACGCCCTCTGAATTGACAGAAACGTGTGGCGGCCGCAGAGTTTCTGAGGTGGCCTCAGGGTGGCCCTACGCCGTATGGCTATATTTTACAGGCCGTAAGGTCGCCGTGGAATTATAACGTGGAGTTATAACTATTTTCATTGCTACGTTCGCCGTAGCAATTCGACAAACCGAAAAAAAAAACTGGTAAAAAATAAAAATTAACCCATTCGTTACAGCCTGTCTGGCCGCACGTTCGCCTTAGGGCCCCCCTGCGGTCCCCCTGCGGTCGCCCTTGCGGGCACCTTCCGTCTGCCTTGAAAAGAATATGGCCGCCGCAGGAACGCCCTAAGGTCACCGTGCGACATCAAATCAAAGACCGTATGGCAACCCCACGTTTTTGGTCTCCACAATTTATAAATACGCCGTGCGGCTCCCCGAAAAATAAAAACATATGTGACTGCTACATTGTGTGACGGAGGAAATACTGTGGCCGCCGTATAATTGCTAATGGCCGTAGATTTTGGAGACCCCACGGCCGCCGTGGCAAATGTGACCTAGGCCTAAGCTGCTATTCATTTTGCTGATCTCAGAATGATGACAGCTTGAGTCAACACACCTGGTGTTATTTTAACAGTACAACAGGGGCTTAAACTCAGGATCCTAACATCTTAAGTTGGCCACCCTAACCACGAAGCCAACACCAAGCTTGTTGGAGTGGATTATAAGAATATTTCAGTCACTCATTATCCCTTTGAGTACGGTGAAAACCTGCATGAAGAGGTGGAAGACGTATCATACCACCCAGACTCTACCCAGATCAGGTTGCCCATCCAAACTCAGCAACCGGGCAAGCAGAAAACTGTTTCAGGATGTCACTGTAAATTCAACAATGACTTTGAAAGATCTGAAAGGCTATGTCCGAGATGAGGGTCAGTGTTCATCAATGGACAATATCCTGTTCCCTTCACAAAGCTGGCCTCTTTGGACAGGTTGCAAGAAATAAGCCATTACTGAAAAAGATGCATCTCAAAGCTCGTATGGAGTTTGCGAAAAAGCATCTTAATGACACTGCAGGCATGTGTTTTTGCAGTGACACTGCAGAAAAGTTTTGTGGTCAGACGAGACAAAAATTGAACTTTTTGGTCTAATTTCAAAGCGTTGCGTTTGGTACAAGCCGAACACTGAACATCGCCCAGTGAACACCATCCCCTTCTGTCAAGCATGGTGGGTGGCATCATGTTATGAGATTGCTTTTCATCAGCTGGGACTGGCAAGCTTGTCAGGATAGTCGGGACAATGGACGCTGCAAAGTACAGGAGAATCCTTGATGAAAACCTGCTTGAGTCAGCCATGAATCTGAAACTAGGTGGGAGATTCACATTTCAGCAGGACAATGATCCAAAGCACAAAGCTAAGGCCACACTGGAAAAGCTGAATAAGAAGAAAATATATGTTCTTGAGTGGCCCAGTCAAATTCCTGACTTGAACCAAATTGAACATTTATGGCGAGACTTGAAGATTACAGTCCATCGACGATCCCCATCAAACTTGGCAGAACTAGAGAAATTTTCACATGAAGAATGGGCAAAGATTTCACCAATCTCACTGTGCAAAGCTGTTAGAGACCTACCCAAAAAAAACTCATAGCAGTCATTGCTATAAAAGGTGATTCCACCAAGTACCCATCATCAGGGTACATCAGGGTACCCATCACCAAGTACCCATCATCATGTACCCAAGTACAATCCACCATCAGGGGCTGAATACTTTTACAACCAGTGAATTTTGATTTGTACATGTTTTTGCAGGAATTCCTGATATGTAACCTTCTTTAACTATAACAGTGTTTGGTTTGATCCCCTCATTTATAAATAAAAAGGTTCATTTTGAAAAATTGTTTCTACATAATTCGTAATTCACCTAAATATGGCATTATTGGTGAGGGGGTGGGGGGGAGGGCGAATCGTTTTGCAGGTCACTATATGTTGCCGGATAAAGTAGATAACGACGATAACATGCCTGGCTTATCAGTTCCAGCAGTTCTCATATTCAGTGATGCTGGCAAGCTTGAATTCGACACAATATCACAGGTACCAACCACATCACAGCAGCTTCATGCCTGATGTTGGCTTAATGGTTCGGGTGGCAGGCTTGGGATGCTTGGGTCCTGAGCTCAAATCCTGCTAGACCATTGATTTAATACCATGTAGGGTTGACTCAGCCTGTCATCCTTCTGAGGTCGGGAAAATGAGTACCAGCTTGCTGGAATGATTCAGCCATTCGAGTATCCTGCGTTGGAGTGGCGACCCATCCAGGATTGTGCGCAATAGCCCAGGAGACTGCTTCGGCAGCACTGCACTCTGTACAGAGTACGATCCCAATGGATGGATGGACATCAGCTTCACATGGTGATGGTAGGTCAAGGATCTGCATCATTTCAGAATAAATATGGATCATTTGCATGAAATTAAGGACATTCAAAGACAAAATCTGGTTCAAACAGTGACGGCAATGGACAAGGTGCTGAGGTTAATCAGACATGGCTACTTTAGTCCCACTCTCGTGAAGCAGCTTATTGTTTCTGCTGCTTGCTGTTCTCCAAGTCAACTGCCAATGCTCGATCATCTTTTCAGAAGCTGGCTGGATTTAATCACTGGAAGAAGATGAGTAAAGTCGTGGCTCATGAGGATCGTGTCAGCCACCGCAAATATTTCCGTACCGGGAGTGAAACAAGCTGGACAATCTCTCATGGGACAGGAAGAGATGCAGCCCTAGAGTGTATGATTAATTTGGAACCGGATCAATGGTGAGAAGTTCTACAACGTGTGCTGAACTGCATTAAGGTCCTGGCTTCACAGAAGTTGGCATTGTGTGGCCATGAAGAAATCCTTGCAGCTGCTGGGGAGAAGAACATTGGGAACTTCGTATCTCTTCTCAAACCCAGGGCTGAGTATGACCCCGTCGTACTGCAAAACCATCTCACATATGCCCAGCAGAATCATAAATCAGTTTCCCACTTATCCCCTCAAACTCAGAATGAGTTAATCAACATTCTTGCCTCTGGGGTGAGGGATGAACTTTTGCATGCCATCAAAAGGAACAAAACAGTACTAAGGAGTCTTGATTGACTCAATTCCTGATGCAGGACACCGGGAACAAATGTCTGAGGTTATCAGGTTTGTTGATGTACATTTCATCAACAAAAATGTATCCATTAAAGAAGCCTTTCCTGTGTCATCCAAGTTCATTCAAAGGATGCAGCCGCCATCGAGAAACTGATCATCAATAAGCTCGAGTCTGACAACCCCCTGTTATATGATTGTCGGTCTCAGTGTTATGACAATGTAGCTGTAATGTCTGGCCATATATCTGGTGTGCAGAAGAGGATCTTAGACATAAATCCCCAGGCAATGTTCATCAATTGTGACAATGGCAGTTTGAACCTGGCAGGAGCTCACTTCACAAGTGAAGAAACACTTGTAGTGACATTATTTGCAAATATTGAGAGTTTATATCACTTCTTTTTCACATTCAACTCTTCGATGGGAAAAAAAATGAAACAGACGATAACCATCACATTCAAGCGGGAGTCAGAGACTGCTTGAGTGCTAGATTAGAGGCTGTAGGTGGGCCGACTGGAAAGACTGAGGATCAAAATGAAACATCAGAAACTAGGGGATATGCAGGACAGTTGGTGCAGTGTCCTGACTCTCAACGTTTTTACTCTTCTTCTTTCTGGCATGACAGCCTGGTGAAAATAAATCCTGTACAAAAAAAAAAGACCAATATCCTAGCATGAACTTACTGGAGCCTTCTCATGATATCAAAGCCCCTTTAAGTGAAGATCTCCAAAATTTGAGATGACTTGTGTGAAAACTCCATGAACCAAGGCAAAGAACGATGCGAAGTATGGGGAGTGGAGGTGCAGAGAAGAAGAATAATAAGAAGACTGGCTGGAGAACTGGCACAAGACGAAGGTCTCTCAGCAGAGGAAGAGATCGTGCGAGTCATGAGAAGAGTTCCGGACCAGCTCCAGCAGGAACTCAATGAAAGGTTTGACTTTCTACTCGACATCAGAAATATCCTAGACAACAAGTACTCGAGAACAACAAGGAATATAGCCACTCGTGGTAAGAGGCTGCAGGAAGGTTTGGTAAAGATAAAGCAAAACGTAATAAAACGAAGAAGAAAACATCCAAGACACAGACACAGACACACAAAGACATAGACAGAGAATTAACAAAAGTCTGGCAAAATAGGATGAAACTTCAATGATGTAGGAAGTAGGAATTGACATTCCTCTTTTAAAAGCCGCGTAGATCGTACGATAATGGGAAGCACATTACAAGTAGTGAATTCCAAAGCGAGGCAGCACGAGGGATAAAACTGTTTGTATAGCATTTTGGTCTGCACTTTGGATCAGCTATAGTGTGTGGATGTGCAGAGGGGGCAAACCGAGTCATGCGTCCAAACACATACAGGAGGAACCAAGTTAGAAAGGCAAGCAGAACATTTGCCATTAAAATATCTTCACCAAAGAAGAAGACAACGAACAAAGAACACTGACTATTGCCATTGACCTAATCCTGAAACAAGGAAAATCCTCTTCACAGGACCACTGTGAAGATGGGGGTGACTATGCTAGGTAGGGGGAAAAAAAAACATTCCTACCTCCAAAGATGTGATGACTCTTAGTCTGGCTCCTACCCATTGACCTGCCTGGTTAGGTAAGACCTATCAGAAGCAAAGCCCCCACCAGTATAACTCTCTGGGTCACAGGAGCATGCAAGCTTCCCCACTTCAATCAAAGTGGTAGTCACAATCGGGGAAGCGGCATACATGGAGATTCCAGTAGGTTCCAGTAGACCCACAGACATGGAGAATATAAATATACATTCAGTAATATCTTCCTGGATTATTCACTCTAACTCTGAATTGAACAAATATGTGAAGTGGCATTTAGTGTTCCTTTCACCTTTGTTTTGGCATACTGCATCGAGTGGAGTGGTCAATGGTCAATTAATTGAAATTTTAATATAAAGATCCTAGTTTCACAATGTCTATGTGGAGTTGGGGATTTGGGGAAGGCGGGGGGTGGGGGTGCGAAAAATTATGTCTTTGCCCCCGGGCACCAGACACCCTCAGTACTCCACTGCAATGATATTACTTTCTCCAAAGCTTGAGCAGCTGAAAGTGCATTATTCACGTTGATACCCCTCCAATGCTGTACGTGCTAAGTGTGCAAAATTGCCTTGGCCTCGTGATGAATGGAAAATACAGCCTGTCCTTGCTGAGAGTTCTTTCATCTATGTTTGAAAGAAAATTTGAATTTGATTGAATATTACCTTTTTCAAACAGTAGTATTTTGTTGGAGGCATGCTTATCTTTTTCCCATGTGTATACAAGGTCCTCAATGCATAGGATATACATTTAGATTTAGATTTCACTTACATTCATTGATCACTTTGCCATGAATATGTTTTGAGGAGTGCACGTCCCTTTCCATTTTCATATTGAGAGACCCAGGCCATTGTGAATCCGAACTGACCTGGTTCGGTAAACGAGAAGTTCGTAGGACCCTCACATGTGTCATACATGATGACCTGGTGGATTTGCCGAGCACACGGTGGAAGGGATTCCATGGAGGGTTCCCTGGTGTTGCAAAGGTATAACGAGAGGTTTTACTTCGGCATCTCGTTCAGGACACATGTAAAGGCATGTACAGTATTTCTGTGCATGTATTACAGGTAAATTACACATTGCATTCCACTGATAGCAAACAATATTTTTCCCATTCTCATAGATTACTACAATCTGGTATTGTGAAGACAATTTAAGGCATAATAGAGACTTGGATTATCTCCCTTTGATCACTTCTCTCTCTTCCGCTTCTCGTAGTAAATGTCCAAATACAATAACTTAACGTCCTGACATGTTTCATCATAATAATAATTAATTACATGCTCTCTGCTGATGGAGTCATCACTGACATAGCTCCAGATCAGGAAAGATGCAGCTATGAGGCAAAGGTTCAACCCAGACAACATGTGTTTAGAGTTTTGTCCTTGTGTTGGCTCAAAGGCAGACCCGTTGTGAAAATACTGCACTGGATATGTTGACTCATACAACTATTAACTTGCAATTGGTCACTGGCTTTGACACCAGGACACTCGGCATCAAAAAACGTATAATCGAACAAAGATTCCAGTGGAGCACCTCGCCGCCATAAGAGCATTTAAATGGCATCGGATGTGGAAATAAATGCGAATTGTTGATCCCAGCTTGCCGGCTCGATGACAGAAGATGCCATTTGCATTTTTGCTACACCCATCCCTACCTTGTTTAGAATCCCGTGCTGGCACAGGCAACTTGCTAGTGACTAGAAATAAGTAAAAGCATAAGAGGAAGCTTGCTTAACATCATCGATTGACCTTCAATCCGAAGTTTGTTTCATTATACAACTAGAATAGTACTCAGAGAGCACATACCTCTGCCAAGCTGAACTGTTTACGTTATGTTTCGCACAGATAGGCCGGATCCGGATCTGGACCTGAACCAAAATCGAATTAGCTTGTTCTTGTCTCCTACCCAACTCATCCACCTAGTTTTGCCAAAACTCGACAACTTTTTCAAATATCATGACATATATTGTTTTTGGCACCATCTCTCAATGGTGAACAACCACTTCACAAATTAAAAAACAATTCTTGTATCGAGATCCAGATCTTCACCAAAAACGAATAATTTTGTCCTTGTCGCACACCCAACCTGTCCACCAAATTTCGTCTGAATCCATCCATAACTTTTTGAGATGTCATGTTGTATGTATGTGTATATATATATATATATATATATATATATATATATATATATATATATATATATATATATATATATATATATATATATATATATATATATTGTGACGTCCACGGGACTTGAACAGTCCCGCCAATGTAGAATGAGCCGAAACGATGGAGGCGGTTTATTTATTTATAACCCAAACATGGCGGTTCTAATCGCTCTGCTGCAAACGGGACGAGGAAGGTGGCACGAGTCACTTTTCACTGAGTTGATGACGTTTATTCCTTTTTTATAATTACCAGAAATAACAAGACTCGGCAAGAAGAGGGATCCGGGGCGATTCGACGGGATAGTGTGGGATCGGGCGTGGGGAAAAACACAGACAATTCCAACGAATATACAGTTCTCAATCACTCTAAGGCGCCAAGCAGACACACACACACACACACACACACACACACACACACACACACACACACACACACACACACACACACACACACACACACACACAAAACGTAGCTATCTCTAGTGGTCAGGCTGGACCGTGGTGTGGACGCAACTGTCCCTGGATCGGCGCCGGACTAGCCGGCCTTGCTCTCACCAGGGGGGGGGGGGGCAGGAGAAACCGCGGTGCTGTCGACCTCCTGGTCCTGGCCCAAGTCCGCCCACAGCCGCCAGGGAACCAGCTCCCGCGCCAAGCCGCGAGCAGGAGAGGGAGGCATGTCCACCCGCCGCCCGACCCCGTATTCCGAGTCAGCATAACCCTAGAGCCAACCAAAGCGAGGCACGAGGCTCGGCAAGGCTCCCAGGCACGATCAAGAGCACGATCAAGAGCACGGTCGACTCAGCACAGCCACCAGGACGCTCTCTGCCGCCACAGGTTCCACACCAAAAAAACACGAGCGTTCTGGTTGTAATCTTCTTCTTCCTCCTTTTCGACCCCGAACAGAACCTTTTTATCCTTCTGCCCTCGTCACCTCCAATCGAGCCGTTTATTGGCCCACTGCCGTCGCCTTCCGCCAATTGTGATCACGGGGCGGAGCCATCCGCTGAACTGTCCTGTGATGTCACGGCCAGTCTTCAGAGAATACCAAAAGGGGTTGACGCAGACACACTTACCCTATCCCGTGTCCCTACCTAATTACGTGACATTTATCATTTCCCCCTTGAAGAAATGAACATTTACTAGACAACTTATCACCACTGAATTTCTACTTATTACATCGAGATCCTGGTAAACTCGAACAGCATGGCATACCTAATTAAACATCCTAATCACCCTTTGAATGCATACCCCCCTCAAACATAACAATATATATATATATATATATATATATATATATATATATATATATATATATATATATATAAAACATATACATATATATATATACATATATATATATAAACATATACATATATATATATACATATATATATATATATATATATATATATATATATATATATATATATATATATATATATATACATATATATATATATATATATATATATATACATATATATATATATATATATATATATATATATATATATATGTATATATACACATATACATATATATACAGCTCTGGAAAAAAATAAGAGACCATTCCAAAAATTTTTTTAATCAGCATCTCTACATGTATGGCAGCCATTAAATTCCAGTGTCTGTTGAATTCCAACACAGGCACACCTCATTCTACTTGGTGAGGTATTGATTAGGTGATCACCTGAACTGGATCTTATTTAACAAGGAAAAGTATAAAAATTTGGAGAGGCCTACAAGCCACAGTGTCTCACACCCACTGTGAAATTTGGTGGAGGATCGGTGATGATCTGGGGGTGCTTCAGCAAGGCTGGAATCAGGCAGATTTGTCTTTGTGAAGGACTCATGAATCAAGCCAAGTATAAGGTTGTCCTGGAAGAACACTTGCTTCCTTCTGCTCTGACAATACTCCCCAACTCTGAGGATTGGTTTTTCCAGCAGGACAATTCTCCATGCTACACAGCCAGGTCAATCAAGGTGTGGATGGAGGACCATCAGATCAAGACCCTGTCATGGCCAGCCCAATCTCCAGACCTGAACTCCATTGAAAACCTCTGGAATGTGATCAAGAGGAAGATGGATGGTCACAAGCCATCAAACAAAGCCGAGCTGCTTGAATTTTTGTACCAGGAGTGACATAAAGTCACCCAACAGCAATGTGAAAGACTGGTGGAGAGCACACCAAGACTCATGAAAGCTGTGATTGAAAATCAGGGTTATTCCACAAAATATTGATTTCTGAACTCTTCCTAAGTTAAAACATTAGTATTGTGTTGTTTAAAAATGAATATGAACTTGTTTTGTTTGTATTATTTGAGGTCTGAAAACACTGAATCTTTGTTGTTATTTTGACCAGTTGTAATTCTCTGCAAATAAATGCTCTAAATGACAATATTTAACCTCCGCCATCGAAGATGGACGGAGGTTACTGTTTTCACCCCTTTCTGTTTGTTTGTTTATTTGCTTGTGAACAGTATTACGGAAAAACTCCTTGACGGATTTCGACGAAACTTGGTGGGGGGATGAGGTATGGTCCAAGGATCATGCCATTAGATTTTGAACTTGGTCCAAAGTCCAATATGGCCGCCATAGCGGCCATTTTGAAAAATATTTGAATTTTTGTTTTTGCATTTCTACATGTTTTAAGTGATTTCCAGCCCCCTCCCCCCAAAAAAAAATTGTTAGAGAAAAGAAACCCAGAAAATTTTGCAACTTTTTTCCCAACAAAATTTCGATTTTTTTTGCATTTCTACATGTTATAAGTGATTTCCAACTAAAAACATGCCAAAATTATAATTGCGGCTGATTTTGGAACTTCAGGTGGATATACCCACGTAAAATCAATTTCTGTCTCAAGGAATCTAGTTATGACGAATGAATTTAGTATGTAAAAGTTAAAAGTGAAAGGGAAAGTTGCTAACTATAACTCTGTGAGCACTGTTGAAGTCAAATTGAATGAATAGGATATCAGGTTCACTTGAGTGACCCAGCAGTATTGGCGCCGGAGGTTTTGCACTCTACTGAGTGCTCCCCCTCTGGTTTTATTCGGAATTTGGGAGAAATATTGTCAGTAGTTGATAGAATAAAACAAAAATGTTCATTTTACTCAAACACATACCTATAAATAGTAAAACCAGAAAAACTGAAAATTTTGCAGTGGTCTCTTAATTTTTTCCAGAGCTGTATATATATATATATATATATATATATATATATATATATATATATATATATATATATATATATATATATATATATATATATATATATAAAAACATACATAATATATATATATATATATAGATATATACATATATATATATATATATATATTTATATATATATATAAAAACATACATACATATATATATATATATATATATATATATATATATATATATATATATATAAACAAACATATATATATATACATATATATATATATATATATATATATATATATATATATAAACAAACATACATATATATATATATATATATATATATATATATATATATATATATATATATATATATATATATATATTGTTGCGGATTCGCGCCTGCCGGCGTGCGGACGGCCACGTAACTCGAATCGCGGCACGTCGCCCACCGGATGGACAATCCAGTCGTGACCCTCTCGGACTAACGCCGGGAACCAGTCACGGGTGGACCTTTCGGTCTCACCACGATCGTGCCAATCGGCCCCCACGTGGGATAGGGTTGCTCGCCAAATTCGACCTTCCTAAGTACCCACACGGAGGGTAGACCGGGCGATCGCACCTCGCCGCAGGTCGACTTCGGACACGGGCCACTTTAAGCGACCCGTTCCGTACTATCGGGATAACCGAGCGGTGTTATTCGTCGGCCTCGACGGTTCGATTAATTATCGGGCGTTTTAGCCCACGACCAACCCTTTACGTGAAGCAAGATGGAGATTCAATGAAAGAAAAGACGAAGCGAAGCGGGAAAACAGTTCAACAATAAGCACATTTATTTCGCGATGAACGGAAAGCACACATATACAATTCCACCAAAAGCACATGTAAAAGAAGAAGACAATGCAATATTACACAAAAAGCAAATGCAACAATGCAGATCTATCCGACTACCGGGCACACGGCAACACTTATACAATTTTACTTTACAGACGGCGCCGACAACACATATTCCCAAAGCAAAAGAAAAGAGAACCACCCTCCAGGATGAGGGGGGTAGACGGGCCTGGGGCCGAGACCGTGTCGGGCCTACCCGTGTGATGATGTGACGCAGAGCGGCGGTCGCGCCTCAACTCCGCGGGCCTCGCGGACAGTGTCTGGGAGGGGGTGGGAAGGGGGCCCCCTTTGTCGCACTATCTCAGCGCGGGGGGGAAACAGGAGGGGGTTGCTGATGCTCGGGGGAAGGAGGATTTCACCCTGTCTCGGGTCCCGCGGCGAGCGTCTCCTCCTCCACCTCGGTCGCGTTGCTGGCCTCTCTGGTGTGCAGCTCCCGGCACCGACGCGAGCACCCCATCGTCCGCCTTCGCCGCCGTCACCTCTCCACAGCTCCGTCCTCTTCACTCTGACTAGTACCACTTCTTTCCAGCTCCACCGACGACTCTCTTGAACTTCGCACACTCCACTCAACTTCCAACTGAACTCTACTGACGAACGCAGTCGTTTATATAAGCCCCGTGGCTTCGCTCTTTCACCCTTGACCCTCTGCCTCCGACCCTTCACCTCTCTAACTGGCTCCCCATTGGACCGAGGAAAAGTGGGCGTGAATGCTTTTTGATCCATGTATTTGCATATAGCGACCGCCCTCCAACGCCCTGGAGGCGGGGCCAAATCGCCCCTCGCTCACCGATTGGACGGAACAAAAGTGGGCGTGAGTCGTTTTTGATCCGTTTTCTGCGGAAAGTCCGTGATGTTTTTGAACACGCTGCTCGGTGCGCGCCCCGCACGAGTCCAGCATCGGCGCCCACGAGTGGCGCGAGATGGTGTGGATGCGATGGTGGCGAGTTGTGACGGTAAAGGTCGTGGCTGTTGTGGTGAAGCGGCGTTGTGGTTGGTGGTTGTTGCGTGATGGCTGTTGAGACGTGGTTGGTGGTGGTAATAATGGCGGCTGGTCCAAAATAAAGATAGTAAAAGAAAAACGGCTATCCTGAAGAGTCGCAGCCCGCATGAATGACATGTATTCCCTCTAGACAACGGGTTTGGGCCTAACTACACATATACTTACAGAGATATCTCACCTAAGGGACCTGAATGGTGGTTTGTGAATTTCGTCAACCACAACAATATATATATATATATATATATATATTGTTGCGGTTTTCGCGCCCGCCGGCGTGCTGACGGCCACGTAACTCGAATCGCAGCACGTCGCCCACCGGACGGACAATCCAGTCGTGACCCTCTCGGACTAACGCCGGGAACCAGTCACGGGTGGACCTTTCGGTCTCACCGCGATCGAGCCAATCAGCCCCCGCGTGGGATAGGGTTGCTCGCCAAATTCGAACTACCTAAGTACCCACGCGGAGGGTAGACCGGGCGATCGCACCTCGCCGCAGGTCGACTTCGGACACGGGCCACTTAAGCGACCCGTTCCGTACTATCAGAATAACCGAGCGGTGTTATCGTCGACCTCGACGGTTCGATTAATTATCGGGCGTATTCAGCCCACTACCAACCCTTTACGTGAAGCAAGATGGGGATTCAATGGAGGAAAAGACGGCGAAGCGGGAGAACAGTTCAACAATAAAGCACATTTATTCGCGGCACACGGGAAGCACACAAATACAATTCCACCAAATGCACACAAAAAAAGAAAACACAATTCCATTTACACAAAAAGCAAACATAAAAGTGAAAACACAGTGCAGAGCTAATACCGACTACCGAGCACACGGCAACACTTATACAATTCTACTTCACAGACGGCGCCGACAACACATACCCAAAACCAAGGAAAAGAAATACCTCAAGAATGAGGCAGGCCTGAGGCCGAGACCGGGTCGGGCCTACCCGTCTGGTGATGAGACGCGGAGCGGCGATGGCCCCGCAACCCGCGGGCCTCGTGGACAGTGCCTGGCAGGGGGTGGGAATGGGGCCCCCTTGGTCGCACTATCTCAGCGCGGGGGGGAAACAGGAGGGGGTTGCTGATGCTCGGGGTATAGAGGATCTTTATTATCCCTGGTGTGCGTCTCCACCTCGGCCAGGTCGCGCTGCCGGCCTCCCTCGGGCGTGCAGCTCCTGGCACCGACGCGAGCACCCCCTCCCTCGTCCGACTCTCTTCAGCTTCTCCAGCCACTGCAGGCTTCGGGCTCCAGACTTCCACACTTGTCCCCTTCGTTCCGACTCCTTCTCGTTCTCGTTCTCCTTCTCGTTCTCGTTCTCCTTCGTTCCGACTCCTCGTTCTCGTTTGCGACTCTCTTCTGACTGACGAACACCGTCCTTTTATCCCCCCGTAACTTCGCCTTTGACCCCCTCCCTTTGACCTTTCACCTCGCTCCCCATTGGCCCGAGAAAAAGTGGGCGTGAAGGCTTTTTGATCCACAAATTTGCATATATCGATCGCCCTGGGGGCGGGGCCAATTCGCCCCTCGCTCACCGATTGGACGGCAAAAAGTGGGCGTGTGTCGTTTTTGATCCGTTTTTGAAGCACAAAATCCGTGATTTTGTACACGCTGTTCGACGCGCGCTCTGCACGAATCCAACACCGGTACCCACAGCGGGGCAAGAACGGTGGCGATGCTACGGTTGCGAGGTGTGACGTGAAGGTCGTGGCGGTTGTGGTGAAGCGGTGGTTGTGGTCGGTGGTTGATGTTGTGGTTGTGATCATGGCGGTTGGTCCAAAATAAAGATAGTGAAAGAAAAACGGCTATCCTGAAGAGTCGCAGCACGTATAAATGACATGTATTCCCACTAGACAACGGGTTTGGGCCTAACTACACATGCACTTACCGAGATACCTCACCTAAGGGACCTGAATGGTGGTTTGCGAATCTGGTAACCACAACACTACCCCCTTCCCTTTTTACAGACTCGTCCCGAGTCGTCAAATTTTCGTGTGCCATCATGTGTAGTTTTCCCCTAGTACATTTTACCTACGGATCCCTGAGTGCGACATTCATGGTATTCGTGTCCCCAAAATAAATAACCTGAGGGCTGCGTAACTATCTAAACAAACTCACTCACACGGACGACTTAAATAAAATTGCTGGCGCTAGACAGACATGCCGGGGGCGCACTCATATGTACAGTACATCTTAACCTTAACTTACAAATTTTACACTAAACCATGGCCCAGGATCATCGAACTCTGCAAAAAGAAAGCAGTTAGCAGGGAGCCAGGCTGCCCACATGCAGTCTCTGACTCAAACAATGCAGGTGACAGGGAACGTGGCTGGCTGCTCACACGCAGTCCAAGGCCTTCCCTTTTGAACTGAACGCAGTGAACCACAACGGTGCATGAGCTGCACAACGCAGTCTCCGTGCCAGCTCAAGTGGCACACGCAATGAGCACAACGAATGAATGCATGAACGGTCACAAACACGGTGCACGGGCCGCCACTGCAGGCCCGTGTTGTAGCCGCCAACAGGGCAGTTCTTGCAGCTTGCAAACTGTTGCTTTCTGATCCTGGCGCACATGGAAACGAACAGGGGGGGGGGGGCAAAGCAAAAATTGAACGGGGCTGGTGAACGTGGGCAGTGGGCATGGCATGGCAAAGGCAGCAGGCAAACACAGCCCGCAGAAGAAGGCCGCTGCAGGCAAACACAGCCCGCAGAAGAACTGGCCGGCACAGGCCTCGAAGAAAAACAGCCAGCAGATGAACTGGCCGGCACAGGCCTTGCAGCACACAGCTGCCGATGAAGTTGGCCGGCCTCTGCCTTGAAGTAAAACACGGCCAGCCGATGAAGTTGGCCAGCCTTTGTCGTTCAGTGGAGGTTGGTGGAGGGAGTGCGGTGGTGCTGGCCACTTGGAAGGCGGGCTCGGACCTACCTACCTGTCTCCCTCCCAACCTATCGCCTTTGCCTGTCACTGTACATACCCACTCCCTTAATTTGTCAAACCCCAATTTAGCCCCAACTTATTTTTTTGTTGTTTTTATTTTTACTTCCCCTCTATAAATCGTCCCCTAATCCCCTTTATCGTCTTTGTTCGGCTAACCTATCCTGTCACCTAGCCTACTCCCAACCCCTACGTTCCCTTCCCGGAGGGGAACAAGGGAGAGCTAACGTCCTGTGCCGAGGCCCAACAAAGCCTCAGAATGGCCTCCCCAGAGTTCGGCGATCTATAACCAAAGTGGGTCCAGCGGCCCACAACGACAGCGAGGGGATGGATGGTGCGGAGGGGTACATCTCCTAATCTACCCTAACCATTGAACTGTTAAACTACCCCGGGGCTTTCAACAAGCGCCTCTCGCTTAAACTATTGGTTCTAACAACCCAGATTCCCGTCGCCTGTGTTGGTGTCCTCACAATTTCGGGCCTCGCCCCCCCAATTTTCTCTCCGTGCCCTCACACGGTCTCCTGGCTGGGACACGTGGCTCCCTTTGGCAGGCACGACCCTCTGCCGAATCTCCCGCTATGGCACCCCCGGGCACTACACTGCCTCCGAGCCTACCAGCTCCCTAACACTGGGGAGTTCCCCCCATGGCACCTCCCCTGAAACGCACACGTGGCAGGCCGGCCTCCCGGGCCCCTTTCCGAGGGTCACCCGTGCCCACAACACTGCCCACGCGCTAATGGCGCCCCGGGCCCCCGCACCAAGCAGGCGCACCCGTGCCCACTACTCTATCCCGGCCCCCCATGGGCCCATGGCCTACCGCGGCCGACTAGCCTGGTGCCCGGGGTACCCTCTCAGCGATACTCACCTTTCGCAGCCACGCTCCCAAGCCCGTCAACAGGGCTCCTGCACCCCTCCAAATGGGTCTCGAGCCTACTTTCCCACCAACAACAAAACGACCTCCATTTTTCAATTTGACTAACCCAGCTAACTCACTTTACACTGACCCCGGGGTCCCTTGGGCGGGAGTCACTCCTCCCCCCAATCACTCATCGCACCATGCATTCCCCATTCACTCCACACACACAGACCCGCTGGCCTCACTCACTCACCATGTACTCACCTCACAACTCACCAACAACTCTTCAACACACACACCGCTGAACTCTGCCATCCTTCTAACTACATCCCCTAACTAACTCGTGCTCCCACGTCGTCCCTTAAACTACAGCACGTTCCTTTTAACACTACGTAGCTAAACTACGTCAACTCTACACACTCAAAGTCTGTCTCTGTCTCCAAAATAATCCCATTTTATTTCCCAACCTAAATCTGGCTACAATCCCTCTAACTAATCCATTCCACGGACTCCATGAGGACTTACCCCTGCCCCATGAAGTCGGTCTAACTAAGCTAACCCTTCCCCCTAACTAGTTTTCATCCTGTGCCCAGGGTAAGGGGTCTCCACCCCTTGCCCAGGAATCCTGTGCACCCGAAAGTGAGGCTTGCTTTTTTTTTTTTTTCTTTTCCATGCGCAGCACCTGCGCGGCAACTCAGAGCTCGCGCCCTTTACACCTGCCCGTGACGTCATGCAGCTGCACGTGTTCCTCGTCCCTCCTTGGACGGGACCATCCGGCAGAGATACCCCTCCTGCCGGATTCCAACCCCACGTGCAGCCATGGCGTCACCGTGCGCATAAAAAAAAAACACAAGCCACACGTCTCGAGGGGTTCCCCACGCGAACACATGTGCTTTGCCCGTTGGAGCTTCACACACACGATCGCGTGGAGAACCCGTCCGGTCCAAATCCATTTACCTGCCTAAACTTTGTCCGTCCGCGGGATCGGCAAATCCACCGCGTGAGTTTCCGGACCGGGACTTCACTCTCGCAAGCGAGCACGTGGTGGTCTCGTGCGTTGCACAGCACGAACCGCGTGCTCACTGCTGGGTGAACCCGGCACGGTCCTCGAAACAGCTACAGCCGCTACCCGGCTTTCGTTCCTTACATGTCTCCGTCGTCGCCTCCATTCAACACACGCATACCTGCGTGTTACGACGCACACAGTCCACTCCATCACATTCACACCGGGAGACGCGGCTGCGTGCTCCCGCATGCCAACCGACATCTCCCTCACATACCGCTCTCTCACACACACGGTCTCCCTTGCACACAGCGACCTTGCACACGGCCGTTCACTCACGCGTGCCTCACTACTCACACAAACCATACTACTCACACACGCGGGGGAACTCAACCGCTGTGCCTCATCCACACACCGTGCCTCACTCATACACGCGGGGGAACACACCCGCGGTGCCTCACTCACACACACGGCGACACTCACACACGGTGCCTCACTCATACACCGTGCCTCACTCACACACGCGGGGGAACTCATCCGCGGTGCTTCACTCACACACACGGCGACACTCATACACGGTGCCTCATCCACACACGCGGGGGCACTAACCCGCGGTGCCTCACACACTCCGTGCCTCACTCACACACGGCGTGCTGGGAAGCATGTACTCCGGCACCATCGCCACCACACCACTCACACACGGGGTCGCTTCCACACACGGGGACGCACTCACACCTTGCACCACACACACAGGGACAACCACACTGGGGATTTGTGTCCCCACAAGGGTCTCCGGGGCCTCTATACCCCCCCAAGCTCTCCGTGCACCCGTCCACAGCACTCGTCCCCTCAACCTCGCAAAGCACGACCGAACTCACCTGGTCGTGACTCGCCTCAAGGGGGCATACTCCCTCCCCTCGTTCCTGGAGGAGGTCATCCAGCTGCTCACACCGGGTCCCCACACGCTCCGCGAGCTCAACCTCACTATCCTCCACTACCTCCGTGTGTGTGTGTGCGCGTCACTTACCCCGTCTTCATCGTGTTTATTGGTCTCTGCTTCTTTCTGGCGTCTTTCCCTTATCTTTATGTAGGTCAACCTTGCTTTCTCTTTAAGTCGCTCCCGTCCTTCCCTGTTTTTCACTCCTTGCTCTTTCACGATCTCCGCGTACCTCATCCTTGCTCTCCGTATTAATTGTTCTTTTCTCTCCCTCGCAATTACTTTCACCTCGTCTCTTGTCTCCCGAATTACTTTTTCCTTACCCACCTCCACCGCGGGCCTGTCAGCCGTTGCACCCCCTTCCAGCTCGTTTGTTCCGACACGTGGAGTCGCCATTTTAAGTTCCCTGCTCACGGCCTTCATGCCCGCCTGCAGGCATCGGCCCATGTTCTGCGTCTCACCCCGTAGTTCTTTCATTTCTTCTTTCATGTTTGCTTCCATTCCGTTTATTTGCTGTGTTCATTTCTTTTTTCATTTGCTGTGTATTCGCATCCATCGTCGTTTTCACTTCATTCATATTCGCATCCATTTTTTCGATCATTTGTTTGTTCATGTCTTTCATTTCGTTTTTTATTTCATTTGTCATTGCCGCATTCATTTGTGCCAGCATGGTGAATAGCTGGGCCATGTCGGATGCACTCAAGTGAGCCGTTTCGGCAGGGGTCGGGGAAGGGTTTTGGTGGAGAGGGGGGGGAGGTGTCATACACCGCGGCCGCTGCCGCACCCACCTCAGGTTCTGGGTTCAGTTGGGGGAGTCCGTGTTCCTGCACAATCAACATTTCCTGCACGGGGATTCCATCCTGGACCATGGACTCTACATTATTACACATATACATTTCTAATACCCCCGGCTCCCGCTCGCCTTGAGACGCCATCTTGCTTCTCGTGAAGGGTTAATTTGCTCGCTCGTAATTTGGAGGGAATCGGGGGTCGCTTCTCTCACCCCTGGACCGATTCCCGTGAATTTAGCCGGAGACAGGACAGCCCGTTTTCCTGTTCTCCGTTACCAGTGCCGTGAGGAGGGCGATGAATTTGTATCGCACGACCTGACACCAGTGTTGCGGTTTTCGCGCCCGCCGGCGTGCTGACGGCCACGTAACTCGAATCGCAGCACGTCGCCCACCGGACGGACAATCCAGTCGTGACCCTCTCGGACTAACGCCGGGAACCAGTCACGGGTGGACCTTTCGGTCTCACCGCGATCGAGCCAATCAGCCCCCGCGTGGGATAGGGTTGCTCGCCAAATTCGAACTACCTAAGTACCCACGCGGAGGGTAGACCGGGCGATCGCACCTCGCCGCAGGTCGACTTCGGACACGGGCCACTTAAGCGACCCGTTCCGTACTATCAGAATAACCGAGCGGTGTTATCGTCGACCTCGACGGTTCGATTAATTATCGGGCGTATTCAGCCCACTACCAACCCTTTACGTGAAGCAAGATGGGGATTCAATGGAGGAAAAGACGAAGCGAAGCGGGAGAACAGTTCAACAATAAAGCACATTTATTCGCGGCACACGGGAAGCACACAAATACAATTCCACCAAATGCACACAAAAAAAGAAAACACAATTCCATTTACACAAAAAGCAAACATAAAAGTGAAAACACAGTGCAGAGCTAATACCGACTACCGAGCACACGGCAACACTTATACAATTCTACTTCACAGACGGCGCCGACAACACATACCCAAAACCAAGGAAAAGAAATACCCTCAAGAATGAGGCAGGCCTGAGGCCGAGACCGGGTCGCGCCTACCCGTCTGGTGATGAGACGCGGAGCGGCGATGGCGCCGCACTCCGCGGGCCTCGCGGACAGTGCCTGGCAGGGGGTGGGAACGGGGCCCCCTTGGTCGCACTATCTCAGCGCGGGGGGGGGGGAAACAGGAGGGGTTGCTGATGCTCGGGGTATAGAGGATTTCACAAAATCGCGGGTCCCGCGACGAGCGTCTCCACCTCGGCCAGGTCGCGCTGCCGGCCTCCCTCGGGCGTGCAGCTCCTGGAACCGACGCGAGCACCCCCTCGTCTGCCTTCGCCGCTGCCGCCTCTCCGCCTCTGGACTCTCCACCCTGGACTCTTCTTTGGGCTCCCCTCGTCCGACTCTCTTCAGCTTCTCCAGCCACTGCAGGCTTCGGGCTCCAGACTTCCACACTTGTCCCCTCCGTTCCGACTCCTTCTCGTTCTCGTTCTCCTTCTCGTTCTCGTTCTCGTCCTCGTCCTCCTTCGTTCCGACTCCTCGTTCTCGTTTGCGACTCTCTTCTGACTGACGAACACCGTCCTTTTATCCCCCCCGTAACTTCGCCTTTGACCCCCTCCCTTTGACCTTTCACCTCGCTCCCCATTGGCCCGAGAAAAAGTGGGCGTGAAGGCTTTTTGATCCACAAATTTGCATATATCGATCGCCCTGGGGGCGGGGCCAATTCGCCCCTCGCTCACCGATTGGACGGCAAAAAGTGGGCGTGTGTCGTTTTTGATCCGTTTTTCTGCACAAAATCCGTGATTTTGTACACGCTGTTCGACGCGCGCTCTGCACGAATCCAACACCGGTACCCACAGCGGGGCAAGAACGGTGGCGATGCTACGGTTGCGAGGTGTGACGTGAAGGTCGTGGCGGTTGTGGTGAAGCGGTGGTTGTGGTCGGTGGTTGATGTTGTGATGACTGTTGAGACGTGGTTGGTGGTGGTAATAATGGCTGTTGGTCCAAAATAAAGATAGTGAAAGAAAAACGGCTATCCTGAAGAGTCGCAGCACGTATAAATGACATGTATTCCCACTAGACAACGGGTTTGGGCCTAACTACACATGCACTTACCGAGATACCTCACCTAAGGGACCTGAATGGTGGTTTGCGAATCTGGTCAACCACAACAATATATATATAAACATACATACATATATATATATATATATATATATATATATATATATATATATATATAACACATATATATATATATATATATATATATATATATATATATATATATATATATATATATATATATATATATATATATATATATATATATATATATATATATATATATATATATATATATATATACACATATCGTTATGGTTTCCACCCGTTCGGCGTGCAGACGACCGCTTTTTTCTAATCACGGCCGCGCGCCCACCGGACGGGCAATCCTAGTCGCAGCTTTCGGATCAACGCCGAAATCCAGCTCTGGGTGTGTTTTTAACCACACCGTAAATCAGCCAACTCTTCTGTCCACGCGCGACAGGGTCCGATCGCCGAATTGTCGATTTACCTAAATATGCGCGCAGACAGAAATGCCGGGGATTTACACCTCGACGGGACCCGTACGGATATGGGCCGCTGTACGCAGCTCGCGCCGTTTGAGATTTGCCGAGCGGTTGTATATCGCCAAGCCCCATCGGATCCGATTAATTTATCGGCTATTTAAAAGCCAGCTAATATTCCGTACGTAATTACAGCAGCTCAATGGAGGAAGGGGACGCAACGAGTAGGTGAACATTTAAACAATGACATTTATTTGTCACACGTATGCAGTCAATGAAGCAATGCAGATATACACAAGCATGTATGCAATGTATGGGGGTAGGGACAAGACACGAGCAAACAAAAGACCTGCAGCCGTATCTATTGATTAAAGTACATGCACTTAACAGTTTCTACTTAGCGGACAAGGCGCCACAACTTTCATCCAAAGAAAACCCCAGGAAAGGAAAGGGCAGAACAGGATCCGTAGGCCTTTAATGTTCGCGAAGCTTTGGCGACCGAAGGAGTTCTGTGAGACCGGGCTGATTACCTGCCACCTTCGTGGTGACTCGCTGGGTGACCCTTGTTGGTTCGTCACCACCCGACTGGACTCCACCAGCTCCTTACTCCAGACTCAACTGCTGGCGACTCCTTTCCTCCACTGCTGGTCGGTGTCTCCTCTCCCCACCTCAACTCCACTGCTGGCGACTCCTCCCCTCCACCGCTGGTCAGCGTCTCCTCTCCCCAACTCAACTCAACTCCTCGGCATCTCCATGCACCCTTTTATCGCCATGGAGCTTCGCCCCTAAGAGGTGGGGCCGCAGTGGGTTTTTTCCACCCGAAATCAGCGCCCTCCCTTACTTCACCTTTGACCCTTTACCCAGGCTGGATCCACCCCTCCTCCTTCCCGGCGCGCGGGGGGGGGGGGGGACATTCCGGGAGAGATGGAGTTGTTGTTGTCTTTTTTTGTTTGTTTGTCGAGAATCCATCGCGTTGGTTGGCGGAGATGTTATTCGTTGGGGAGGCCGTTGTGGTTGTTGAAGTAGTCGTGTGGTTGGCGTTTTGGAGAAGGTGATTGTGGTTGTTGAAGTAGTGGTGTGGTTGGCGTTTTGGAGGTGATTGTGGTTGTTGAAGTAGTGGTGTGGTTGGCGTTTTGGAGAAGGTGGTGAGGAGATGCTTGTTCGTTTGTGGAGATGTTGGTGAGGGGATGTCGTGGTTGGCGCTGTGGTGGGGATGGCATGGTTGTTGAGATGCAGTTGTGGTTTGTTGAGATGCGGTTGTTCCAAAATAAAGATAGCAAAAGAATAATAGCTGACTCAAAGATCACAGCCGGTCACATGAATAAATCCCTTTAGACATCGGTGGGGAAATCTAATCTGAACACAGACTTATCGACATAACTGATCTCTGGGAAACCTGAATGGTGTTCTGTGAATTTCCACAACCGTAACAATATGCACACATATATATATATATATATATATATATATATATATATATATATATATATATATATATACATATATATATACACACATACATATATATATATACACACATACATATATACACACATACATACATACATATATATCGTTGTTGGCCCTCAAAATGGTGAAAAATCACATAAAATAGTTTTAATTCTAGTACCCAGATCCGGATTCGGATCTTCACCAAAATCGAATCATTTCGTCCTTGTCACACACCCAATTGTCCCAATCTGTCCATGAAATTTCATCCGAATCTGTCCATAACCTTTTGAGATATCGTGTTCACCGACAAACAACCAGCCTGGTGAAAACATGACATCCGTCCCGTTGCGTCCCGATCCGTTCAGTGTTCTCGCTCTTCCACGAGCCTCGACTCGGTAAACAAAATAAAAGTCTTCTGTAAAATGAGTCATGATTGTGAAGACAGACTAATATTCGTCACACAATCAACTCAGAGGTGAATGGACACTTGGAGATTCGAAACCACATTTGGCAAATCAAGCGGATCATGCGTTGCTATGGTAATGATATCGTGGGAAGGATTTTTAATCTTCTCACCAAACACCGCAGAACAGGACAACATTGGAAAGGCCTGGATAATCAGCAAACACAAACAAACAAGTGTCATCACCTCGCCGAATGCGGATTAAGACGTCGCTCGATAAGAGCCGCGGATTATGAAGAAACCTGCCCGGAGGACGATTGGTGCGGAAGGCTCCGCGAGCCTCGCACACCCAACGGTCACCAAAACGAAGACTTTTAAAAATTAAAAACAACCAAACATTGTGGTGGTGACGAGGTGGTGGGAACCTTAACCACACCGTGCGTCACAATACCATTAATATGTGGAAATTATTTTGTTATATTAAATCACGGACTGGGGACGTGTGTTCTGTTGCCGAGTTTGTTGTGGCAAATTTGCTTAAGCACTCAAGCAAGCACTCCATTCGAAACCGTTGATAAGGAACGGCTTGCTTGGCAAGCGCTAGCTTGGGGCCAATCTTCCTGATTGGCAACTCGACACACACCTCAACGCAACGTGTCGTGCAAGGGACTATAATAATATACACTGCACACAAACCCATAATTATTCTCTTGCAATTCGTAATCAATCTTAATTAAGTTTAATTGGTCTGCAAATATAAATTGGACTGGAATTTAGATAAAGAAAATATCGGAATGATGAAATGAAAATATATATCGACGGATTCCACTTGGCAGATTCGCCACGGATGAATGTGCCTGACTTGGTGATGTTTTCTTGAGTACCGTCTCGCGTTGCGAACGCTTCTCATCGAGAACTCGGCGTTGTTGTTGTTGTTCTTCTTCTTCTCCTCTTCTTCTTCAGACAAAACCTTAATCTCTAGGACTCGGCTCTTGAATATACGAGATCCAGATCTCCTTAAATACTGAGCACATTTAGACATCCTCACATAGACGGTGCCTTTTGAGAGAGTCTATCATGAACTTTTAAATATATTCGGACATTTGCTTTAAAGTTTCGAAAAGTTCACGTTACTATTTAAAGATTACTAGTACGGGCCAGTAGGGGCGGGCCCGTCGGTGAAGTGCCAGTATGTGCAGCCCTCTCTCGCTCCCCTCTCTCGCCCCCCTCTCTCGCCCCCCTCTCTCGCCCCCCTCTCTCACCCCCACTCTCTCGCCCCCTCCTCTTTCCCCCGCTCTTGAATTGTGCACCCCTCTCTCTCACCCCATCTCTCCCTCCCCTCTCTTGCCCCCCTCTCTTGCCCCATCTCTCTTGCCCCTCCTCTCTCACCCCTATCTCTGTAAATGTATTCACAAAAAACAAATAAATAAATAAATAAATGAACATTAATTGTGACGTCATTCGTGATGTCATAGCACCGTGTCTTGTCATTGGTGGACAGATAAATGGCCGTAACTTGGGAACCGCTTATCCGATTAATATCAAACCTCGAAAAGGCACATCCACGGCTTCCCAGCAATATTCCTGGCAAGTTTCAATCGTGCAAAAGAAATAATAAATAATAGATAAATAAATAAATAAACATTAATTATGATGTCATTCGTGATGTCATAGCACCGTGTCCTGTCATTGGTCGATAGATAAATGGCCGTAACTTGGGAACCGCTCGTCCGATTAATATCAAACCTTGAAAAGCACATCCGCGGGGCCCCAGCAATATTATTGGCAAGTTTCAATCAGATCGGACCATCGATCGTGCAAAAAAAAATAATAATAAATAAATAAATAAGCATTAATTGTGACGTCATTCGTGATGTCATCGCACCGTGTCTTGTCATTGGTCGACAGATAAATGGCCATAACTTGGGAACCGCTCGTCCGATCGATATCAAACCTCGAAAAGGCACATCCGCGGGTCCCCGGCAATATTCCTGGCAAGTTTCAATGAGATCGGACCGGCGGTCGTCGAGAAACAGCGGTCGCAGACAGACAGACAGACAGACAGACACACACAGATTGCTGGAATTATAGATAGATTCCATTTATCGTATTGTTGTGGTTACCAAATTCGCAAACCACCATTCAGGTCCCTTAGGTGAGATATCTCGGTAAGTATATGTGTAGTTAGGCCCAAACCCGTTGTCTAGAGGGAATAAATGTCATTCATGCGTGCTGCGACTCTTCAGGATAGCCGTTTTTCTTTTACTATCTTTATTTTGGACCAACCGCCATGATTACCACCGCCAACCGCGTCTCAACAGTCATCACAACATC
Organism: Eptatretus burgeri; assembly: GCF_056783735.1. Lineage (NCBI taxonomy): Eukaryota > Metazoa > Chordata > Myxini > Myxiniformes > Myxinidae > Eptatretus > Eptatretus burgeri. The sequence continues at coordinate 49,403,324 of NC_140965.1, forward strand.
AACCACCCACCGCGGCGCCGCTTCACCACAGCAGCCACGACCTTTGCCGTCACACCTCGCAACCGTCGCATCGCCACCGTTCTTGCGCCGCTTGTGGGTACCGGTATTGGACTCGTGCAGGGCGCGCGCCGAACAGCGTGTACAAAACCACGGACTTTCCGCTCCAAAAACGGATCAAAAACGACTCACGCCCACTTTTGTTCCGTCCAATCGGTGAGCGAGGGGCGATTTGGCCCCGCCTCCAGGGCGTTGGAGGGCGGTCGCTATATGCAAATTCATGGATCAAAATGCATTCACGCCCACTTTTTCTCGGGCCAATGGGGAGCGTGGTGAAAGGTCGAAGGCAGGGGGTCAAAGGCGAAGCCACGGGGCTTATATAAGCGGCTGCGTTCGTCAGAAAAGTGTCGTCGTGTGCGTTGGAGTTGAGTGCAGTTGGGAAGTTCGCAGGAGGAAGAGTTCGGAGTTGGAGTCGGAGCGAAGAGGACGGAGCTGTGGAGAGGCGGCGGCGGCGAAGGCAGACGAGGGGGTGCTCGCGTCGGTGCCGGGAGCTGCACACCAGGGAGGCCGACGGCGCGACCTGGTCGAGGTGGAGACGCTCGTCGCGGGACCCGAGACAGAGTAAAAATCCTCCTTTCCCCGAGCATCAGCAACCCCCTCCTGTTTCCCCCCGCGCTGAGATAGTGCGACCAAGGGGGCCCCCTTCCCACCCCCTATCAGACACTGTCCGCGAGGCCCGCGGAGTTGAGGCACCACCGCCGCTCCGCGTCTCATCACCAGACGGGTAGGCCCGACACGGTCTCGGCCCCAGGCCCGCCTACCCCCTCGTCCTGGAGGGTGGTTCTCTTTTCTTTTGCTTTGGGAATGTGTGTTGTCGGCACCGTCTGTGAAGTAAAATTGTATAAGTGTTGCCGTGTGCTCGCGTAATCGGTATTAGATCTGCATTGTCGCATTTGCTTTTTGTCTTCTTTTCTATGTGCTTTTGGTGGAATTGTATATGTGTGCTTTCCGTTCATCGCGAATAAATGTGCTTTATGTTGAACTGTTTCCCCGCTTCGCTTCGTCATTTCTTTCATTGAATCCTCATCTTGCTTCACGTAAAGGGTTGGTAGTGGGCTGAATACGCCCGATAATTAATCGAACCGTCGAGGCCGACGATAACACCGCTCGGTTATCCCGATAGTACGGAACGGGTCGCTTAAGTGGCCCGTGTCCGAAGTCGACCTGCGGCGAGGTGCGATCGCCCGGTCTACCCTCCGTGTGGGTACTTAGGTAGGTCGAATTTGGCGAGCAACCCTATCCCACGCGGGGGCCGATTGGCTCGATCGCGGTGAGACCGAAAGGTCCACCCGTGACTGGTTCCCGGCGTTAGTCCGAGAGGGTCACGACTGGATTGTCCGTCCGGTGGGCGACGTGCCGCGATTCGAGTTACGTGGCCGTCAGCACGCCGGCGGGCGCGAATCCGTAACAGTATTGTAATTTCGTAAATACATTATTTATTTCGTAAATATACGATATATCGTAAATACGTAAAGACATGACGGGTCTCGCTATTGGCTTAATCAAGGCACATGACGAAATATCGGAAGTTGTTGTTGTTGTTGTTTTTGAAAAAATGTATTTTTTTAACCGACAAAATCATTAGGACGCTGCTCGTGGACACATTTGTCCTTGTTTTCTCAGGTAGTACATTATTAAATCTCGCCTGAACGAGATCTCGTTTTTCGCACGAGTTGGAACTCGTGGGGGATTGGGGGGGGTGGGGGTCCATTTACTCCCGCCCATACGTCACAATCAGCGGACGATTGTTGCAGGTGTTGGCTTGTTTCATAATACCACTGAGTGGATGGCTATTACATTGCAATAGTGTGTACATGTACATCCGGTAGTGGTGACCTGGAAGTGCTTAGACGTGCAACATGGCTTCCTTGAATTAACACCGGCCCCATGTCCTTTGATTACAAGGGTCTGAAACATGGTGTCAGTAGTGGCTCGATGCAAGATACCCCTCCAATTCATCTCCTGCTGCAACGTGCCGTGCTGAAACGCTACGGGCCTATGCCTTGATCAATATGGCTGCCAACATTACACGCCCAAAGGCGATGAAAACGAGTGGTGACTGGAGTACCCTCGCAGTACCCCGCATTTAAATACATAAACACTGTGGCAATGCACGCAACCGAGGAAAAGAGCACTGTCCAGATCGTGTGGCACAACTAATCACTTTGCAAAAGTATGCTTTGAAAGCAAGAGAAGACCTGCAGCAGGGCAGCTTCGGAGGGTGGAGAATACCGATTTCGACGAAGGCCATGACAGCGGCACTGGCATTTACACAAGCGAGTGCATCGGTGCTGTGATGTCGAGAGGGAAAAAGTGATTTATCACACTACAACTGCGTACCGAGTTACAGCAATGCCAGCTTGACTCTGGGGCAACATGCGACGTAATGAATCGAACGCCCACAGCGAAACTCTTACCAAGTGACACGAGACTGAAGTTGTATTCAGGCGAGCTGATGAGGTCACTGGGACTTTTCAAGACAAAGTGTGTAATACGTGGACGGAGACACGAGCTTGAGTTTTAAAATTGTGGAGGCCAGTCAAAAACCAGTTTTCAGGCTCCACGTGTGAACGCTTCGGACTGACACACTTCACTGTCCCTGCTGAGCTGCACGAAAGGGGGCACCAGCTGATTGTCCCTTTGGCCGAACTAGAGCTGATAAGCATGTACAACAATGTTTTCAATTTGGCCAATAGAGGCAGTTGCAGGAGAAGTACAACTTGACCTGGACGCCAGGATCCGTCGAGTCCAGTGCGCCCCACGCAATATGCTCGTAGACATGGGAGTCCGCCGTGAAGGCACAGCTGACAGACATGAAGCAGATGGTCACATTGCTCCTGAGACCAAATTGCCAGACCAGGTAAATAACATGGTCATAGTGCAAAAGCCTGAGAAGCCGAGGATTTCCATAGATCCAAAGTTTCTGAACCAAGCACTATGTAGATCTCATGACAGCATGCCAACACTCGAAGATGTCTCATACAAACTAACAAAGGCACATGCCTTAACACAAGTGGACACCCGCAACGCCTTTTTGCAATGAAAGCGAGACAAGGAGAGCAGTGACATCACAACATTCTGGACCCCCTGGGGTGAAAACTGCCTTTTGGAATCTCCGCAGTATGAGAAAATTACATTTTGGGGATGACAATTGACACTCAATTGTCACGTGACCCCATAATGCTTTGTCCTATTTGCATAAATTTAGTATCAAAAGATGCACGAGACTTCAAAGAGAAAAGGTCATGAAACAGTATTTGGCAATTCATGGGGGTGACAGAGAAATCCAGAAATTTCTAGAGGGAATTCATTTTGACTCCACCCTTCCTCCCTACCAGCCTGAATAGTGTTAAAGTACAAAAGAAAATGAGGTGACTTGCTGCAAATCTTCAAAATTATAAGATAATTTCATAACATTCCAGAGGAGCATTTCTTCAGCAGACTGCCTTATAACCATAGACAATTACATCAACTATAACTCAAGGATTAAACTACCTTGGACATGCTGCTTTGCTTCTTCACTTCCAACAATGGATGGAGGCCCTCAATATCAGACATTAGATCAAGGCTGGCTCTCTGGACATATCTCGAGCTTTTGATGCAGTCTGGCATCCTACCTTGCTCTCCAAACTGTCTGCCTATGGAATCCAAGGCCAACTCCACACATGGCTTTCCAATTTCCTCTACTCTCATAGCCAACATGTGGCACTCAGTGGAAACCTTTCATCTCCTCTTCTTGTCAAGGTTGGAGTGCTGCAAGACAGTGCTCTGGGCCCAGTCCAATTCCTGATCTCCATCAGTTATCTCCCTTACCATCTGGAAAATCCACTTTATCTCTTTGCTGATGACTAACCCTCTGTGGTGACACATCACTCATCTTTCAGAGAGGCGGACTGCAGCCTCTTCCCTCTCTTCAGACCTTAACAAAATATCACAAGATGGTCAAACACTTAGAAAGTCTTTCAATCCTGAGAAATGTCTGTCTGTCTCTGTCTAACGACTGTACCGCAAACCCTCCCATCTACTTTCTCAACAACCATCTCAAAGAAGTTCATTCACTCAAATTCTTGGGTCTCACTCTCAACCATGATCTCTCTTGGGCAAGCCACATTTCAAAGTTGGCCTCCAAAGCCAGACACCGACTGGGCATACTACATCTTGCAAAGTCCTTCCTGAGCACACCTGAGCTCCTATCCATCCACTTACAAGGCTTTCATCCACAGCTTGGTGGAGTACTGCTCTCCCCTTTTGGCTGGCTTCCCTGCCTCATCTTGCTCAGCTTGACTGTGGAAACCAAGGCTTTCAAGATTATTGGAATCTCTCATGATGAAGCTGGGTCTATGGGTCAATCACTTCGTTTATTCTCCTCATCCCACCAACTCTCACTTGTTTTTATTCCCATTTTTGAAGAAAAAAAAACCGCAGGATATTGTAATCGGCTCCATCAGTCATGCTATCTCCTAAACAGTTAAACAGAAATTCACCAAACTTGGTAGTTATCACCACCACATAGCAAGAAGGTGCAAAAGCAGTGTCATTTTGGCCCTGATCAGTGAGGAAGGGTCAAAAGGTCAAATACCGAAAAATGCAATGAGGGACACATTTTTAAAGGAAACGTTGTATATGCAATCAAACTTGGGGGATGCATGAAATATGCAACGATTTTTTGGATTGGACCTCCAGTTCATGCCCCAGGGAGTGGGGACTTGGGGTCACAGGAATCAAAATGAGAAAAAAAAACATTTAACTCAAAAGTTGATATTGGGTCATTCCTGGTGGAACTTCTTGTGATCTTTAAACTTTGCTTTAGGTGGAAAGCATGGGGATTTGTGATGGCTTGCCATCAACTTCGTTGTAGCTACCCCACACATGTGAAGTGAAAACTGTGGTTAAGCAATTGGTTCATATCCATCCATTTGTCTTATCAGTTTGTGATCAAGAAACAACAAATTAACCCCCGTTTGACTTAGTCTGAAACGGAGGCTTATGGATTTGGTCTCGATTTTCATGTCCGTGCATCCGCAACCATATCTCGGACATGTTTGGACCAATTTTATTCGTACTTGGCACAAACACAACACATGATGGCATACATGTGCCCCTCACTTTGTTTTGTGATCTGATCAAATATGGCCAACTGGTAGACTGGCAGCCAATTAAGTTGTGAAAAAAACAACCTCAGTGTTGAACTCGTTCTCAACCATTTCTCGAACATGCATTTACCGATCTTGTTCAAACTTGGCGCACAGATAAGGAATGATGCCTTACATATGCACATCATTGTTTTTCGAGATAACATCAATGATGGCCGACTGGTGGCCATTTTGTTACTTAAGTGTCCCCAACCATTTCTTGGACATGATTGGTCCAATTTTGTTCAAACTTGGCAAATGTAACATGTCACAAATGTTCTTGTATGTCACATGACCACTCAAGTCAGTTGCACATACACATAAATCTTGTAAATATGGGCTAGCCCTTTAGCTCCGTAGAGCAAAATTACTAAAACCACGGGGGCTATGACATTTTACGTCTTATTTCTCCTTGTTTAACTTGAATGTTATATTTTGAACATGAATTGGAAGGCAAACCTGCCGTTGAACAGTACTGTCTCTGAATTCATCCCAATCGCAGATGTGCAGAAAGGAGATATTTTTTTTTATTTTTTCTGCCGGAATGGCAGTCCATCAAAATTGAAAATCATTCCAAACAGGAATCTACTGTTTTAAGGACGTCATGAAGGAAATATATAACAGGCACAAATAACTAATGTAACGTGTTTGACAGGGTGGTGCAATAGACACTGCGTAAAATGGCTGTAAAACACAGAATTTATTTATATGCCTTTAAACCTTTCTATAAATTGAATTATATACTTGAACACTGTAGAACACATCACCTTCTAACGAACAAAAAAAAACAAAAAAAACCCCCACAAATTTTAAGAAAGTAATCGGTTTATTGTAAACGCAACTATCATTTACGGACTCAGACCATAATGAGAAACTGAAACCTTAACATTTACTTTATGGTAGTTTTGTGGCAATTGGGAATCAAAAAGGTGTTTTAATTAGCCTGGGCTTTATTATTTTAGTTATATGTTTTTACTTTGTAAAACATAAAATGCATGATCTGCATCCTTAATGCACACCATGTAGCATCGTGACAATGTAGAGCATAATTTATGTTTCTTTTTACACATTATTTTTCTAGAGCTATGTTGTATGAAACTGAGAATAAAGGCCTACTCACAAGTGATAAACAAATAAAGGCCTACTCACTAGTGATAAACAAATTAAGGATGCAGCACTAGGTATTTACAAAACATTCATGAGCTTTTTCATCAATGAATAATCAGGGCATTGAAGAAATACCTACATTCACCTTCGTTTAATTATCAGTCTAAGAACATCAAATCCAACTCGAAGCCCAATATAGTTGAAAGTTACTTTGAAAACATCGTGTCTGAGATTAGCTTATGAACCTTGGTTGGGGAAAAGTAGGACACGGCGAAGAATGCATCTGCTTGGACGAGTGCTGTGATAAAGTTATCACATACAAGAAATAGCAAATAGTTCCCATGGAAGATTCACTGTGCAACTATCAAAAGGTGTTGGTCAGCTTGTTGGCGACCAACTCTAAGACCTCGCCGGGTTTCTTGCGCCAGTTGTTGATGTCCTTCGACATCTGGCACCATAATTCCCCATGCCGTGGCTCAACGTTCTCACAGCGCTTCATTACTTCTTCCTGTTGCTCCTGTTAGATCAGAGACTGAAATCAATGGGAAAACTCCTCAAGGAACAATTTTAAAACGATCACATGTTGCAGTAAGTGAGTACATTTTCAAACACAAATGTTTATCAAAGTAAACCCATGAAGACTGATGGAAACAGTATCAAAACACAATTTTAACACCCAAGTTTAGAACTATTCATCTTCGGTACCACTACGAATAGCTTGTCTATGACAGAAATACCTGTTGCATCAGGAAAACGACTTATTTTTACGTATTTGAGAAACACAGCAGGTATTTAGTTATTATACGAAATGACATGGGAGTTGAATTCAGCCAGAAAACTGTACCTGTGTTCCATGCTGCAGTTCAAACTTATAGAAATAACCCCAAGCATCTCCCAAGTCTGGGTCAATCTTCACTGTGCGGAGGAACCATTCCCGAGCCTTTGTGATCTTCCGTTCACTCCAGAACAGCCTGGTAATGTGGGACAATGCACAATGAACTTAACGATATGTGAGATTTCTTTAGTTTATTTTATTTTTTTAATGCAGTTGACAAAAAAAAGATCTAAAAGCTAGTGAAGCCTGGATTCGTTCAGACTTGTTGAACACAATTCACGTATACACAACACTGAGCTGAAAATTACATGTGAAATGAATAAACTTAAGGACAAAGTTTCCACGGGAGTGGTGAGATTAAAACAAGTCGATGTTGGAAACCACTCATTAACTAGAAGGGCGTTTAGTAGAGCACATACCTCTCCCACGCAATGCCTAATCTACGAGAACATATTGGGCCCCATACATTTTTGAATTATCATGCTCTATATCGTTTTTGGCCCAATCTCTCAATGATGAAGAAACACTTAAAAAAAACAAATTCTCATATCCGGATCCAGATTCGGATCTTCACCCAAATCGAATCAATTTGTCCGTGTCACACACCAAACCTGTCCACCAAGTTTCATCTGAATCCGTCCACAACTTTTTGAGACATCGTGATGTATTGTTATGAATCTGGAAGCCATGAGCACTCAATGTAAGGTCCTATAGAACAGTTATATCGGTAAGTATGTGTTTTTTTTTTAGTTAGGGTCCCCGTCCCTCGTTTAATGGGTGAATAAATGTACATGCGCTGTGAGTTATTTTGATAGTTAGGATTTTTACATCACTCACAACAACTACGGCTACTACATCTACAACTACAACAACAACGCCATCTTCGCTCTCACAGTGACAACCCTCTGCTCCCGGCATTCTCTGCGCGCTCGCTGGTATGCGGGTGTGTTCGGAATTCGTTCGGGGATGGAATTCCATTCCCAAATATGGTCATGACCGGTTTGCTTGGCTGCTCGCCAAATAAGGGAATGCGCCGTGTCCCACTCAATGAGAGCGGGCCACGATGAGCGGACTGAATTCCATTCCCAAATATGGTCATGAACCGGTTCGCTTGGCTGCGCGCTAAATAAGGGAATGCGTCGTGTCCACCCAATGAGAGCGGGCCACGATGAGCGGACCGCGCCCGAGAGCGACAAAAGGAACGGAGAGCAAATAATCGGGTGGATCTGCTCGAGCGGGTAGGAAAGAATCTGCGCCCCGTCTTCACGAGCGCATGTTCTGGTTCCTGGCTGATCCCGTCGCCGGCGTGCTCTGGTTCCCGGCTCATCTCGTCGCTGGCTTGGTCTGCCTCGGCTGCCCTTGGCCCGTTCGTGCCGACTGGTGCTTCAGGAAGGGGTGGACGTCGAGCCGCACGCTCGCGGCCAGGAAGCCAGCCACTTTCTCTTTCCTCAGCTCGACTTCCCTCCGAGCTGAAGGGATAATAAAGACCATTTTGGGTCCGTTTCTTTTGGGTGTGCATCTGTCTGTGGGCCCGTCATTAAAGTTGGAATTGTTTAAGTGCTTGTGTGTAAATTTGCATTCTCTATTAGTCGTGATCACTCTGCCCTTACGTGCTTCCCTCGTTTCCCCGATTACTGTGAATAAATACCCCATTTGTTAAATGTATCAGCTCGTTTTTGTGTTTCTTCCATTGACTTAGCATGGCGCGTGTTGGTGACTTACAAAGGCTGTTGCCGCTGCAAATGTACATTTGGACCGACGAGACTTCGGCAACCATCCATTCGGGTTGCGCACGGGTCGGGCACGCTAACGGCTCATCCCGTACGAGTGCCGTCGAGGGTGTGAATACTCGGTAGCTCTGTCCGCGTGGGTAATTAGGTATATTGAAGTTTCGCAATGAACCCTACCCCACGCAGTCAAATTATTGGCGATTCACGGTCCGGTAAGGGACCCGTACCCTCGGAGTTTTCCGAAAGGTACGATCTAGATTCCAGGTGTTCGGCAGAGTCGACCCTAGTGCCCCACCTAGCGGTCGTGCTCGCAGCCGATACCCGGCTCCGTAACAGTATATCAGTTTAGCCCCATCTCTCCATTCCATTGGGACCATACTCTGTACAAAGCGTCGGTGCTGCCGAAGCAGTCTCCTGGGCTATTGGGCACAATCCTGGACAGGTCACCACTCCGATGAATAATATTTGAATGGTTCAATCGTCCCAGAAGGATGGTACTCATTTTGCCGATCTCGGAAGGATGATAGGCTGAATCAACCCCACCAGGTATTAATTTAACGGCCCAGCGGGATTTGAACTCAGGACCCTATGATCCCAAGCCCACCATCCTAACCATTAAACCAACACCTATCTCTCAATGGTGAAGAATCACTGAAAAAATTAACGGATCCGGATCCAAATTCGGATCGCCACCAAAATTGAACGAATTCTTCCTTGTCACACACCCAATGTGTTCACCAAGTTTAGTCTGAATCTGTCCACAATTTTTTGAGATATCATGCTATATATTGTTTTTGGCCCTATCTCTCACTGGTGAAGAATCGCTTAAAAAATTCTTGCAGCCGGATCCGGTTTCGGATCTTCACCAAAATCTAATCAGTTCGTCCTCGTCACACCCGCAGCCTGCACACCAAATTTCATCCGGATCCGTCCACAACCTTTTGAGAAATCGTGCACACAAACAGACAGACAAACAAGCAAACAGGGGTGAAAATATAACCTTCCACCTTTGGTGTCAGAGGTAATGAAGCTATATCTATATTAATATTTTGGCATGCCCCTTTCTTTGTTCCACCATCAGATTTTTGTTACTGCATGAAATGAAACAAGATTTGGCACATATACGAATGATATTATTGTCTTCCTTAAGAGGCCCCTCAAAATTCGTTTTGATGCATTTTCACAAACTCCAACGGATTCCATTCAAATTTGGTACGATTATGGCTTTTGGTCCAACTTAGGTCATTGGCTATAAATTTTTTCCATAACACTTCCGATATTCGAAAAAAATCGATAAATCGATATCCCTTATGGGATTTTCCATTCAAATCCACTCAAGTTTAAGGCCTACGGGGGACGCAAATTTCCACTTTGCCCCGGGCGCTGTTTACCTCCGCTACGCCAAGCTGTTAGGGTTAGGGTTATGGTTTGGGTTAGTGTTAGTGTTAGGGTTAGCTACCCTAACACTAACCCTAACCCTAACAGCTAACCCTAACCGCTGACCCTAACCCTAACTGCAACCCTAACCGCTAACCCTAACCCTAACCACTAACCGCTAACAGCTATTCAGGAAATTTGCAAGAAAGCCCGGGCGACGCCAGGCTTTATTGCTAGCCCGAGCAACGCCGGGCATTACTACTAGTAGGTTTATAGAAGGCATACTTTTCTATGATGCAGCACTACTGGAGAGGAAAACAAGTGACTAATGTTAACCATCCACATTAGCAAAAGCAGCTGTGATTGCAATTGAGCCAATGTGTGGTACTCTGGAGCTTGCTGATGTGGTCATAGCAGCTACAGTCGGGGGTGCTGCATTACCTGCTGAGAGAAGGCCTGTGGAAAAATTCACCTCAACCAGGCTGAATGCCAAGTGTTACTGGAAATCGTTGTTAAAGACAAACGACAATGCAATGACACAGTCCACTGCAAAAGTGTCCACAGAGCCTTTGCAAATAAGTGTACAGACTACACCAAATGATTGACAGGCATGACCAGTTAGCATTGCTGCCTTGTATTGACACACAGGTAGTGGACAAAAAAAAAATGGAAACACCTGGATAAATGAGGGACACCAAGTATATCGAGAGCAACGGCTTCAACACAGGTGTGGCCTATGTGTTAATTAAGCAAATGACATCCCATCATGCTTTGAGTCATGTATTAAATGCTGCACAGGCCTGGTTGCCTATAATTATGGCTGGCATGGCTGCAAGAGGAGACGCCAGTGACTTTGAAAGAGATATGATTGTTGGGGTGCATTTGGCAGGAGCTTCAGTGACAAAGACAGCTCAACTTGCCAATGGTTCACGAGCAATGGTGTTTCAGGTAATATTGGCATGGAACTCTGAGGGAAAGACATCAACAAAGGGCAACAGTGTGCGGATGCAGGATGCACGTACTCCAGGATCATGATATCTGAACATTAATTTGAAGTGCAAGGCAAAGCAGGCGAGCAACTGCAGATCAATTGACTGTAAATTTCATCCTGGGGCACGAGCAGCCAGTTTCATCAAAAATAGTCTGCCGAGAACTCCCCAGAGTCGGATCCCAGAGTCGGGTTGCATTGCATAAACGTCACACCTGGCAATACAAATTTGTGAGTCCAGTGATGCAAAGAGCACAGCTAATGGACAACTGAGCAGTGGAGAAATGCGATATAGTCATGAATCATCCTTCACCAGGTTCTCGACAAATGGATGAGTGCATGTGTGGTGCCACCCTGAGCGGTGAACTGAACAACCCTGAGTGCTTGGTTCCAACGGTGAAGGGTTCTGGTGGTTCTGTAATGTTGTGGGGTGCATTTTCCTGGCATAGTTTGGGTGCAGTCATTCCCTCAGAAAGTTAATGCCAATTGCAACTTTTTGGTACTGAGTGATCATCTTCACCCCATGTTGCAGCATTTCTTTCCTGCCAGAAGGTGCGTGCGTCTTCCAGGATGACAATGCCCCTATCCACAGAGGGGGATGGTGGAGGGGAAGGGCGATGGTGGAGTGGTGGAGGGACGGCAGGGGGGGTGGTGGAGGGGAGGGGGATGGTGGAGGGGAGGGGGATGGTGGAGTGGTGGTGGGCATTGTGAAGGGATGGTGGAGGGGGTGGGCATTGTGGAGGAGGGAATGGTGGAGGGGGTGGTGGAGGGGAGGGGGATGGTGGAGGGGAGGGGGATGGTGGAGGGGAGGGGGGTGGTGGAGGGGAGGGGATGGTGTGGTGGTGGTGGGCATTGTGGAGGGATGGTGGTGGGTATTATGGGGGTAATGGATGATGGGGGATTGTGGATGGGGTAGTAGGGGGTGAAGGAGGATGGCACCCTGAAAGTTTTAGCATCCAAGGTGAATCCTTGGATTTCAGATCTCAGAGTAGATGAAAGTAGCTTTCAGAGTATATGATGAATCATGCATACATTCTCTCCACTATAAATAGATGGTGGTTCATTTGGCTTGCAGACATTTGTGTTGATAATACATAGTTAATTTCAGGTGCCTTTGTGGTAACTGGTGTTTGATTCACTGCTCAAATCACCTGTGCACATAATTATGCTGGTAGCTTGGGAGAGATGGTGTTGTAGTAGAGTGACGGTTGTTGCTTCCACTTAATCCTGGCAGAAAACCACAAGATCTAGCTATCTCTGTCGTTTTATAACAGTTCTCTGTAAAATGCTCCGAGCACAAAAGCGAACATTTTATAAGCTAGATCCATACGCGGGTATTTCCGACAAGCCTCATCCAATTTCGAGCAAACTTCGGGTCTTTCGACCATTGGTGTAGCATGAAACCATCTCAGTTTGTATTACTATACAAGCACCAAAGACGCATCGACTCAGCATGTTTGTAGAAAATCGAAATTATTTGCCGTTTTAGTTAAATCGCACCACGATGTTACCCAGAGACAGTACGGATATGACTGTCCACTTCCTGATGTGATGTCACAGGTAATTTCAAGAAGATTTTGACTTTTAATAGCAAATTTATCTACTTTCTAATTCGGAAATCGGAAAAAGACACATAATATCTATTTTGTAGGGTATCAAGGGAGAGATTAGCGTAGAGGTAGTCTGAACATTTGGGTTCCTCTTTAAGCATTGGGTGGGCTGATAAAAGCTCGCTAAAATCTATTAGGCTCTGGATCTACAGGGCCAATGGGTTAAGGCTAGTCGTCAGGGTTGAGGGTCCTCCCCCCCCCCACTTGTTGGTTTTTGGGCAAATCTCAACAAGTTGGCTTTCGACTATTCTGGACCCTGGTATTGGATGTTTCACAGAAGATCCACATGTTTGGGAAAATACAGTACTCTAGCTCTGCAAGAAACTCACTCACTTGCCAACAGCAAGGAGAACATGAGGGTCATGCTCACACTTCTTCAGTGCATCCACACTCTTGGTCTTGCGTTGCGGCCGTGACTCCAGGTATATGGCTTCTGCCCATAAAATGCCTGGCCACACAAATATAATATCACATAATATCATACAACAATGTTATCACCAATAACATTTCTTCATCAGTAGTTTCCATGTAACATAAGAGTCTTACAAGAGTTATGCAGCTGAGAAGCAAATCACAATTAATACACAAACTGCAGTGTGCGAGTGCAATGGCTAGACGAATAATCATTCGCAAACTATACTGGGTTTCATCATGACCTCTAAGAGGTATCAATTATTATCAACTTTGAAAACCAGAAAGACACACTCCCTTCGGGAGGAATCTGGGTGGATAGTGGGGAGGTGGGGAAAATATATTTTGTGTCATGGCTAATAATCCCCCATCTGCAACAGGGGTCAAGAAACCACTTACACTGTGCCATGTGTACAGGCGAAATCTTGGGAGGGGGGATGTGTGTGTGTGTGTGTGTGTGTGTGTGTGTGTGTGTGTGTGTGTGTGTGTGTGTGTGTGTGTGTGTGTGTGTGTGTGTGTGTGTGTGTGTGTGTGTGTGTGTGTGTGTGTGTGTGTGTACGCCCCCTTGACCTGACGTAAGGTAGAACCAGCACATATGCAAAATTTGGTGGAGATCGGCCCAGCCCTTTTTTTTATCATTTTCAGACGTCCACACATACACACGTACATACAGATAATTGCCTTAGTTTATATAGTAAGATAGGAAGAATAAAGAACATCATATGCTGAAACGTCCTTTTTAAATGTAACGTCCTTTTTTTGTAACGTTACTAACCGGCATTAAAAGCAGTTCTTTCTTCTAGAATGTTTCATGAAATGATTTCATTCTTTGCTCTGTTCTACGTCTAGACTAGGTTGATCTCTGGTGACATTAATGAGACTTTACATCCACAGATAGAGAAAGGACTCTTATCTAAATAATGAGAATGTCCCTAAAATGTAACGTTACTAACTGCGGAATTGCCCATAAGCGTATATTTTAAATTACATTTTGTACATATTAGCAAGGCATGATAAATCACAAGTCTGGAAAATTAATTACAAACTGACAACCAACAACACACTTTCCTCAGCTATATACATGTATATGTACATGAGGGTGGAGGTTATGTTTTCTCCCCTGTCTGTCTGTTTGTGAATTTTGTGGAGACATTGGGTGTGGCAGGGATAAAATAATTCGGTTTTGGTGAAGACCGGATCCAGATTCGAGAATTTTTTCAGTGATAATTCAACATTGAGAGATAAGGCCAAAAACGATATATACATAGCATGATATCTCAAAATGTTGTAAATGGATTCAGACAAAACTTGGTGGACAGGTTGGGTGTGTGACACGGATGAATCCATTCGATTTTGGTGAAGATCTGAATCCAGATAAGAGAGTTATTTTTTATTATCTAAGTGATTCAGCACCATTGAGAGATGGAGTCAAAAACGATATATACCATGATATTTCAAAAAGTTGTGGACGAATTATGACAAAACTGGGTGGATGAGTTGACTAGGTGACAAGAACAAGCCGATTCGATTTTGGTTAAGGTCCGGATCCGGATTCGGCCTATCAGTGGGATACAAAATGCAAACTGTTCAGTCTGGTGAAGGTATACGTTCTACCGCGTGTCGTTCTAGTTTTCAAAGTTGTTGTTCTGTTTGACTAAACAATTCCCGAAGTCTTCATGAAGCATTTAACAAAGACAAAGGATTACCAGAGTTTGGACACTCCTGCATGGCCTTTGCCATGAGAGTACTTGCGATGTTCTTAAGGCCTGCCCTGTACTCCAGCCTCACGGACTCCAGCCTGTGCACAATGACAAACAACAACATGAAGTGGTTATGGTTTTATCAGCAACAGTTATTAATGCCCATTTTTCAGCCAATCTTGTAAGTGTCCCAGGCACTCTCATAGCTCATAGATAGCAATCCCACCAGAGCTCAGGGTGCTGTGGATTCTTGAGACGAGCTTTTTCCAGGATGGCTCGAGCTCGCGTGAGTTGCCCGGCACATTCCTCAAGCCGAGACAGTAGAAGCCACAGAGGGGCCGACTGTGGGCATTTTTTGAGCTGTGAGGGTGGAGAACAGCAGAGCAAGTTGGAGAGAATCATAAACCTCGGTCCTTTGTTCAGTGAATGACAAGGTCTTCTTTGAATGTCTACCACTTATCAAACATCGAAAAAAAATTTTAAACAAAGTATTATCAAAACTAACAGACAGTGTAGCACACTTACCCCTTGCGAGTAGGACTGCCGTGCATCCTCGACATTATCCAGCTGCTGGAAAACCTGTCCTTTCATCATCCACAGCTTAGGAAACTGCTCATAGTGATGCAAGGCCTCATGGCACAAGTCCAGTGCTCGTGGAATGTTTCCGAGAACCCACTCCAGCTTTACGGATTTCATGAAAACCTGTGTAGACGAGATGCACAGTAATTGCTTAAGAAAATTATTTGAGTGAACTCAGATTATTGTTTGCTGGATGACATATGGTGCAGTTTTTTTGTGGAAAATATAAGACAAGAGAAGAGCCCACAGTCATTCAGAATGACCATTAAAAATGGAAAGAAATAAGACCAAAACAAGCATCACATAAAGACCAGACAAGGTGGGGTAGGCAGATTATGAAAATATGAAGGTGACTGAGCTGGCAAGGTTTTGATGCAAGCTTGGAGGTGATGCACAAGCCATGTGGTGTAATGGTTGACCAACGAATTGGGTCTGTGGGCTGAGGTTTCAGCATGCCCTCTGTTCAATGATCATTTTTTTCCATCCATCCATCCATTGGGACCACACTCTGTGCAGAGGCGTTGGTGCTGCCTAAGCAGTCTCCTTAGCTATTGGACACAATCCTGGACGGGTCGCCACTCCGACACAGGATACCAGCAAGCTGGCACTCATTTTGCCGACCTCGGAAGGATGACAGGTAGAGTTAACTCCACCTGGTATTAATTCAACAGCCAGGTGGAATTTGAACTCAGGATCCAAGGATCCCAAGGCCACCACCCTAACCATTAAGCCAACACCAGGTATATAATTTAATTACGAGGGTGAATACTTGGCTCCGACGATGACAACAATGATTTAAAAATAAGGGGGTTTAATAAATAATCAAAATGGATTGAGACACAAACAAGAAATCAATCAGTTGTTAATTAAAGAGAAAAGGGGTTGGGGGGGGGGAGATGCATGACAGACCCACTTACAGAGACATAAAACATCTTGTGACTGCCTACTTACTGAGACTACCTATCTCAAGCTAATCTTACACACACCAGATATGTGCAGAGAACGTAACACACAAAAGTGAAGACAGACAGGGAGGTAGAGGCAGGTGGCCTCTCTTTCAAGGGCCATGGTCTGTAGGTCTTCGCTTAAGGGCCTGCAGGTAGCTCGGCAATTGTGCAGCTCATCCTGACTGCGAGAGTTGGACTCGTTCTGCATCAAACCCAACCCCTCCACCCCTCTCCCACTTCCCCGCGTGTGTGCAATTTTCGGCCTCATCCTCCTTGTCCTCTCCTCCTAATCATCCTCAGTGAGCTCTTCACTCACAGGCCGCCACTCCCTCACAAACTGCATCGATACATACTCAAGGGCTACACTGTGATCTTTGTTTCTGCGATTTCTTTGTCATGGCTCTGACGTCACATGCCATCGGTCCTGCCCCCGATGGATATAACAAGTGTGTGCACCATTTCCTTGTAGCGCTTGGGAGATAACATGCGTGGTTATGCCATTTTGACCCAGCAAATGCACAGAAGGTAAGAATGCACAACAGGGAAAGGATTAAGACACCAAATACAGATGGATAAAGGGGAAAAAAACAGACATGAGGTTGATGGTGACAGGGAGCTCTCGAAAATGCACAATCCTGGCAGTTGCTAAACAGGGTGCTAAAAGATGCCTTATTGATTCTGAAATAATGACCGAATTAACCCCCAAGTCATTTTTTAAATCAACTATGATAAAACCTGATAACTAAAATTAAATACGGTACATGTCTCATTATTGTAGAAAGCAAGACAGCATAATTGGTACATGCATTTAAAATCAACAATTTAAACATTTTAGGAGAAATCTATAATTGTGTGTGCAACTGATAGGAATTTTAACCCTGACTTCACCCCCTCCTCCCCCATGTAGTTTCCCCACATCTATTTAATTATCCTTCCAACCGTTGCTGATCTTTATATGTAGCAACCTGTAACTGATTCATCAATGTGTACGTCTTCCCTCGGATGGTCGTTAAACTGGGCTTCTCATCTGGCAGCATTAGTCGGTGGACATTAAAGATCCCAGTGTCCTTCGCAGAGGGTAGTCGAGCTATCTACAGCACCCTGAATAAATTACAAATTCTTGCCCTAACCGACAGAGGGCATTGCATCAGCAACACTGCCGCCGTGCCCTCAGCAAATGATGCTACTCGCAGCCATGTGCTGTATTTGAAAGAAGATTTACCTACCCGTCATCCACTTATCTTCCATCTCTGGTGATGAGATTGTATCTCTGTGAACCTATTTGTTGTCTTGCCTGTTTCTTTCTACGCCATCTTCAGAGCAATGGCCACTCACCCTCTGTCATAATGCTCTTTCATGAGCGTTGTCAAAAATAAAAATGTTGAAACCTCATTAAACACACACAACAGGCTGTATCTACTGTTTCTCAATCAAGAAACAACAAAGAAGCTTATAATTGCCTTCTCAGCCCACAAGAGGATGAAATCCCCAGCCCTCTTTATCAGCTGAGTCATAGAATGGTGTCAGTGACTAAATAAGGTGAATTGAAAACCACAGTTCAAGAACATAAAAGAGGACGACAGATACTCACGCGTGCAGTCGGAGCCGAACTGCGAGCCTTAGCAAGCAGACGCCTTGCTCTTTCATCTTCGTTGTTCTCCGACTCAAGTTTTATGGCTGCGAGCCAAATCTCTTCACTATTAGGATTAGCCTTGCAAAAAAAAAAATTCATTTTTCATGGGTAACATCACATCCGGCAGACCCGGAGAGTGCGATTACATTAACATTTACAAGCTCAGATTTTGGTGTTTAAATGCTCGTTTTTGGGGGGGAGTTTTGCCCCCTTTTCTAATCCACTTCCTTTCACTTCAACCAACCTCCCCAACTGTAAATCCCTCACCTGGAAAGCTAATGCAAGGATGCTGCGAGCAGATGGAACATCCCCTGCCAGCCATTTGGATTTTGCTCCCATGAGCCACAGCACCTCTGCCTTAGGGCAGTGGGCCACAGCACGCTGTAGCAGTGCCTCGAGAGAATCCCTACCGCACACAAAACAATGCAATGTATTGGAAGATAAAATGTGACATCATTCAGAAATTAACTGTCATCCAACTGCGCTCAACCCAGTTTTCCCACTTATGCTACCTCTTCCCCATTTCCATTCCAAAAAAAAGAAATGCATGCTCAGGGTGTTCAAAAAGTTATACAAACTATGTACAATAATCCACAGTACAACAATGTCTCTCAATGTGATTGCACTGCATCTATTCTCTGTACAAGCTCCTCCATGAACTTTGAACTAAAAATAGAATAAAAGACAAAAAGATTTCTCCAGAAAGCAGGGTTGAAGCAAGTGAGGAAACACCTCGTGCCGTGATTCTTTTCAAAGTACGCAGCACGCAGCCACACGCTTTTCTTGCTGGGAAATACTTGTAAGGCATACGCGTAGATAGCCCGGGCACACTCCAATGCACCATGCACTATGCACTGTTGGATGGCACAGAATAGTGGTTAGTATATATATATATATATATATATATATATATATATATATATATATATATATATATATATATATATATATATATATATATATATATATATATATATATATATATATATATATATATATATTTTTTTTTTTTTTTTCAGGTTTTGTGAACCTTTGGTACTGAAACGTATCGTAATTTTTGGCGTACATGTCAATACTTTTTTCCATGAAGTCCGAGTCTTGGCTTGGACTCAGAATCGACTTGTCTATGGTTCAACACAATGAATTGCAGAAATGGGAAAAAAAGTTGCAAAGTGTGATATTTTCTGAAATAAACTATGTAATAAATTGTTAATTTAAAACACTACAGAAATCATTGCCTGGAACGTTTGCCGATTGAGTGAGTAATGAAGGTACTATAAAGTATCAGGCTTGGTATCGCGGGTTTGGGATACTCGGGTCCTGAGTTCAAATCCCGCTTGTTCCCGTTGAATTTACACCAGGTGGGGTTGACTCAGCCTGTCATCCTTCCGAGGTCGGCAAAATGAGTACCAACTTGCTGGGATGATTGAGCCATTCGAGTATCCTGCGTCAGAGTGGCGACGCCTCCTCGGCAGCACCAACGCTCTGCACAGAGTAGAGATGGGTGGATATAGTACTCTATTGTTTCTGTACAGATTTTTTTTTCCTTCTGCCATATTTTTTCACTGCTTATTTGCTTTAAAATTTGTTTTCTCAGTAATCACTTGAACGATTAGTCTGGATGCAGAACTGGAATTTTACCAGAGGTGTGTTTTGGAGTACATACACAATATTATTGCAGATTCTGGTAACATAGACTATACTAACTCAAATCCGAGTGATACCACTTTGTCACGCTTGAGCAATTTTTTTTGGGAGCAAAATTCAAAACGGCCACCATCAAAACCGTTTTTTGGCCGTAACTCGGCCAAAAATCAAACTATTTTCAGCCGTAACTATGCCCAAAATCTATATGAACCTGATTTAAGTGGTAAACAGTATATTGTATTGTATTGTAACAGTATATTGTATTGTATATATTTATTTCCAACAGTACAGTTGAGTAATACAATGATTAGGTAACTACAAACTATAATTAATTATATTAACACATAACCAAATAAACGTAATAAGCAAGGTTTACACAAATTTGACACAAATTCAAATCCAAAAAGGGGTCTGTACATGTTATGAACTATGAATACACTGATTGGTTGCTGATGAACTTCTTTCATTCTGCTTTCACTCGATCTCACATACAAGACAGCTGCATTAATCAAATAACTAGTGTTCACTCAAGTTCCACAGCTTCGCTTGCTGATACAGACTTTGTTTGGTCGTTCTGACATTCCTCCATACCATGGCAGCCACAGAACAATGAACAGGAGAGCCTGGCGGCAGAGCAACTACATCTATTCGGTGCACAGGGTCGCACTGAGCTGCACCCACACCTGATCATCTTGAGAACATTATCAGGAGCTCTGATGACATCCGGAGGCAGAGACACGGGGAGCAACATGCTCGACACTTCATGTGACCATCCATGACTCGTTGGATCGATCAATGGTGGGTCTGGATCTAATGCAGCCCGCCATATTGCTGCCTGCAAGTGCGCCCTGAGAACGTGTTGGATGAAAGCCACAGTGGTTGGTGGTAGAGTTTTTAACTCTGGTGCTGATGTCAGCTTCTTGTTAGCCATCTTTGAAGACCAGACATCAAATCGAATAGCTGACATGTCTTCTGTTTCCTGGGATCCATAGCAAGCAGCAAAGAAGGCAGTTGCTTAAGATATGACATCTGGTAATTCTGCATCAAGATCACCAAGATAATTTAATTGATGACCATCTTTGAGGTGTTTCACAATTGTGCCTTTTCCGATACCCCACAGGTAGGCAACTGCGTCACATCCAGACACCACATGTGCTGCCAGAACTTGGGTGACAATATGTGCATGCTTCTGCACTGTCGCCTTGATGTCAACAGACGATCTGTCATGACTTGTACCAGCCATCACAAGGTTGCATGCCAG
The DNA here is from genome assembly GCF_056783735.1 of Eptatretus burgeri. Taxonomy (NCBI): domain Eukaryota; kingdom Metazoa; phylum Chordata; class Myxini; order Myxiniformes; family Myxinidae; genus Eptatretus; species Eptatretus burgeri. The sequence goes on from NC_140965.1 coordinate 49,424,338, forward strand.
TTCCTTCAGTTGGTAAAAATGCAACAGCAATATGAATACATCTGTGTCGTCTGAAATTACCCGGATACTCGGAACTCCTGATGAGTCTTGTAACAGGGTTTCTAGAGCGACATGCTACCCATCACCTCTACGTTTGCTCGCTTCTACAATGGTGTTGAGCCTTTCACGTCCAGCTACACTCATTGGCTGTTTACTGGCACTGCATTTCATGCGACTATTGAGCAGGCAAGAAATGTTAAGCTGTGATGCCATCGTTCAGTTCAAGTGGATTCAAGATCACAGCTGTCGAACGTTGTCACTAGAAAAAGACAAGCAGAAATGTTCAATTGTTGTTAGATCAATATAATGCAAAACAATCACGAAATAACTATCTCTTATATTAATTGTTCAGAAAGTTAAACACCCCGATGCATTCTTAAATGGAAGACATTTACAAGTGGTGATGAACAAATTAATCATTTCATTTATTTGTAAGATACATGTATAAAAAAAAAATAATAATAAAATAAAAATATCAGAAAACCTGTTCCCACCCTGTGTACTTTAAACATCATCAACACAAACGGTTGCTATGGTATCAAAACAATCATGATATGAAGATACAAAAACGTCTTGCTTTCAAAAGAAAATTGATTAGTCTACTGATAACAATACTTTACTGTTAATTAACACACAGTTTTGCATGTTTCTTTAAAAATATCCAAGCATATATAACTTACTTGATCTGTTGACACAGTTCATTGATCTTCATGGCAGCCATTTTTTGTCACAACTGTACTGGGGAAAAACTGCTCTGTGAAAAAAATTTTTTTAACACTTTTCTCGCTATACCATGAAACTGAATTGGAACTGTGCTACAGCTACAGTATATATAAACACAATAAAAGTGCAATAAAAGCACATCAGCAACCTTTCAGTGTCTTCATCGTATGTACCCTTGATATTATTTGGCTCAAGCTTTATCGGTCTAAACTTCAACAATTGGTCAATAATTTATTACAATTTTAGTCAAAATATGGTATCTGATATGCCAATATGGACGATTTATATGGATGATATGGTTTATTTAAACATATCAGTGTATTCCTTAACCCCCAAAACAGGGTTTGCCACTGAAATCGGGTTCATATCTCGATTTTGGCCGAGTTACGGCCAAAAAACGGTTTTGATGGTGGCCATTTTGAATTTTGCTCCAAAAAAAATTGCTCAAGCATGACAAAGTGGCATCACTCGGACTTGAGTTTAGTATAGTCTATGTTACCAGAATCTGCAATAAAATTGTGTATGTACTCCAAAACACACTTTAGCCAATGGCTGCCAGACTAGATCGACATAAAACTTTCAGCATCGGAGCACCTACCTTTGGAGAATTTTTTAAATGATAACTATGACATCATAGGTCATGTGAAAAAGGAAAAACTTTGGACATTTCTCAAGCCCACGTAAACAAAACTTTACATGTATGACCGACGACCCACGTGGAACAAAGTTTGACAACTATGACATCATCAATGACATGGTTTGGCAGCCATATTGGATTTTAGCGAAAACCTTGAACAATCTTATCTCAAACTGCCAAACTGATCAACCTGAAACTTTAACTGTGTCATCGTCTACCCTTGGGGATCTACCATCTACTACCCTATACAATTGATCAATAAAACATCAGTGACGTGGTCTGGCAGCCATATTAGAATGAAACAAAAATTTTTTTTTAATGATTTCTCTAAAACTGCTGAACCTATCGATGACAAACTTCACACAAATGATGGACTACCATTGAGGCATAGAACATGATAACGATGACATAATCGGTCACATTGTCTGGCAGCCAAATTGGATAGAAAAACAAACTTTATCCGATCAATGAGAAACTACATATGTGATCGACTACCCAGTGAAAGTCTGGTATTAAATTTATGATGTCATAGATCACGTGGTCAGACAGCCATATTAGAATGAAAAACAGATCCTATTAAAACCTCCCCCCCAAACCGCTTAACAGATCTATGCGAAACTTCATATATATATATATATATATATATATATATATATATATATATATATATATATATATATATATATAATTGATTAACCACGATAAAATTACGTAATTAAATCGTCACACGTCATGTGGTTGGGCAGCTATTTTGGATTGAAGCTGAATCCTTTTAAAAAAAACCCTCTTCTATCAAACTGCTGAACCAATCAATGCAAAAATTTAGGTCTATCAGAGTAAGCATGGCAATAAAAGTTTGATAACTAAAACATCATTGGTGAAGTGGTTTTAGAAAAAAAAATTTCATTCGATCCAATATGGCTACCAAACAATGTGTACTATGACATCGTACTTGTCAAACTTTATTCCTCATGGCTCGCAGTTTTGCAAGCGGCTACATATAAATCAATCCTCACAGTTATATGTGGCAGTTCTTGGCATCGACCAGCAATGAGAAATATCGTTTGATAAAATGACGTAATAGAATGGCATCCTCATCAGTACAGGTAGCATGAGGGTGGTAGCATGAACAGGTAGCATCGTCGTTGGCACGGGCGTCGTTTGGTACCCGGCATCACTGCTCGCAGTTATAAGCAGATGCTCTAGCTGAACGTTAATCTGCTCACTGACGCATGCAAAATTATCTAATCAATAACAAGCACGCACTCACCAATTACGTTTGATCTATCCCTTTCAATCCCAATCATATGTGTCCATCCTTACTCTGTCATGTCAAAATGCCTCCCGTAAAGTCACATAAGTCATACATGGCAGCTTTTAAGTCAGAAGTAAAGTTCGTTGAGGAAAATGGAGGGAATATGGCTGAGACAAAATGCAATGTGGTATGAGCCAGTGCTGATTTAAGGATTCTGCAGCTTGTTTTAAATATTGTCGTGACACCCCGCCATTTTGCTTTAACAGAAATTAAATATTCAATTTTAAATTACCTAAAGAAGTGAAATCCATCAAGCGAGTCAAAAGTTATAAGTTTAAACGCACCGCCTCGACCGTAAACACGACCACTGGTGTTGATATAAAGGCAGCCAATCAGAGCACGTATCTGAGCACCCTTCCTCTCAACCAATCAGCGCACGCATTGTTGTCTTCCTGCTCTATGCACTGCCATATTGGTAATTGTGCTGAAAGGCTTGGGAATCTATAATATAAAAGGAGCTCACTCTCGGCGTGCCAGCGTCCGTCCGTCCGTCCGTCCGTCCACAATTGTCCTATAGGGGATACCACAAATCAAGCCTAATCTACAAACAGTAGGATTATAGTTGAGTAAGGTTTCAAACAACCTGATATAGTTGAGCAAGATGAGGATAGAAGAGTTGGTTTCAAAAAAAAAACAACTCTTTCTCCTTAATCTTCCTCTTCACTTGTAATAATGGTGCGTTTCATTCAATCCCATTTCTCATGTTGATTGGATTCAGAAAACGCTTGCTATATTCAATACTTTTTTTTCAACATTTCCATTATATTCATACAACAGTAATATAGCGCCATATCAAACAGTATTTCTGATTATACACCACCTTGAACACAACTTACAATACAGGTGAGAAAAGGTAAGAAAAAAGCAGCTGATATTTCATTCATTTATTCACACAATTTTTAAAGAGTTAAAGTTAATTTTTCACCGGGTACCCTTTCTAGTTATGCTGAACGTGTAAAGAAAAAGCAACAGTCTAGAGCTGAAATTGAAAGTATCAAGGCAGATGGAGTCGGGAGTTGGTGCCACCACTGTTGGGTGTGAATTTGGTTTTCCAGTCATCTGCAATGACAATTGTAAAGAACAAAGAAAAAATTGAAAGGCACCCAAAGAGCGCATTGTCTCACCTCACGTTCATTCTGAACAAAATTACCATCGTTAACTGAACGCGTTACAATGACGGCCCGTATACCCGAATCATCTAGGCACCGTATTATGTCACATAGTTTCTTGGCATGGGTTATGAACGTCATTAATTAAATTCTTCACTCACATTGGGTCAGAGATCAGATATATGGATTTTCAGATTTTTTGGATAAGGATTTCAATTCAAGCAATTGTGGCTGGAATACCACTTCACTGAGGACTGAGAAAAAGAAAAAAAAAAGCAGTAAGTTCTGTACTTTATAAAACTTTGTAAGTTCAATTTATTTTTCTTCACTGAGAAAAAGCAAGCGGTTGCAGAGATAAACATTTTTAAAGTGAGAATATACAGAAGCAGACGCAGACGCAGACACACGGGAATTGCAATCGTCTCGCATCCCCTTTGGGGCAACACCAATTGAAGCATCTAGTCAGTCCACGACTCCCGTAGGAGCTACAAAATCAATGAGATTTATAAGTAGTTTAATTTCGAACATGGGGAAACGTTTGTCCTCCTGGATTGAGGATATCAATCAGCACACTATGCCATTAAGCCAGGCAGTAATTATGGCTAAAGCGCCGAGATTATATGATGAAGTCTCTCATAGCCAACGTGTGGCACTCAACGGAATCTGTTCATCTCCTCTCCCTGTAAAGGCTGGAGTGCCCCAAGGTAGTGTTCTGAGCCCAGTCCATAGTCCATATCTTCATCAATGATCTGTCTGACTGGAAAATCTTATTTATCTATTTGCTGATGACCACACGCTCTACCATGAAATCCCTCATCCTTCAGACAGGCAGGCTGCAGCCTTTTCCCTCTCTTCAGACCTTGACAAAATCACATGCTGGTCAAACACTTGGAATATGTCTATCAATACTGACAAATATCACACACTCACTATCTCTCTGCAAAAGGACCATCCTGGACCCCCCTCCCCCCAATCTATTTTCTTAACAATCCCCCTGAGGAGGTTCAGTCATTCAAACTCCTGAGTCTCACTATCTGCCTGATCTTTGTTGTGCGAGCCACATTTCACAGTTGGCCTCCAAAGCCAGCCACCTTCCTTGGCACATCTGAACTATCCACATAGAAGGCCTTCATCCGTAGCTTGATGGAGGCCTTCAACATCATTAGAATCTCTCACAGTGAAGTTGAGTCTATGTGCTTATCACTTCACCATCGCAGACAGGTCAGTGGTCTCTCTGTCTCCTACCGCCTTCTTTCTGGTCTTGCACCCTCTGCTCTTTCTGTGCTTTGTCACACACCCTCCCCCCTCCCCCAGGTTCATGAAGGGCTCACCCAGTCCACCATCAACCATCTTCTGATAAAACCACAAAAATTCAGGATCGCTGCCCACATCCACTCAATTGTTCCTCTTCTTTCCCCACCTGTGGAATCAACTTCAATCTCATTCTTCCCTCCAGGTCTTCAAGACAGCTGTTCACTGCAACCTTAGATCTTCGCCAATCCAAAACCATGATCTTTTCTACCCTCGTTAACCCCACCCAAATCCCTTCTGCAAATTTTCCAGTTTTTCCTCCTTGGAATTTCCTTCTCCATGCATGCATGCTTTCCGTCCTGTTTTTGTCTGTTACATCCTGATCCGTTCAGTGTGCTGGTTCTTCCACGAGCCTCGACTATGTATTCAAAAAAAAAAAGATAAGGCACAGAGTTTGTATGATGAAGTGAAAAAGCAAGAAGGCGAGGGATAAGGCACTGACTTTATAAGGTGAAGTGGAAAAGCAAGAAGCGAGGGATATGGCACCGAGTTTGTACGATGAACTAAAATAGCAGGAAGGTGAGAGATAAGGCACTGAGTATATTTGATGAAGTGAAAGAGCAGGAAGGTGAGGGATAAGGTGCTGAGTTTATATAAAGAAGCAAAAGAGCAGGATGGTGAAGGATAAGGTGCTGATTTTACATAAAGAAGTGAAAGAGCAGGATGGCGAGGGATAAGGTGTTGAGTTTATATAAAGAAGCGAAAGAGCAGGATGGTGAAGGATAAGGTGCTGATTTTATATGATGAAGTTAAAGAGCAGGATGGTGAGGGATAAGGTGCTGAGTATATTTGAAGAAGTGAAAGAGCAGGAAGGCGAGGGATAAGGTGTTGAGTTTATATAAAGAAGCGAAAGAGCAGGATGGTGAAGGATAAGGTGCTGATTTTATATGATGAAGTTAAAGAGGAGGAAGGTGAGGGATAAGACACTGAGTTTATATGATGAAGGAAAAGAACAGGAAAGTGAGGGATAAGGTGCTGAGTTTATATAAAGAAGTGAAAGAGCAGGAAGGCGAGGGATAAGGTGTTGAGTTTATATGAAGAAGCGAAAGAGCAGGATGGTGAAGGATAAGGTGCTGATTTTATATGATGAAGTTAAAGAGCAGGATGGTGAGGGATAAGGCGCTGATTTTATATGATGAAGTTAAAGAGCAGGATGGTGAGGGATAAGGCGCTGATTTTATATGATGAAGTTAAAGAGCAGGATGGTGAAGGATAAGGTGCTGATTTTATATGATGAAGTTAAAGAGCAGGATGGTGAGGGATAAGGCGCTGATTTTATATGATGAAGTTAAAGAGCAGGATGGTGAAGGATAAGGTGCTGATTTTATATGATGAAGTTAAAGAGCAGGATGGTGAGGGATAAGGCGCTGATTTTATATGATGAAGTTAAAGAGGAGGAAGGTGAGGGATAAGACACTGAGTTTATATGATGAAGGAAAAGAACAGGAAAGTGAGGGATAAGGTGCTGAGTTTATATAAAGAAGTGAAAGAGCAGGAAGGCGAGGGATAAGGTGTTGAGTTTATATGAAGAAGCGAAAGAGCAGGATGGTGAAGGATAAGGTGCTGATTTTATATGATGAAGTTAAAGAGCAGGATGGTGAGGAATAAGGCGCTGATTTTATATGATGAAGTTAAAGAGCAGGATGGTGAGGGATAAGGCGCTGATTTTATATGATGAAGTTAAAGAGCACGATGGTGAAGGATAAGGTGCTGATTTTATATGATGAAGTTAAAGAGCAGGATGGTGAGGGATAAGGCGCTGATTTTATATGATGAAGTTAAAGAGCACGATGGTGAAGGATAAGGTGCTGATTTTATATGATGAAGTTAAAGAGCAGGATGGTGAGGGATAAGGCGCTGATTTTATATGATGAAGTTAAAGAGCAGGATGGTGAAGGATAAGGTGCTGATTTTATATGATGAAGTTAAAGAGCAGGATGGTGAGGGATAAGGCGCTGATTTTATATGATGAAGTTAAAGAGCAGGAAGGCGAGGGATAAGGTGTTGAGTTTATATGAAGAAGCGAAAGAGCAGGATGGTGAAGGATAAGGTGCTGATTTTATATGATGAAGTTAAAGAGCAGGATGGTGAAGGATAAGGTGCTGATTTTATATGATGAAGTTAAAGAGCAGGATGGTGAGGGATAAGGCGCTGATTTTTATATGATGAAGTTAAAGAGGAGGAAGGCGAGGGATAAGACACTGAGTTTATATGATGAAGGAAAACAACAGGAAAGTGAGGGATCTACCAAGGAGACGATTACAGCAAATTGAGAGTGGTTTGATGGATTTAAGCGCTGCAACAATATGGATAACATTCGCATAACTGGCATGGACAAACGAGCAGGTAGCAGCTGAATTTTCATCCAAGTTTAAATCCCTTGTGGAAGTTTACCCTCCCCGGCTACTTTTATTTATTTATTTATTTTTAATTCGTAATTATTAATATTTAATCCCTTAATAGTACAAGAAAAAAAACATTTTTTGTAAGTTCAATTTGTTTTTGTAAAATGCGAACACTACATATAAAAGTAGCCGACACTCCAGCTCAGTGTCAGCATACATACCTGCGTCCCTCAAAAAACAAAGAAGACTGAATATAAAAAGGCTATACATTTTGAATGTGGACGAGCTTTGCATTTTGCATTTCTATTTTGATGTTCCTCTTAGTGTGTTGTTGTATATTATTCAATACTAGCAAGTACAACCCGTCGCTCACTAAAGGGAATATTAATGGGGTGGTAGCATAGAGAGGAGAGAGGTGGAAGGGAGAGAGAGAGAGAGAGGTGGGAGGGGAAGAAGTGGGAAGGGAGGGAGAGAGAGGTGGGAGGGGAGGGAGAGAGAGGTGGGAGGGGAGGGAGAGAGAGGTGGGAGGGGAGGGAGAGAGAGGTGGGAGGGAGGGAGAGAGAGAAGAGGAGTGGAGAAGCTAGGAGGCGGTAAGAAAGGGGGGGAGCTGGGGGAAGAGTGAGGAAAGAGGGGTGGAGAGAGCGACGCCTCACCAAATGTCGCTATACACTGTGGGAGGGATGGGTGTGAGGAAGGGGTGTGAGAGAAAGAGACAGGGGTGTGGGAGGAGAGTGCTGCATTTAATTAGGTGAGAGTGAGGAGGGGGACACACACACACACACACACACACACACACACACACACAGAGAGAGAGAGAGAGAGAGAGAGAGAGAGAGAGAGAGAGAGAGAGAGAGAGAGAGAGAGAGAGAGAGAGAGAGAGAGAGAGAGGAGAGGAGAGGAGAGGAGAGGAGAGGAGAGGAGAGAGAGAGAGAGAGAGAGAGAGAGAGAGAGAGAGAGAGAGAGAGAGGAGAGGAGAGGAGAGGAGAGGAGAGGAGAGAGAGAGAGAGAAGAGAGAGAGAGAGAGGAGGTGGGGTTATCAAAGGGAATGATATGCTTTATTACCGAAACACACACACACACACACACACACACACACACACACACACACACACACACACACACACACACACACACACACACTGAGGTGTCAGTTCCCAGCTAATTTGGCCTAAACAATGCAGAAAGCAAGAAAATAACCATATACCAAGATCTTAAAAATGAAGTGAAAAGATCCTGGAAGTTGAAGAGTGCCAAAATTGTACCAGTGATCATTGGAGCAACAGGAATGATGAAGAAGAACCTTACAGAGATCAGCATCTAAATGAATATCACATGAACAATCTCCCCCTCTTCGCTCCTCATCCCACCAAGTTTTATACAGATCCCAAAGGCGGATGCAGACGGCCTTTGTTTTCTGGCGTTTTATATTATTTTAAATTTTATTTTTCACGTAGAATTTCATAAAGCAATAAAATTCTTAATGTTTTATATGTTTTGTCATTTTGGTATGGCTTAAATCCTCCCCACTCAATCCTGGCTTTTGTCATAGTCCACGATGTGGATGATCACATACGTGTGGAAATATCGATGCGAATATCGTTTTAAAAATCATTAAATGCCTAATGTTTTCGATATTTTGGTATTTTGGTATGGATTAAATCCATCTATGTTTTTTAATTGTTTAAGATTTGTGTGATGGTTTGGATATGTATCGCTTTAGGAATGGTTCTGTCCACTGTCAATTTTCCCCCCTCCCACGATCCTGGCCTGGTTTGGTCGAGTCCACATTTATGTTTGATTTACGATTAATGTTTGATATACTTTTAAATTTGGGGTTGCATGCACTAGCCCAGAGACAAAGTAACTTCTTTGCGTTGGAATCACCATCATAGCTTCAGCAGTTATTGAGGGAGGTTGGGCTACAGTTTTACATTGTTTTGAGAGGGGAAGCAGAACAAGTACAAATTGGCATTTTAGCGATCTCTTGTGGTATTTTCACAATGTATTCTGACATTATAATAAGTCTTGGTAGTTCAGAAAACGCTTGAGAATTAAAGGTATGGCTTTTAAATGCTTATGACTTCACTCCATAGTGGTGTATAAGCCTATCATTGCAAACACATTTGAATGGGAGGCCATTTCCTGAATCATCTCGACATGATTCTCTCTCATCTCTCTATAGTACTCCTGCACTCCATGATACATTAATGTTTTTGGCATATTACAGTTAATATACGTCATTCTTGTCCCCGGAGGTAACACGTCTACACTGGAAAGAGCGCGCCCGCACTGGAAAGAGCGCGCCTGCACTGGAAAGAGCGCGCCAGCAATGAACAGAGCGCGCCAGCAATGAACAGAGCGCGCCAGCAATGAACAGAGCGCGCCAGCAATGAACAGAGCGCGCCAGCAATGAACAGAGCGCGCCCGCACTGGAGACCACGCGCCCGCAATGGAGACCGCGCGCCCGCAATGGAGACGGCGCGCCCGCAATGGAGACCGCGCGTCCGCACTGGAGACCGCGCGTCCAGTCCATGTATCCTCATCAACACAATGCTTTACGAGCCCTTCTGTGTGAAATTGCTCTTGCATAAATCTCTCAGTGACCTATCCTTTGCGCAAACCGGGATATGACTGTACATCGATATGATAACAAACATGTTAAAAAAAACTATTTCCATTCCTTATTTATGCAAAAGGTCATCCCATAAATTAACCTGGAAGTACTTCAGTGAGCATATGTTGTGAGTGTCAGGGAGAAATTAACACCTTGATTGCTCTGAGTGCGTTTTGCCAACTACTGGAGTTGCTAACTACAGACTTACCTATGAATGAAGGAAAAAAACTAGAAAAGCACTCAGTTGAGTGCACAACTCCGCCAGGCTGAACAGTTTATGGTTTGTATCCCATTGGTAGGCCGGATCTGAACCAAAATCGAATCGGCTTGTTCTTGTCACCTCATCAACTCATCCACCTAGTTTTGTCATAACTCGTCCATAGTGTTTTGAGATATCATTCTATATATCGTTTTTGGCCCCACATCTCAATGGTGAAAAAAAAAATCACTTGCAGAATAAAAAATATAAATTATCATATCCGGAATCGAATCTTCAGCAAAATCAAATCGATTTGTCCTCGTCACATACCCAACCTGTCCAACAAGGTTGGTTTGAATCCATCCACAACTTTTTTCAGATATTGTGCTATACTGTATATCGGTTTTATCCCTACCAATCAATGGTGAAGAATCACCGAAAAAAATTCACAGATCCGGATTCAGATCTTCAGCAAATTTGAATCAATTATTCCTCGTCACACACCCAACCTGCCCATCAAGTTTTGTCGGAATCCATCCGTAATTATTTGAGACGTCTTCACAGACAAACAGGGGTGGAAACAAAACCTCCGTCCACCTTCGGTGGCAGAGGTAACTAGAAGGGCACTCGGTAGAGCGTGTACCTCCACCATATAATGCCTGATCCACAAGAACTTTTCGGGCCCAATACATTTTTGAAATATCATACTATATCATTTTTAGCCCTATCTCTCAATGGTGAAGAATGATTAAAAAAATTGCATAGTAGGATCCAGATCTTCACCAAAATCTAATGAGTTCATCCTTGTCACACACCCAACATGTCCAAAAAATTTCATCCAGATCTGTCCACAACTTTTGAGATATCCTGTACACAAACAGACAAAGGTATGAAAACATAACCTCCTTCACCTTCGTGGCAGAGGTAAAAAATGGGAAAATTAGCCAATTTGACTTGTAAGCCGAAAAATACAGCAGTTTCAATACCAAAGCTTAACATGTTTGAAAATTAAATGTCAATAAAAAGGATAATAAACATTCCAGAAAAGCTTCATATTTAATCACAAGGCAATTTCCCATTTCAACCCCAACCAAAATACGCACGCTCTCCGCATCTTCCATCCATGCATGTTTGCGATCTTCTTCCTCCACTCCAATTCCAATGACAGCCCGAATGATAGCTTGGCACGTGGCTACGCTTCCTGCTTTGTCACACTCTTCGGAATCCTGTCGTTACAAACACGCATTGCAGGAACATGTGAACAAAACCAATGTGTCCAAACAGTTCCTCCAGTCAGCCATGTCTGTGTAATTGTGCAACCAGTGAGATGAATCCGTGATTCAACTCTCATTTATTTATTTTTCTTGCATTCAAAGGCTCAAAGTCATAAAATTAAGTACTTTTTTTTCAAACGTGACTTCATCACAACAGCAAATTCGGTGACTTTATCACAATACTTCATTCTACAAAGATCTGCAAAGCGCGTTCATTATTAGAAGAAAAAAGAAACAAGCAAAATATTTATTGTGAATTGTGCAAGTACGATGAAACTCCCTTCCTGTAATACTTTTAGAGGCGATGCTCACAAACCTGTATCCACTGATCTCGATTTATCTCCACACCATTGGCGCGCAAGGATGCAATAGCACGGTCCACAATTTTATCCACCATGGTGGTGTTCCCATTGGCTTCCTCCAGTTTGGCAGCAGTGATCCAAATGTGCCGGTCAGTGGGAATGTTTTCTCGAGCCTTGTTCAACACCCGCCGTGCATTCTCGTACGTTTCCAACCGTGCCAACGCTAGCCAAAGCTGGGAAAGATGGGGGATGGGATGAGATAGAAAGGCTGTTGAGAGGCACAAAGCTGACAATGGGAGAAATTAAAGGAGATAAGCAAAATCAGAATGTGAATTAAAGGAGACGTCAAATGTGAAAGTGAGATATGAATCGAAAGACTTAAGGGGGGAATTTAGAAAGACAGGACAAGAGTGGAGTGCTTGGCAGAGTATGGATAGATTATCATGACGATCAAAAAACAATATGCCCTTCCAAGTGGCCAATGGAGAGAGGAGAGAGGAGAGAGGAGAGAGGAGAGAGGAGAGAGAGATATTATAATAAGGATACCATAAAATATTACAAATAACAACATAAAAAGGAACAAAACAAACACATTTCGATCCATTAATAAAAACTGGAGAGTTCTTAGAACACCTTACCACATGCAGTCTTGAGGGGCAAAGACATGGGTGGGGTCTGTGAGCGGAAAATTTTATTGGTCGTGATGACTTAAATGCCATAATATTTTGTCCAAGTACTGCCAACGGAAGCTTTATGAAATGGCCAAAAAGGCGATTTGTGTTCTAGTGTCCAAGTATATAATTCAATTGACATAAAACTCAAGATTTTAAAGGTTGTAGAAAAAAAAAAATTTTCAGAGGTTGAAAAAAAAAACAAAAAAAAAACATTCACCGTTGATGCAGAGTTTTTTTTACACCACCTTCTATTAGTTCTCCGTGCCTGTCGTACGTGTCTATTATTACATCCTTCAAAACAGTAAGTTTCCTGTTTGGAATGATTTTCAATTTTGTTTGACTGCCAGACAGGCAGACAAACGAAGAAAATGATCTCACTCCTCTCTGTGCCTGTGCGATTGGGACAAATTCAGAGCCAAAAGTACTGCGAAACTACAGGTTCCTTTTCCGATTTATGTTCAAACTATAACATTCAATTGAAATCAAGTTGTTCCTCGATCACAAACTGACGCTTCTGAAGAGAGACAGACAAAGTGAACCAATTGCTTCATCGTGCTTTTTGCTTTGCACACGAGGTTTCAAAACATGACCAGCGGTGAGGACAGCAACATCAATGACAAATTATATTCCACAAACTGGCTGAGCACAGAGTTCCTCCAATCATGAGTCAGGACCTTTTCATAACTTTAGCGATCTTGAAATGGAGGGAAACATTCAATGCACCAAATCAGTTCATTCAGCTTGGACAGTGAAAATAAGCAGAGATACACCACCAAGCCCACCTCCTTCCAAATTTCCATTTTTTTCCGTCCTGAGTGTTTACTTTTGTATCCATAATGTCCACCCCGGACATCTTCTCCTACCCCTCATTCCTTCCCATGCTGATTATTTGTCGAAGTCTGCCCTCTATTTGTCCTTCAACCCTGCTGTTGGTGTTTCCTCCTCTCTCTCAACCCTGCTGTTAATGTCACCCCCCCCCCCAACACCTGCCACCCTCTCTCTTTCCACTGTTCCTTTTGTTCTGTTGCATCCTGATCCATCCAGTGTTCGAGCTCTTCCATGAGCCTTGACTATAGAGAAAGAAATATATAAATCCCAACCTCCACACTTGTGGGGCAGCATTCAACCGCACGGCTCAAGAGGATGCGGGCATCATCCGGGTCTTCGAGTTCCACAGCGGCCTTCCAGAGCCTCACTGAGTTCGGCACTTGTTCCAGAGCTGTGAGGGCCAGGAAGAAAATTCACAGTGTGATTTTTAGAGGAAATAACATTAAAGTGAACCAGAAAATAGAATTTGACACAAATGTGTCGGTGGAAATGTCTCCGCCTGCGTTAGTCGCCACCTCACCATTACGTTTGATCTCAATTAAAGGTCACGTGAGAGGGGAGAGGAAGAGAGACAGAGACAGAGAGTGCAAGAGAAATAAGTCAAAGAAAGACATCAGATGCTTCTAACTTAAGTTATGGTCTGCAAAATGATTTTCAAAGGATGTGACGACCTTTGACCTTTTGCCTGTTGAACCCAAAACCAAATGGTTTAAGGTTTTTCTACAGTCCACAAATGCATCAAGTTTGGTTGAAATCTCTTCAGTACTGCACTTCACAAATTATCGCGGTAACAAAAGCAGACAATACACAGAGGGACGGTCACATGGACAGACAGTCGTAGGGACAACTCAAGAACATAATGCCTCTTTCCTTCAGCTGCGGAGGCATAAAAATATTGTTTTAAAAAAATAATAATAATTGTGAATCAAAAAGGTAAAGACAAGACTGAAGCAAACAACCTGAAGAAAAAAAAAAAATGAGATTTTACATTCACCAGTTTGACAAAGTTCAATCAAATTTGTGAACACTTGGTGTTCCAATCAATGACAAGACATGAAACGTCCAAAATGATACTGTCAGCACACCCTTTCTGAGTACGCGCTTCTTGGCCTTCAGCTCCGTCTCGAGGTCAGCCGCACGGATCCAAACACGCACGGACTGTGGAAGATGACGTACTGCATTGGCTACCACAGCCTTGGCAGAGTCTCCAGGCTGCAGTCGAGCAGCCTCCAGCCACACGTCCTCACTCTGCAGCAGGACATCATGAGAGGATTAGAACACTGATGGGATAGGCAAGGACACTGCAAATGGTATGCCTGTTTGGCTGGGTAATGCTTGCATTCATCATTCTACTTCTAAAATGCATTAAGCACCGTTTGTGGGTCATTCAAATGCAGATGCGGATCAAGCCTGAATACCACACCTACACGGATACACCTCCCTTGCATCCAATGTATTGTTGTGGTTACCAAATTCGCAAACCACCATTCAGGTCCCTTAGGTGAGATATCTCCGTAAGTATATGTGTAGTTAGGCCCAAACCCGTTGTCTAGTGGGAATACATGTCATTTATGCGTGCTGCGACTCTTCAGGATAGCCGTTTTTCTTTTGCTATCTTTATTTTGGACCAACCGCCATTGTTACCACCACCAACCACAACATCAACCACCCACCACAACGCCGCTTCACCACAACAGCCACGACCTTTCCCGTCACACCTTGCAACCGTCGCATCGCCACCGTTCTTGCGCCGCTTGTGGGTACCGGTATTGGACTCGTGCAGGGCGCGCGCCGAACAGCGTGTACAAAACCACGGATTTTCCACTTCAAAAACGGATCAAAAACGACACACGCCCACTTTTGTTCCGTCCAATCGGTGAGCGAGGGGCGATCGCTATATGCAAATTTATGGATCAAAATGCATTCACGCCCACTTTTTCTCGGGCCAATGGGGAGCGAGGTGAAAGGTCGAAGGCAGGGGGTCAAAGATGAGAGAGCGAAGCCACGGGGCTTATATAAGCGACCGCGTTCGTCAGTCAAGTGAATAGAGAGTTAAGACTTCGCAGTCGGTGGAGTTGGGAAGAAGAAGCAAGAAGGAGTTGGTCGTCGTCGTGTGCGTTGGAGTCGGAGCAAAGGGGACGGAGCTGTGGAGAGGCGGCGAGGGCAGACGAGGGGGTGCTCGCGTCGTGCAGGGAGCTGCACACCAGGGAGGCCGACGGCGCGACCTGGCCGAGGTGGAGACACTCGTCGCGGGACTCGAGGCAGAGTAGAAATCCTCTATACCCCGAGCATCAGCAACCCCCTCCTGTTCCCCCCCCCCGCGCTGAGATAGTGCGACCAAGGGGGCCCCTTTCCCACCCCCTACCAGACACTGTCCGCGAGGCCCGCGGAGTTGAGGCACCATCGCCGCTCCGCGTCTCATCACCAGACGGGTAGGCCCGACCCGGTCTCGGCCTCAGGCCCGCCTCATCTTTGAGGGTGTTCTTTTTCTTGGTTTTGGATATGTGTTGTCGGCGCCGTCTGTGAAGTAAAATTGTATAAGTGTTGCCGTGTGCTCGCGTAATCGGTATTAGATCTGCATTGTCGCATTTGCTTTTTGTGTAAAAATTGCATTGTGTTTCTCTTCTTTTCTATGTGCTTTTGGTGGAATTGAATATGTGTGCTTTCCGTTCGTCGCGAATAAATGTGCTTTGTGTTGAACTGTTTCCCGCTTCGCTTCGTCATTTCCTTCATTGAATCCTCATCTTGCTTCACGTAAAGGGTTGGTAGTGGGCTGAATACGCCCGATAATTAATCGAACCGTCGAGGCCGACGATAACACCGCTCGGTTATCCCGATAGTACGGAACGGGTCGCTTAAGTGGCCAGTGTCCGAAGTCGACCTGCGGCGAGGTGCGATCGCCCGGTCTACCCTCCGTGTGGGTACTTAGGTAGGTCGAATTTGGCGAGCAACCCTATCCCACGCGGAGGCTGATTGGCTCGATCGCGGTGAGACCGAAAGGTCCACCCGTGACTGGTTCCCGGCGTTAGTCCGAGAGGGTCACGACTGGATTGTCCGTCCGGTGGGCGACGTGCCGCGATTCGAGTTACGTGGCCGTCCGCATGCCGGCGGGCGCGAATCCGTAACAGTATGTTTATCCCCACACTTTAAAAAAAAGGGGAGGGGACGTTGTAATCGGCTCTGTCTGTCCGTCACACTATCTCCTCCTAAAGGCCCGGTCACACCTTGACGTTTTCGCCAACGTATGCCGATTTTTGAATTTTTTTTCTAAAACGCTGGCACACGTTGAATACGTTATGGGTAAGTTTTGATAACATTGAGAGCACACTGGCATACGTCGTAGTACGTTGCCATACATCGTTGTACGTTGGCTTTAAACGTTGTACTTTTCGGTTGTCCTCAAATTTTTTCATGCTTGAAATTTCACGACGTATGCCGGCGTATGACTCACACGTTCCGCTACGCTGGCCACAAGTTGTAGGCACGGTCTGCGATCGTTGACAGACGTCAACACATGCTACTTGTAAGTTAATCATAAGTTGAGACACGCCGAGGTAGTGTTTAGAGTACCCGAAACTTATTTCCTACCTATGATTAACGTGTTGTTGGCACGTTACGTGATCGTTGCCACACATCGACAGACGTTACTTTTAAGTTACTCATAGGCTGAAAGACGTCGGTATAATGGATCGTCCTTGCGTCAGCGTCCACGGCCATGGCCAGGACACTTATTTGCAGCATTCTTCAAACTTTTCTTCGGCATGACGAGGATGTTCACACTTCGATGTCTAGCTTGGCTATGATTCCAATTGTCCATCGGCAGCGTCTATTTAAAATAGTCGAGTTTGAGCATTTTAACACGTTCAGAAGAAACGTTTCAAATTTCCAAACCCCAGCGTCAAAAAAAACAAAAAAAAAAAAAACAAAGGCGAGTGACAGCAATTTAAATCGTTCATTGTAAACAATGAAACTAGCTGAGTGGTGTTATGATGATGATATGCTAGGTGGTCATATTTGAGCCATAGTTGAATAATCAATAGTCAATAGTTGTATATTAATCAGCTGTCAGGATTCAAACCTTGCTTTAAAATGTTGCTTTAAATGTATCATGCTGTTTTCACTATGTCTTTGATAACCCTTTATGGCTCTGCAGCTGCACAACAGCATGTCCTTGGGAAAACTGTGTATGCTGATATCCCACACATTCGTGTTCTTAGTCATCACCAGAGTTTCGCCTTTGCTATCAGCAGGTGCCAGTGTAGGGGTGTAGGAGTCTTAGAAAGTTATTAGTTTGCAAGATGAACTGTTGGGTTGCGAATCTGAGGATTGATTGATTCAACTTCCCTGAGGGCCCCTAGGGAGGGGGGAAAGAAGCCCACTGCCGCATTTATTTCTTTATTTCTTTATCCCTTAGCACACACTTATAGTCCACACCCAGTTTTGCTTTTGTGTGATTATATATACAACTGTTTTGAAGTAAAAATCTCAATGTGGTCCGGGGGCACCTGACTGAAGGGCCTTTGGGCTGCATTCCGCATGCGTAGTGCCATCTTCTGAAATAAATCGTATCATTCGAGAACCCTCATTCGACTCTGTCATTACTCGGCCGAGTGAAGAGTCATAACAATTGGCGACGAGGATGGGATGCGACTGATGCTGGCGGTGTGGACGGCGGGACTCCACTTGGTGTACAGCGATCGCAAGGGTTCAGCTAAAGGTACGTGGAAATTGCACGTATAGGGCACCTAACACAGGGAGCCTAGTTAGGTGAAAACTGTACACTTGGTGGGCAGTGCCCCACTGGACGCAGCTCCAGGATCTGCTCGAATCAAGAACTGTAACGGTAAAAACATATGAGGTGATTCGAATGCGGTTTGTTTGAAGGGCACAAAGAGGGCTGGCAGGCCGTATGTTAGAACCGGTAAGGGTCGAGGATAAAGGTATCCGTGTGAAATAAGGAGGAAACAGGTTGCAATCCTGTACCATAGAGAGGGAAGGTTAGAGGCCTTCATTGGGTTTGAGGCTATTAGGCGGCGGGTCGAAAGGGATCTCGGTCCCGGTGTAAAAGGAGAAACGATTTACAGCTATTAGGCGGCTGATTGAAAGGGATTTCGGTCCCGGTGTAAAAGGAGAAACGATTTACAGCTATTAGGCGGTTGGTAAGATAAGAACAAAAGATGGGGAATAACTCTGCAAAGAACATAGAGTTACCCAAAGGAACAACACTTAAAGTTATCGGTGAAAGTGGAAAACACTGGAGAGCGTTTGCAGCGTGGCTAACGGAGTCACAAAGTGAGACAGGACGTAAGCGATTTGATTCAGAGGGAATCTTGAACCAACGGGAAAAGAACACAAAGTTAATGAGCCAGGAGAAGGGCTGTTTGTAGAGTTACCTATTTGGATGTATTTGTGAATACAATGTGGTGGGGAAGGTTGAGTTTTGTGTTAGACGTAAGTTGAGTGTTCCAACCTGGAACTTGTATGTGTGGAACAACTTGTATGTTTGTATGGAGATAATGATTGGTCGTCATCGTTAATGCGAAGACTTTGGACGAGGTGAATTGCGCACACCAAATCCGGAGGAAGGACGATGATGACCGATTCTGCACGTGTTGTTAATTCAGTGATGGGCAAATGTCATTGAGAGAGAGAGTGTGTGTGTGTGTGTGTGTGTGTGTGTGTGTGTGTGTGTGTGTGTGTGTGTGTGTGTGTGTGTGTGTGTGTGTGTGTGTGTGTGTGTGTGTGTGTGTGTGTGTGTGTGTGTGTGTGTGTGTGTGCGAACTGGATGGGGAATTGAATAATTAAAACCACTTCAGCAGACAGTTTGGGGATTATGTGTGAGAATTCCCTACAGTACTCGTGCTGTGGGATGTCAAATGGACCAACGTTCGGGTTTTCTCATGGTCCGATAAACTCTGTATGCTGTTTTGGCTTTGAACACTGTACGTGATACGTGATAAATGGATGGTCTCCACGGAGCATCATTTTGATTTCAAATTCAAATTCAGTTCTGTTTCCACTTTGCATGTTTCGTAAGGCTGATCGACGTTACGGGTTCGTTTTAACGTCAGTTTCAATTCTGATTCATTGTTGGGGTCATTAAGCATGTTTTATACTTGATTTTCGTAAATCTGGGAAAAAAACTTATTTTATGGGGTTTTGCGAGTCACGTGACGTGCCGTAGGATTTAACAGGCGCGACGAAAGCACGAAATCGTCCCGTCGAAGGACAGCTTATCGTGAGGGTTTACGAGATGGATTAGCACATTTTACAAGATGGGGACGCCCTTCTTAGGATTCTGTAAAAATTCCGATTTAAAACGAACGTATTTGAGATGTCGTCAAATATTTGTTACGTGAGTTTGATCGTAAAAACCAACGCGCTGATAAGACGTATTGCTCATGTGAGTGCGTGATGACGTAATCACGCATGGGCCCAGCGGGCTTTGTCAAACTTGAAAGTGCAATTAACACCCTGCTGTGAACGTGCCTGCTTGTCGGAGCAATGTACGAGAATTTCTCAAGGCCGCTGATTTTGAATATGGTGGACAAACTAGATTTTAAAGAGATAGCTTTGTGGTAAAATTAATTAATAAGGACATTGACGTTTCAAAGGATTGCTCGATTTTTTTGTTTCGGGGCGAGTGCACGCGCTATCGGAACATGGAAGCGACAATGCTTTGAAACAAGGCTGTAATATATATATATATATATATGTTTGTTCCGGTTGTTGTTGTTGTTTTTGTTGTTGTTGTTGTTGTTGTTGATTGGGCTTCGTGACCGGAAGAGGAAAAGAAAAAAAAAAAAAAAAAAAAGAGACGCGGAAGAGGCGCAGGACCGAGGGATTTAGGATAGATGGAAAAGGGGATTTAAATGCTTTGAACAAGGAACGGATTTTATTTAAAGTGGGTTTATCTTTTTAGCCGCATCTCGCGTAGTGAACGCCGGCTCTAAGAGAGCTCCGCGTTGTTCTTATTATTCTTCTTCTGGTGAAGACAAAACCTTTAGGACGTGGCTCTTGGACACATTTGTCCTTGTTTACATGTCAGACATCCACGAACAAGGACGTTTGGTAGGCTACGCACTGATGAGGATAGCGGTGTTTTTGGGAAAAATTACGGGCGGAGCTCGTGCTGTTTGAACACGCAGCCATCGTGGGCCTTGACGAGGGAGCGTTTCGATTCTCTGCCTGTCGGGGTCGAGCTGTTTGTCTGGAAGCAGACAGAAAAGCATGTCTGTTGTCTTTATATGAGCCTCTATCTGTCAGGATAAATTCATTGGATTTGGGAAGCATAAGCGGAATTAAAGGGATGTAGAGTAACGGTTGCTTAGCAACGACATCGATCTGGAAGGAATGGAATTGGCTTTGCACTGCACTCACTGTCGACTACGATGAAACAGGGCAGGATTATGAATACGTGGTCAAAGCACATAGAGATTACACCGTCAAACGCTCTCTGATGACAACCAACCGATGGATCGGGAAGGAAGGAGCGGCGGTGGAGGTGAAACAAGCCGCCAGAGAGCGCGAACTAATGAAGCACAGAGAAGGACTAACACCGCACATCTCAATGGCAGTTAGTAACAGACATAGTGCAGGGGAGTTAGGAAGAATGGTGAACAGATTGAGATGCGCCCCAGAACCACAAGATGGAGCAACGAACACCAGAACACTTTACAGGCCGTCAGACAAGGAGATGGATGGAAGGTATGCTTGCCTGATCAAAATCTACAGTAGTGTACAGTAAGGTCTCTGGCCTTCACATCCACTCACCACGCACCCAGAGCAACTTCCAGTCCTGCAAGCTCTAGTCATGGTGGGAGCCTCGTACGGAGGTATCATTTAAAAATAATCTTTTACACAAATACTTGTCATTATGTTGCAGTTGACTGCAGTGTTCAGTGCAGTGGCATGCTGTAAACCTTGTAGTAACGGAGACAGTGACAGAACCTTTGACGACACAATATGCAACTCCTGGTACTCACACTACTCCTTTGTGGGGGGGACCTATCACTAGGCAACACACTAACACACTCAAGCCAAAGAAACCGTATACACCTCCGTGGCAAAGGGGGACACGGAAATGAACCAGTACCAACCCCACAGCGACATAGGAGGGGAGCGGCTGGAGAAAGAATGGAAGCAGGTGAATACGCAAGGTTGGGGAAAACATACAACCAAGAACTTGATAAGGTAAAGATATTTTCAAAGGAACCTGGCAAGACCGCACCACTCATTTCCAGAGGGCTGACAACCATCCAGCCACAGCAGCTCATAGAACTGTCTTGCGTCCAAGCCGAGGAAACTTACGATTTGATAGAACGAAACGAGGAAATAAAATCGATTAGATGGTCTTATGCTATGACAAAACCTGTTGGGAGGGGGGGACGTCAGAAAATGCAGAAAAGACAGAAGTGGCTTGGCAGAACAAAACGCAAGACAAAACCCAGCGGGGGCACTTTGCACAAATAGGATTCATATGGGGTCAACACGCATCTCTAATTACCCAAGTTCCATGGGCCCCTAAAGAACCCTTTTGGAGTACAGTTGTGAAATCTTGTGAAAATACAGTAACCTCCCGGAGAAGAACACATTTCACTTATAGGTGTTTTCACCTATAAGGCTTGAAGCTCTCACGAGCGATCGAGTGGAACGCAAGGAGGGTTACGCAGGGTGGAGATCTATATTTCATGACTGGGGAGACTGGTTACTGTGCCTGGTAGGGGCAGCAATCCTAATCATCATGGGAATCATTTTTGGAGTATTTCTGATCAAACGTCTCATTTCCATTTGTCTAAAGAAATGCTGTGAAGCCTCACCCCTCACCCAGGCCATCATAATAATTAACAGCGAACTCATGGAGGAAGACCCCGAGGACCTCTGTATGGGGCCACAACCCGACCCGACCCCCCACCAGCTGAGGAGCCAACAAGGTGTTCTGGTGGAGGGGCACCCTGGGGAAGACTCTTCCAGGTATTACTGATTACTCAACGAACTTTCAAGTGAAAAGGTAAGCCAAACATGGACTCACGCATCTCACTACACACGAAGATACAGGAATTTGTAACAAGAAAGAAAGGAAATCTACAAGTAAAATGCTGATGGAGGTTTATGATAGATGTGGCAGTGTTTTGACTAGCATATGCATAATCGTGGAAAATGGACAATACTAGGTAGTGAAGGCATGTATGGAAAATACTTGTATGACCCTTATATGTAAATATGCATCTCATGAGACTCTTTTGTCTTCTAGCGCAAGTTGAGAAAGGAGCTTACACCATGCCTTGAGCGCTCACAGTGCTGCTCACCCATTATACATTTGCATATTGTAAATATTATTGTTGTAATTAGTGTCGAGTATAATTGCCTAAATAATAATGTTGCTGTTAATATTGTATAGACTTGTAGTGCCTTTAATATTGTGTGGACTTAACATCAAATTTGTATATGACAACTTAATGGGAGACTTGTGGCAGTGGGCAAGACAAAAGGCAACAGAAGCTAACCTGAACCACCGGCAGTTGGGGACTTCTCATTTGGGGAATGTTGATGGCTATCCACGGCATTCGCAAATCCCGTTTGGCAGGCACGGGGGCCTAGGGGTAGCTGCTACAGGAACCAAATAGGGATCCACTCGGTTGGTGAGTATCAGGTATGGCTGGGTATGGTCAAATATGACCAAGGAGGGAACTGTTATGATGATGATATGCTAGGTGGTCATATTTGAGCCATAGTTGAATAATCAATAGTCAATAGTTGTATATTAATCAGCTGTCAGGATTCAAACCTTGCTTTAAAATGTTGCTTTAAATGTATCATGCTGTTTTCACTATGTCTTTGATAACCCTTTATGGCTCTGCAGCTGCACAACAGCATGTCCTTGGGAAAACTGTGTATGCTGATATCCCACACATTCGTGTTCTTAGTCATCACCAGAGTTTCGCCTTTGCTATCAGCAGGTGCCAGTGTAGGGGTGTAGGAGTCTTAGAAAGTTATTAGTTTGCAAGATGAACTGTTGGGTTGCGAATCTGAGGATTGATTGATTCAACTTCCCTGAGGGCCCCTAGGGAGGGGGGAAAGAAGCCCACTGCCGCATTTATTTCTTTATTTCTTTATCCCTTAGCACACATTTATAGTCCACACCCAGTTTTGCTTTTGTGTGATTATATATACAACCGTTTTGAAGTAAAAATCTCAATGTGGTCCGGGGGCACCTGACTGAAGGGCCTTTGGGCTGCATTCCGCATGCGTAGTGCCATCTTCTGAAATAAATCGTATCATTTGAGAACCCTCATTCGACTCTGTCATTACTCGGCCGAGTGAAGAGTCATAACAAGTGGTACCGTTTAAAAGTCGTTGAGTGTAAAAAAAAATCCAATTGTTGAGCACAAGCGTCTACTTTCAATAGTGGAGATGCAGCCATTTAAATCGTTGAGTGGCAGCCTATGAACCTACCCGTGGACACGCGGACGCAAGGACGATCAATCATAACCCACACCCTCCCCCTCACACCCACCTGCTACTGCCAACATGAACAAACTACTACTAATACTAATACTAATAGTAATACTGATACTGATACTGTTACTGCTGACATGGACATCGACTCAAAAAGGACTCGAAAACACTGTTGGGTTCCCCTTTTATGAACACCATTTTTATATACCAATTCCCAAAACCGCTGGGAACACGTCTTTATATGGCAGTTGTAACCTAGAAACACATTCATTTATTTGTCGACCGGAAGACGTCATTGGAATACGTCTACATACGTCGATGTGTGTTGGGACTACGTAAAGAATTGGTTCAAAGCACGTCAAACATAAGTTATAAATAAGTTTCGCGTAAAAAAGACATTACCGCGACGTGTTTCGACTTATGAGTAGCCTTTGTGGACGTGTGTAAGCGTCCACATATCGTGTGTAAAACTTATCCCCCATCGCATGCGGAACGTGTGTCATACGCCGAGTACGTCGTAAAATTTTGAACATGTTCAAAATTTCTTGACGTACTCTACTTACTAAGACTTATGATAGCGTATTTAGCGTTCTACTGACGTATACCAAACTTACCCATACCGTATTCGACGTGCCCCAACGTTTTAGACACACTTTTTGTTACGTCGGCATACGCTGGCAAGATCGCCAAGGTGTGACCGCGATTTTGACCCTTCCATTTCTACGGCAGTTATGATTTGAATCGTTGTGCGTCAGCCTTTTAATAGGCTACGCCACGACATCGTCGGCGATGCGTGCAACGCGCTATGCCTGAGTTAGACTATCGTTGGGCATCGGTTGTGTAGGCCGACAACAGGTTCAGCATTCGTTGGTATAAGTTATCTATAACACAACGAAACGTTCTGTGTAGTTACCAATGCGTTATACATAAGACCAAGTCGCTATGAATACGTCCGAATCTTTAAAAAAAACATCAAAAGTTCAACGTAAGCCAGCGTTTTACATACATTTTAATACGTTGCCATCGCTGGCTAAAACGTCAAGGTGTGACCGGGCCTTAAACGGTTGTGCAGAGATTCAAACTTGGGGAGTTATGATCACCACATGGCAAGAAGGTATGAGAGCAGTATTATTTTAGGCCCCACCCCCTGGAGTGGGGTTAAAAGGTGAAATACCAAAAAATACATTTATGGACACATTTTAAAATGAAACTGTATATGCAATCAATATTAGGGGGATGCATGAAATATGTAACGATTTTTTGGGATTTGACCCCTGATCCAAGCCCTAAGGGCTGGGGGGGGGGGAGGGGGAATTAACTCAAAAATTCATGTTGGGTCATTCCTGGTGGAACTTTTTGCCATCTTTCAACTTTGCTTTTGGTGGGAAGCGTGGGGATTTGTGATGGCACGCCATAGACTTTTGCCCTAGTTTGATTTTTGTTTCTTTGCTAAAAAAAAAATTCAAATCGAGAAAAAACCAAAAGAGTGAACCTTCAATGATTTTAAGAGTTAGTGAAACCAAATAAACTATGACTGTGAAGGTCTGCTTACCTTGGGACACATCTCTGTTGCTTTCATGATGAGGTTGCGTGCAACCTGAAGCTTTCCCGTCACCTCCTCCAACCGGGCCGAAGCGATCCATGCCGGTGGGTGGTGTGGGTTTGTCTCACGCACAGATTTCAGCAACAATCGGGCCTTCTTGATGTCACTGTGGGAATGAAGGTTTGCAGACTACATTTGCGTGACAATGATATGGAGGATTTTTTTTGTTTTACTTTTAACATTCGCTGAACCATTCTCGTCCCTCGGTGGGCAAACATACTTGATGTCCCCACCGTAAGTTGGAATCATCGAATTCAGATCCGTGAGGTAGCCCTTTGGGTCTACAACTGTCTGTCCGCTCACAGAGTCAGAGACCTATGGATGGAACAGCGTTTCAACAAGTTAAACGCAGATAGACACTGTCTCCAAGAAAGTCATATACTATGAGAGACTCACAATAGCCATGTTATCATTGTTGCTATTACAACGTTGGCAGTAACAGCTGCTGACAACTATTACACAGCATGCATACCTGACTAAGTCTCATGTCCATAAGTGTATTTCTGGCCTGTCCGATCTTTCGCATGTCTAACTCTCCGGATCCAGGAGTCATTAAGCCTGGGGTCATGCCTCCAGGGAAAGGTGTGTTCAGCCCAGTGCGAGGGTAAGGCGTAGTCAGTCCAGCACCATATTTCTACCAGGAGAATGGTCGGAACAGAAAAGGACAACTTTGTTATAGTTATTTCAATAATTTGTTTTTTTTTTGACATTTATCAAAGGCTCATAGTGGAACCTGTACATAAAGTACATGCAGGACAAGAAAAAAAATGTAGTCAACATCAGTGTACTTTTACACGACTTGCAAGGACATTAGTAGGCAATGGACATATAAATGGGATTTGAATCAGGGTTCCAAACATGATGGGATGGGATAGAAGGAAAGAAATGGGGGAGGGGTGTTGTAGCAGGCATGCAGAAAGGCAAGGAAGGGGTTTCAGAAATGATATTATTGCATTTTTAAGATAGAGATGGACATTTCATGCTGAGGACAAGACATTGACGGCAGTATCGTAAGGTGAAAATTGTAAACGAAACAAAATAAAATGAGAGCACACCAACTGCCGTGGGTCAACTGAGTTATGCTGGTCACTGGAGCCGTGCATGTGCTTAGCCAGGAAGCTGTCCGGAATTGGAGTGAGCTTCTCATGTCGTGGATTCCGCTGCCGCTTGTTACGGGCATCACCGACCTCCGGGATGTTTAACCACTCTTCCTCAGAAACTTCTACCAGCTTACGCTGCATACCAAATAGACATTAAATAAATACATAAAGAGCAAGGTGTGTGTTTGTGAGTGTGTGTCAGTGTGAAGACTTTTCTTTGATGTCTATACAATTTCACACCCCTTGAACCAATCTCCACCAAATTTTGCATATGAGCAGGGGGTACTCAGGGTCAGGCCAAGAGCATTAAAAAAAACCCTCAAAAAAAACAAAAAACATTATTTGAATGCGACTGGCTGCAAAGTTTCCAATCAAGAAAAACGCTTACCTTGAGATCAGAGAACTGCTGTTGGATTTTGGGTCGTTCCATGCGGTACTTTTCTATTTCCTCCCTTTCTCTTTGCTCCCTGGTGTTAAGATTACAAGTGTTCATTTATTCACCAACACGACAAAAGAAGCTTGAATCAATAACAGCTCCAAAACAAAACAAAAAATACTTAAATACCATTGCTTGTGCAAAATTTGTAATAAATTCAACAAGCTCTGTGCAGTACCGTCGATCCTTGCGCCGCTCATCAAGACGCTTATCCACAGCATTGTAGATGGCATCAGCTTCCTCATCATCCTTCTCATAAGGACCACTGGAAAAAAGGCTTCCTGCGTATCCATTAAACTGGAACATCAAAATGTAACATGAGCACAATGCAAGGGTGATTGGCAATGTATTGTTGTGGTTACCAAATTCGCAAACCACCATTCAGGTCCCTTAGGTGAGGTATCTCGGCAAGTATATGTGTAGTTAGGCCCAAACCCGTTGTCTAGTGGGAATACATGTCATTTATGCGAGCTGCGACTCTTCAGGATAGCCGTTTTTCTTTTGCTATCTTTATTTTGGACCAACCGCCATGATTACCACCACAACCACAACATCAACCACCAACCACAACACCGCTTCACCACAACCGCCACGACCTTCACGTCACACCTCGCAGCCGTTGCATCGCCACCGTTCTTGCCCCGCTGTGGGTACCGGTGTTGGACTCGTGCAGAGCGCGCGTCGAACAGCGTGTACAAAATCACGGATTTTGTGCTTCAAAAACGGATCAAAAACGACACACGCCCACTTTTTGCCGTCCAATCGGTAAGCGAGGGGCGAATTGGCCCCGCCTCCAGGACGATCGATATATGCAAATTTGTGGATCAAAAAGCCTTCACGCCCACTTTTTCTCGGGCCAATGGGGAGCGAGGTGAAAGGTCAAAGGGAGGGGGTCAAAGGCGAAGCTACGGGGGGATAAAAGGACCGTGTTCGTCAGTCAGGAGGAGAGTCCAAAGAAGAGTGGAGAGTAGGAGAGTCCAAAGAAAAGAGGAGAGTCCAAAGAAGAGTCCAGAGTCGGAGAGTCCGGAGTCGGAACGGAGGGGACGAGCTGTGGAGAGGCGGCAGCGGCGAAGGCAGACGAGGGGGTGCTCGCGTCGGTGCCGGGAGCTGCACGCCCGAGGGAGGCCGACAGCGCGACCTGGCCGAGGTGGAGACGCACACCAGGGATAATAAAGATCCCCTATACCCCGAGCATCAGCAACCCCCTCCTGTTTCCCCCCGCGCTGAGATAGTGCGACCAAGGGGGCCCCTTTCCCACCCCCTGCCAGACACTGTCCGCGAGGCCCGCGGAGTGAGGCGCCATCGCCGCTCCGCGTCTCATCACCAGACGGGTAGGCGCGACCCGGTCTCGGCCTCAGGCCCGCCTCATCCTTGAGGGTATTCTTTCCTTGGTTTTGGGTATGTGTTGTCGGCGCCGTCTGTGAAGTAGAATTGTATAAGTGTTGCCGTGTGCTCGGTAGTCGGTATTAGCTCTGCATTGTCTTCGCTTTTATATTTGCTTTTTGTGTAAATGGAATTGTGTTTTTTCTGTGTGCTTTTGGTGGAATTGAATATGTGTGCTTCCCGTGTGCCGCGAATAAATGTGCTTTTGTGTTGAACTGTTTCCCGCTTCGCTTCGTCATTTCTCCCATTGAATCCTCATCTTGCTTCACGTAAAGGGTTGGTAGTGGGATGAATACGCCCGATAATTAATCGAACCGTCGAGGTCGACGATAACACCGCTCGGTTATCCCGATAGTACGGAACGGGTCGCTTAAGTGGCCCGTGTCCGAAGTCGACCTGCGGCGAGGTGCGATCGCCCGGTCTACCCTCCGCGTGGGTACTTAGGTAGGTCGAATTTGGCGAGCAACCCTATCCCACGCGGGGGCTGATTGGCTCCATCGCGGTGAGACCGAAAGGTCCACCCGTGACTGGTTCCCGGCGTTAGTCCGAGAGGGTCACGACTGGATTGTCCGTCCGGTGGGCGACGTGCCGCGATTCGAGTTACGTGGCCGTCAGCACGCCGGCGGGCGCGAAAACCGCAACAGTATGTATAAAAACAAGAACACGCCGCTTTACAGGAAATCGATGAGAAAAGGAAAGTGAGAAACTTTCATGAAGCCATCTTTTATCTTATTCCCCCCGCCACTGAAGGTGAAGGAGGCCATTCACCCCATTTCTGTCTGTTTGTTGGTCTGAGTACAGGGCTCATTCCGTGTCATTTCAGCCGGGGGTTGCGGTGACCCCCTCAGATTTTTCTGAAAAAAATTATTAAAGCTACCTTAACATATATGAGGAAGGTTTGCCAAATTATAGCTCAAAATTCCAAGTAGTGTCTGAGATATGGCCCTACAAACACCCTTGGGGTGTTTCAATTCTGGCAGTCGTGAGTTGCAGATTTGTATCTGAAGCATTTTTGGAGGGCTCTAAATTTCAGAGTTTTCAAAACAGTTCTAAAAATTCACACAAAGGGTGCCTATTAGTGAGGCTTTCAGAATCTGACATAAAAAATGTTCTACTTAAAATAAACTTTAAGATAAGTACTCTCAAAAGTAGGGATTTGTAACATGCAGTCAAAAAAATTTGAGTTTTCAAATTGCTGCCAACACTCAGTTTATTCATCATGAAGAAGTTTGTTGCCTGACTTACATAATCTCGTGACTGGATCATTTACACAAGAAAACTGAAACCTTTTGGAGCAAAATCTTGGGTGCTATAGGTGTCTGAACTTTGCTCCAGACTCAACGACACTGAAATTTACCCCAGTTTTACACCAAGTGTTCACCATGTTGACAGTTACACAGCTCTTTTAAATTTTTGTCACTTAAAGACACATACATCAGCAAACTGTGGGAGAAAATTCAAGAGTTGTTCTCAATCCCTTCTATTTTTAAACGAAATTTTTTTTAAAATGCATCAATTTCTAATGATTCTGCAGTCCCAAAAGCTACTTTTTTAAAAATAATTTTTTACTAACAAACATATAGAAAAAAATAAAGATATTGTAAGGAAGTATGACTTAAGTGGAATCTAACAAAATATAAATCAGTTTAGTAAAGCTTAAAGAAGTGTACCAAAATCATTTCCAAAGTTAGGCATGAAGCACAACTCTATCTTATTTAGGCTTTAACCTAATACACAGCCCTGTAGTAACTGCCAATGCTCATTGTTACATTTTATTACATCCTGGCAATTATAAAACTAATCACTGTTCACTTTGTACAACGGATCCAAGTACATTTGTCCAAACAATTTGATATGAAATTATGAAAAAAAAAAAGTTGAATCAGATATTTTACCTACATTTACAAATGGATGTCGACTTTCGTACAA
This sequence comes from Eptatretus burgeri, assembly GCF_056783735.1. NCBI lineage: Eukaryota > Metazoa > Chordata > Myxini > Myxiniformes > Myxinidae > Eptatretus > Eptatretus burgeri. Next base: position 49,454,617 of record NC_140965.1, read on the forward strand.
TGTACGCTAAGTATATAAACAATTAGATATGCAAATGAATATTTATAATGGTGATTATTATGATCACATCATGTGTCTTAATTTGTAGTTGAGATTGGCGGCGGCCTTAAACTAAAATATCCTTTTAAAAAAATGTGAGCCAAATTAAAGTAACCACATACTTGTTCTGACCAAAAAAACACAACAATTTGATCATTGTGGTGCCAACTTATGAATGTTTGGCATGGCTTCCACTTCAAAAGCACACCTATTGCTTTTATTCTACATCTTTCATCGAACATGGTTTTTTTTAAATAGTAGGCCTTTTTAAAAATCGTTTAAAAATAGAAGGGATTGAGAACAACTCTTGAATTTTCTACCACAGTTTGCCTATGTATGTCTTTAAGTGACAAAAATTTAAAAGAGCTGTGTAACTGTCAACATGGTGAACACTTGGGGTAAAACTGGGGTAAATTTCAGTGTCGTTGAGTCTGGAGCAAAGTTCAGACACCTATAGCACCCAATATTTTGCTCCAAAAGGTTTCAGTTTTCTTGTGTAAATGATCCAGTCACTAGATTATGTAAATCAGGCAACAAAAATTCTTCATGATGAATAAACTGAGTGTTGGCAGCAATTTGAAAACTCAAATTTTTTTGACTGCATGTTACAAATCATTACTTTTGAGAGTACTCATCTTCAAAAGTATTTTAAGTAGAACATTTTTTATGTCAGATTCTGAAAGCCTCACTAATAGACACCATTTGTGTGAATTTTCACAACTCTGTTTATAAAACACTGGAATTTAGAGCCCTCCAAAAATGCTTCAGATACAAATCTGCAACTTGCGACTGCCAGGATTGAAACACCCCGAGGGTGTTTGTAGGGCCATATCTCGGACACTACTTTGAATTTTGAGCTATAACTCGTCAAACCTTCCTCATATATGTTAAGGTAGCTTTGAGAATTTTTTCAGGAAAATCTGAGGGGGTCATCACAGAATTTCATTTTTTTGGCTGATTTCACACGAAATGACCCACAAGATATCTCAAAAAGTTGTTAATGGATCCGGATTAAATTTTGTGGACAGGTTCGGTGTGTGACAAAGATGAACTGATTAGATTTTGGTGAAGATCGGGATCCGACGACTAGAATTATTAAAGTGATTCTTCACCATTAAGAGATATGGCTAAAAAACGATATATAGCATATTTCAAAAAGTTGTGGACGGATTTGGATGAAACTTGGTGGACGTGTTGGGTGTGTCGCAAAGACGAATAGATTCGATTTTGGTGAAGATCTGAATCCGAATCTGGATATGATAGTTACGTAATTTTAAAGTGATTCTTCACCATTGATAGGACCAAAAACGATATACAGCACGATATTTCAAAAATGTATTGGGTGAGATATGTTCTCATGGATCAGGCATTGCATGGCGAAGGTATGCACTCTACCGAGTGCCACACACGAATAATAATAGTGTGATTATTATTATTATTTAACCTGTAGTGCAGGGTTCAACTTTAGCATATTTTACAGCCTGTTTATGGGACGGGTAGGTTTTACATTTACCTGTCCCGACAACTGTTGCATCTGTCCAAGTCTTTGGACGCACCGTTTTTTACACATTACATTAGTTCTTTGTGTCCTTAATGACATCCCTAGAAAGAGTAAGTTTAGTGTTTGGAATGATTTTCAATTTTGTTTGATGGCCAGATAGGGAGTCAGGAAAAAAAATGTATCTCGATGCTCTCTGTGCATGTGCGATCGGGCCAAATTCAGAGCCATGGTACTGCCAAACTACAGGTTCGTTTTCTGATTCACGTTTCAACTTGTGTTAAAAATATAACATTCAATGGAAATAAAGTTGTTCCTCGATCATAAACCAAGGTTTGTGGATGGACAGACAGACAGACGGACAAAGTGAACCATTTGCTTTTCGCTTTGCACACGTGGGGTAACAACTCATAGAAATGCAGGTCTTGCAAAATACTTTTGCTGGATGGAAATGTTCGCCAATCAAACGCACCTCATCATAGTTCGAATCATTAAGATCTTCTTCATCATCGTTTTCTTGCTGGTTCTTCTTCATTTGATCACCGACAGTCCGTTTGCCAGGTGGAGCATGTCTGTCATCCACCGGGTCGTTGGCATCACGTGCCGGCCCAATGTCCGAACGTGTTGTAAAGCCCGTCGCTCTACGGATATACAAAAGCAGACATTCAACAATCCAGTTTAGATGGTAAATTAATTTGTGGCACACATTCCATAACAAGATGAATCACATCCTCCCTATTGATCAGATCTTCCACGATCAGACCACCATTCCTCCCTATTGCAAAAATGAAACTTGGTTTGGGGGAGGGGGGGATTTATTTATTTATTCTTATGTAGATAGTGGCTACTTGGTTGCATCATTTTCTGGAAACTTGGCTGTGCTGCTGATGCAGTGCCCCTGTTACCAGTAAGCCGATACTCATTTTATTGACCTCAGAAGGATGATCAGGCGAGTCAACCCACCTGGTGTTAATTCAATCGTATAAATATAAATAGCTGCAAATTGCAAGACAACCCTCAGAAAGTTAATTGTTGATTTTTAGATCCTCGTGGAGGATCTCTAAGTATTACTCACGTTGTTGTTCTTCATCTTGTGGACTTTTTTAGATCCTCGTGGAGGATCTTAAGTCTTACTCACGTTGTTGTTCTTCATCTTCTTCTTGTGGACTTTTCAGATCCTCATGGAGGATCTCGAAGTCTTACTTACGTTGTTGTCCTTCATCTTCTTCTTGTGGACTTTTTTGTTTCACAGCCTACAGTTTTCATCGAAACTTCCTGAAACTTGGCATATATATGTAAAAATACCCTGCGCAGACAGTAACCATCTCCGATTTTGAAAATTCCTCCGAGAAAAAAAGTTATGACGTCAAAATATCTCCGCTAATGGAAATCGCCTAAAAATTATCTCCGAAACTAGGCAAGCTTTTTGAATTCTGTTTGTGGGAATCGAACAGGGCATTATCAGAGATGAATTACCGTACATATGATACATCACTATGACGTCATATCAATTTTTGTATGACGTCATTTCTATTTTTGACATTTTTTTTTGTTTTTGTTTTTTGCCATGTATATGCAGAAAGCTCACGCGCAGGCAGTAACCATCTCCGGTTTTGGAAATTCTTCCGAGAAATAAAGTTGACGTCATAATATCGCCGCTAATGGAAATCGCCTATACCATTATCTCAGAAACTAGGCAAGCTGTTTGAATTTTGTTTGCGGGAATCAAGCCGGGCATTAGCACAGATAATTTATGGCAAACCTGAAACATCACAATGACGTCATGTTCGTTTTTATGACGTCATCATTAAGAGGACGAGGATCTTAGCTCATTTGAGCTTGTTACACATATAAAACAATGATGTTTCCTCATGGTGATGGAACATGCAATTGTTGTTTCAAAAACAGAAAACAATATAAACACAAAATCAGGTGTAGGCCTAACTATCCTAGAAACAAATACAAGTACAATAATGGTTGTTTAAACAATGTTTCCAGGTCCGACCTCGCCTTACCCTCTGCCCAAACCAGGGACGTAGCCCAACGGAGCGGGCATCCCCAGAAAGTGTTTCTTCTTCTTTGAGGACATTTTCGCAACGCTCAAGTCCACTGAGTCGGCCAATCTGGATCAAGGCCGCAGGGGGACGGATCGTGATTATTTCTTTTCACAATTCCTTCGTCCTCACATTAAGTCACAAGTTTAGTATTAAATCCATTTATTCGACGCGGAAACATGTAAATATTATATTTAATCAGGCATTACCTTCGTGTATAATTTTGCGTTGCAAAACGTTAGCAACCCACTAGTAGTGGCTGACGTATACACCGCCTAAGGGTATTATTCACTTTTTTGTACTTAGAAGTTTGAGGGGGTCAATAATTTTCAAACATTTTGGTCATTTTATGATTTGGTTCTTCTTTTTCAGCTGTTTATGAAAGAAACTGAAAAAACAATTGCTTTTTCTTGGTTTATACACAACCAGACTCGGTCAGTTAATGTTTCGGGCGTCCACGCTCATTTTGGAGGAGGCCGTTGGTTCGAATCCCAGCTGACTTATACCGTACCAAAGACGAAATATGGTACATGCTGCTTCCATGGGCAAAAGGTGCTTCAGAAATACAATTTATCTTATAATGAATATGTTTTTGTGCTTTTAAGTGATTTGACTTCGGTGATATAACCAAAGGATTCAAATGGGAAAACTAACAATCCAACCCGATCTTATAAATCACAGTTGACAGCGGATTAAAACGGGGAAAAAAATTATCTTGCAGACATACCAACCAGCTGTCCGAACTTTGTGACAGCTGATTTCATCCTGCGGCATTATACTTCCGGTTCAGTTCGGCATCGTCGTTTAATTGGATTATTTGTGTCGACAAAAAAAATATCGCTTTCATTCGTACCGAATGCTTAGTTGAACATCACTCTTCTCTGAAGGATCAGCAACGCGAAGGAAGTACAAATACATTTTTTTAAACGTTGGCGCGACCGATTGGACAACCGAGTCACGTGAGTTTCAAATGTTTGTTTCCACAAAGCGACATGAGGATAAAAATACATATCAAACACAGCAACTCATGAATAAATCATCTATTTCAGGTTGTTTAATTTTGTCTCAATGTATTAAAGGCGGATTATTCTTCACATAGCTTTAATAAGAAATAATTGTCACCATCTCGTAAATGTGGTTACCCGATATCTACTATATAAGCGAACATGACGAGCAGTTTATTGTGTTGTATGAAAGGAGAGAAGGTTAGCACTCCCCTTGACAAGGACGGAAGAGGCTCCAGGGCCTTTACAATACATATACGGTTAAGGCATTGCCACCTACCTTGTGGCGTCTTACCCAATTTTTATTTACGAGGTCGTTGCCGTACGTGCAAAAAAACAATCGAAGAATTGTGACGTCAATTGTGACGTCATGGCACTGTGTCCTGTCATTGGTTTGGTAAATAAATGGCCATAACTTGGGAACCACTTGTCCGATTAATATCAAACCTTGAAAAGGCACATCCACAGGTCCCCAGCGTCAATTGTGACGTCATAGCACTGTGTCCTGTCATTCGTTTGGTAAATAAATGGCCATAACTTGGGAACCACTTGTCCGATTAATATCAAACCTTGAAAAGGCACATACTCGGGTCCCCAGCGTCAATTGTGATGTCATAGCACCGTGTCCTGTCATTCGTTTGGTAAATAAATGGCCATAACTTGGGAACCACTTGTCCGATTAATATCAAACCTTGAAAAGGCACATCCACAGGGCTCCAGCAAACCTGGCAAGTTTCAATTAGATCGGACCACGGGTTGTCGAGAAGCAGCGGTCGCAGACAGACAGACAGACAGACAGACAGACAGACAGACAGACAGAGATTTCTCGAATTATAGATAGATTATTATTTTTAGTTTTGTTAACCACTTTCATTAACAAGACATGTCAGACACTCACCTGCGAAGCTGTCTTGCCTGGGTGATTGTGTTCTGTCCTGTCGTTTCGTTCAATGTGTGTGCCGTCCTTCGGATGATGGACGTTAATCGGGTTTCCCCGTCTTTGAGCTGGCATCAGTTTAAAGCATTAAAGATCCCCCGGGGTCCTTCACGAAGAGTCGGCGAATTATCGCCGGCACTTTGAACAAATTCCAAACTCCTGCCCAAACCTTAGTCGACCGGCAGGCCTGGCCAACTGGTTCGTGAAATACTTGGACCAAGCTTCTGCCGGCCAAATCGAAAAGAACGTGCGATTAATTGTGGCCATTAAATACACAAGGAAATTTGACGCAGGAGCCAGGAGGAGACCATTCAGTCCATCGTATCTCTGCATCGCATCATCTATCCACAGTGGCCTGCAAAAAGTATTCACCCCCTTCCAATAATTTCACGTTTAGATGAATTACTAATTATGTAGAAACAATTTTTCCAAATTAACTTTTTTGTTCATAGCTGAAGAGATCAAACTAAACACTGTTATAGTTGAAGGAGGTTACATGTCAGGAATATCTGCAAACAACATGTACAAATCAAAATTCACTGGTCGTAAAAGTATTCTGCCCCAGTACTTGGTGGAATCACCTTTTGCAGCAATGAATGACTGCCCCGAGTTTTGTTGGGAAGGTCTCTACCAGCTTTGCACAGTGACATTGGTGAAATCTTTGTCCATTCTTCACATGAAAATTTCTCTAGTTCTGCCACGTTTTGTGGGGATCGTCGATGGACTGTAATCTTCAAGTCTCGCCATAAATGTTCAATTGGGTTCAAGTCAGGACTTTGACTGTGAGATGTGGTGGTACCATCTCTGACTTATTTCCAGTTGTTACTGGAGTTCATCAGGGGTGTGTACTGGCCCCCACACTTTTCAGCCCTTCTATGGACTTGATTCTATGGAGGATGTCAGAGAGATCAAGCTGCGGTGCATCGTTTGGGAATGTCAAGATCTCTGACCTTGATTTCGCAGATGATGCAGTCATCTTTGCAGAGACTTTAGATATCCTTTTGTGGGCCCTCGAGGTGCTGAATGAGGAGTCGGAGCCGCTGAGATTATGGGTTTCTTGGGTCAAAACAAAGATCCAGGCTTTCAATGACATCTTGGATGCTGCTGTCCTGTCTGTGTCTGTTTGTGGTGAGGATGTTGAGGTCGTGGAGAGATTCACTTACCTTGGCAGTGATATTCTTGTCTCTGCTGGCTGTGAGTCAGAGGTCAATAGACGTCTGGGTCGGGCCTGGGGCGTCATGGATTCACTGGATCATGGGGTGTGGCACTGCCGGTACCTGTGCGGGACGACGAAAGTCCGAGTCTTCAGGTCCTTGGTGCTTCCAGTCTTGCTCTTTGGATGCGAGACTTGGACTCTGACCAAGGATCTGAGACGGAGACAATTCCTTTGGTACCAGGTCTCTTCGGAGAATCCTTGGCTATCGCTGGTCGGACTTTGTGTCCAACGAGCGGTTGCTGAGAGAGAGACTCAAATGAGATTTGTTACCTGCATCGTCCGTGAGCGTCAGTTGTGGCTGTATGGACATGTGGAACCCATTCCTAGCAATCCTAGCCTTGTAGCATGGATCATTATCCTGCTGAAGTCCTCTTATCCTCTTAACAATCCTCTTGTATATCAGCCATGATCTTTCTTGGGAAAACCATCTTTCTTGGGAAAAACCAAAACTTCTTTCTCATCTCAAGTCTGAACTCTCAAACCTCTCTCCCTCCTCAAAATCCTGGTGGCGTTTAATCAAACCTGTTTCTGGTGTATGTTCCCCCTCCATCCCCTCCCTTACCTCAAATGGCCGCACTGCGGATTCCACACGTGATAAAGCTGAATGTCTAAACTCGGTGTTTGCAGCTAAATCTTGTGTCCTAAACCCATCACTCTCTCTACCCACTTTACCCAGTCGCACCCAACTGTCCCTAGACTCTGTATCCTTTTCTCCTGACAAGGTGGAGAGCTTGCTTTCAAACCTCGAGTCAGATTCTGCAACCGGTCCAGACGGCATCAGCCCACGTATCCTCAAAGCCTGCTCTTCTGCTCTTGCTCACCCTCTCTCTGTTCTATTCACCCTCTCATTTGCCCAAGGTCATCTGCCATCTGCTTGGAAATCTGCTAACATCACTGCCCTGCATAAAAAAGGTGCAAAAACAGATCCCTGCAACTACAGACCAATCAGCCTTCTCCCAATCATCAGCAAGGTGATGGAATCCATCATCGCTTCAGACATCAAATCCTTCCTCTTCTCCAATGGCTTGATTTCCGATCATCAATTTGGTTTCAGACCAGGTCACTCTACCCTGGATATGCTGCTTCTGCTCTCCCATCAATGGATGGAGGTCCTCAATGCTAGACAGGAAATCCGAGCCGTATCCCTTGACATATCACGTGCTTTTGACACAGTCTGGCACCCTGCCCTACTCACCAAACTCTCTTCCCATGGTATTCAAGGCCATCTCCACTCATGGCTCGCAGACTTCCTCTCCTGTCGCAGTCAACATGTGGCCCTAAATGGAGTTCTTTCATCCCCTCTTCCTGTGCAGGCTGGAGTTCCTCAAGGTAGCGTTCTGGGCCCTGTTCTTTTTCTGATTTTCATCAATGATCTCTCGGACTCTCTGGAAAATCCTCTATTTCTCTTTGCCGACGACTCCACCCTCTGCCGTACCATCTGTCATCCCTCAGACCGGCAAGCAGCAGCTTCTTCACTCACTGCAGATCTGGATAAAATCACAAACTGGTCCAACACGTGGAACATGTCTTTCAATCCAGACAAATCTCACACTCTCACTATGTCTCTTCGAAAGGACAGTTTAGAAAACCCCCCCATCCACTTTCTCAACAATCCTCTGGAAGAAGTCTTTTCTTTCAAGCTTCTGGGTCTCACTATCTGCCATGACCTTTCCTGGGAAAGTCACATTTCCAACCTCGCCTCCAAAGCCAGTCGCCGACTGGGAATCCTCCGTCGTGCAAAGTCCTTCCTCGGCCCTCTTGAGCTCCTGACCACTTACAAAGCTTTTGTCCGTAGCCTGATGGAGTACTGCTCTCCCCTCTGGGCTGGTGCTCCTGCCTCCCACCTTTCTCGGCTTCACGCTGTCGAAACCAGGGCATTTAAGATCATCGGCATCTCCCGCAATGAAGCTGAGTCTTTGGGCCTCTCACTCAATCACCGCAGGTTGGTCGGTGGTCTTTCTGTCTTCTACCGACTCCTCTCCAGCCTTGCCCCCCTGCTCTCTCTGCGATTTGTCCCCACCACATTTCCACAGGGCGCTCAAGGTCCGCCAACAACCCCCTTCTGGTAAAACTACCAAAATCACGAATCACTGCTCATCTTCACTCTTTCATTCCTCTTTTTTCCCACCTTTGGAATAAACTTCCTTACTCTATTCTTTCCCATTCTTCCCTCCAGGCTTTCAAAACAGCTGTTCACCACCACCTCTTATCTTCCCCCATCCAAATCCTCGATCTTTTCTACCCCCGATAATCCACCCAAGCCCACTTCCTTCAATTCTCCTGCTTTCCTTCCTGAAAGTCCCTATAATGTCCATCTTCTCTTCACCATGTTCCCCGTCCCATCCCCATCCCTCTCCCTTCCACAGTTCACCAAGTGTGTCTGTTCCCCACTGTTTTGTCCCTTCCACTCCCGCCCCTCTTGTCTCATACCTCCTTGCTGTGAGTTGTGTGTTAGCTCTCATACGAGCCTCGACCAAGGTATACAAAAAAAAAAAAAAACACTTTTCCAAGTTGGCCTCCAAAGCCAGCCGCCAACTGGGCATGCTCTATCATACAAAGCCCTTCCTTGGCACACCTGAACTCCTATCCACCTACGAGGCTTTCATCTCCAGCTTGATGGAGTTCTGCTCTCCCCTCTGGGTTGGCTCCCCTACATCATATTCCAGCTTGTATTGGAAACCAAGGCCTTCAAGGTCATTGGAATCTCTAGTGATGAAGCCAAGTCTTTGGGCCTATCACTTCGCCATCGCAGACGGTTTGGTGATCTCTGTCTTCTACTGCCTTCTTTCTGGACTTGCGCCCTCTGCTTTTTCCTTGCTTTGTCCCCCCAAATTTCTGCAGTGATACACACCGTCCACCATCAACCACCTTCTGGTGAAACTACCTAAATCCAGGATCACTGCTCACCTACACTCATTCATTCTTCTTTATTCCCACCTGTGGAACCAACTTCCACATCCTCTTCAATCTGATTCTTCCCTCCAGGTCTTCAAGTCAGCTGTTCACCACCACCTCAGATTTTGCCCAATCCAAAACCTTGATATTTTCCACCCACACCCCCACCCCAATCCCTCCTCATTCAAAATTTGCACTTTCCCCTGATGACAGTGTTGTTGTGTGCGATAGTATTTTAACAATCACGAATTGGCGGGAATTTTTTTTTCCAAGTATGTTGCTCTGTAGTATTTCTCTGACTGTGTCTGTCTGTCTGTCTGTCTGTCTGTTTGTCACATGATTTTTGGCCACAGTTTTCAAACAATCTTCTGAATTTTTTTTTTGTATGTAGTTGACCAGCCAAGGACAGCAATGCTTAATTTTAGTGAAGATCCAAATCCGGATCCGGATCTGAGAATTTTTAAAATGATTCTTCACCATTGAGAGATGGGGCCCAAAAACGATACATAGCACAATATCTCAAAAGGTTAGGGATGCATTCACATACAACTTGGTGGACATGTTGGGAGTGTGATGAGGAGCAATCAATGAAATTTTGGCGAAGTTCCCAATTCGGATCTGGATCTAAGAATTTTTGAAGTGATTTCATTCTTCACCATTGAGAGACGTGGCCAAAAACGATATATAGCACAATATCTCAAAAAGTTATAGATGGATTCGGACGAAATTTAGTGGACAGGTGGATTGTGTGACAATGACAAATCGTTTCAACTTTGGTAAAGATCCGAATCCGGATCCAGATACGAGAATTATTTAATTTACAACTGATTCGAAGATCCGAATCCGGATCCAGATACCAGAATTATTGAATTTACAACTGATTCTTCACGATTGAGAGATGCGGCTAAAAAAAAACAATGTAGCACGATATCTCAAAAAGTTGATAACGGATTCGGATTAAACTTGGTGGACATGTTGGGTGTGTGAAAAGGAAGAATTGATTCGATTTTGGTGAAGATCCGATAATTTTTTTTCATTGATTCTTCACCATTGAGTGATGGCGCCAAAAAATATGTACAGCATGATATATCTAAAAGTTGTGCACAACTTCTGACAAATCGAGGAGGATGAGCTGGTTCGGCAGCAACAACAACAACAACAAGCCAATTGGGTTTTTGTTGAGGTCCGGATTCAGATGCCACCTCTCAATGGCATCGAAAATGTAAACCGTTTCGCCTGGCAGAGGTATTATATGTTCTGTTCTCCACGGAGTGCCGTTCAGTTTTTTCAAATGTATTTGTTTTTCAATGCAGGTCAGGTCGAGGCTCATGGAAGAGCGAGCTCGAAGGCTCCAGAGGGAGCGATGCCGACGATCGGTTATATAGACAGAGCAAAGTGGAAAGGGCAGATGTATGTTACCAAGGTTGACATTGTGCTGCTGTTTGAATTGAGATTTAATTTGTTAATTCGTGCCAAGATTTAAAAGGTGAATATAATTCATGTTAATGATACATTTTTTTAAACTAATACATTTAAAGAATACATCTCGAATTCTGCGTCTCTGTGCGCAATGAATATTCCGGCTCGAATTAGGTAGTCGTAACTTGTTACCGAATGGATCTGCAAACATCTCCCACTCTGTGATCATTTTAAAGGGAATTTATTCAATGAACGATTTTATTTATTTATTTATTATTTTCAATCGAAAACCTTTTTCCGACACTGGTATTGATAAAAAAAACAAAAATAAAAACAACCCAAATGGGAATGTCCGTGAGTAGTAGCCATTGCATGATGTTCCTTATCGGTTGTTCTGATGGGGAATTCCCTGCCATCTGCCGTCTCGTCTCTTCATTCCCCTCCTCTTCATCATGCCCCGCCTCCTTATCATGCCCCGCCTCTTGATCATGCCCCGCCTCCTTATCATGCTCCGCCTCTTGATCATGCCCCGCCTCTTTATCATGCCCCGCCTCCTTTTCATGCCCCGCCTCCTTATCATGCTCCGCCTCTTGATCATGCCCCGCCTCCTTATCATGCCCCGCCTCCTTTTCATGCCCCGCCTCTTGATCATGCCCCGCCTCCTTATCATGCCCCGCCTCTTTATCATGCTCCGCCTCTTGATCATGCCCCTCCCCTTACTCCTCCTCCCAATCGCAAGCCCCACCCCCTGGGTTTCCGTTCCTTCTTTGCGGTTGTGTCGTGTTGTCTCTGTCTTCCCATTCTTCCCTCACGTGTTTCCTATTCTGTGCCCCCCTCCCCTCGTCCCCACATACCCCCAATGGCCGTTCCACGGCAAGTTTGGTGTTTTGTTCCACTGGGTATCCTGGTATTCTTTTTGTTCGTTGTGCGGACATCCGATGCTTTCTTCGCCGAGGAGCGCGTCCTTCCTGAATCCCACCTCACGGAGCCGACCGTCCTGCTCGCTCTGCTCGCCAGAAATACGGCGCATACCCTTCCATTCTTCTTGGGCGCCATTGAAAGGCTGGAATACCCCAAGAACCGCATGGCGTTATGGTGCGGCTCCAGTGGGGGTCAGAGGGGGGTTGAAGGGGGGTTAGTACGAAGTGGGGTGGAGTCTGATGGATTGACAGTTTAGGCCGATTAGAGGATGCAGGTAGAGTTTGGAGGTGTATGGGGGCCGGCGGAGGGGGTGAAGTAGTTTAGGTGATGGGGGGGATGTGGGTATGGTGGAGGGAGAGAGTTTGGAGGTGTTGTTGGATGAGGGTGAGTTTAGTGATCGGGATTTATCGTGGAGGGAAAATTTAAGATTTGAGGGATGGTTGGGGGGGGGGTGACAGTTTTGAGGGTGGGTTGGAGGAGAAATTTGGAGCGCAAAGAGGGAGTGGGGGATGGACTAGGGTGGATGGAGAGGTGTGGGTGGAGCAAGCCGGAGGGAGAGGTGTGGGTGGAACAGGCCGGAGGGTGAGGTGTGGGTGGAGCATGCCGGAGGGAGAGGTGTGGGTGGAGTATGCCGCAGGGAGAGGTGTGGGTGTAGCATGCCAGAGGGAGAGGTGTGGGTGGAGCATGCCGGAGGGAGAGGTGAGGGTGCAACATGCCAGAGGGAGAGGTGTGGGTGGAGAATGCCAGAGGGAGAGGTGTGGGTGGAGAATGCCGGAGGAAGAGGTGTGGGTGGAGCATGCCGGAGGGAGAGGTGAGGGTGCAACATGCCAGAGGGAGAGGTGTGGGTGGAGAATGCCAGAGGGAGAGGTGTGGGTGGAGAATGCCGGAGGGAGAGGTGTGGGTGGAGTATGCCAGAGGGAGAGGTGTGGGTAAAGCATGCCAGAGGGAGAGGTGTGGGTGGAGCATGCCGGAGGGAGAGGTGTGGGTGAAACATGCCAGAGCAAGAGGTGTGGGTAAAGCATGCCGGAGGGAGAGGTGTGGGTAAAGCATGCCAGAGGGAGAGGTGTGGGTGCAACATGCCAGAGCAAGAGGTGTGGGTGCAACATGCTGGAGGGAAAGAATTTTTCTGTGATTCTTCACCCTTGAGAGATAGGGCAAATAACTATATATTAGTTCTGTAAAGAAAGATATCTCAAAGGTTATGGAATTATTTGGTCAAAATTTGGTGGACAGGTTGGGTGTGTGACAAGGACAAATTGATTAGACTTTGGTGAAGATCCAAATCTGGATCTGGATCTGAGAATGAAATTATTTTTAAAAAGTGATTATATTAACCATTGAGAGAGAGGGCCAAAAACGATATATACAGTGGCATGATATTTCTGAACATTGTGGACATGATATGACAAATCTTGGTTGATGAGTTAGTGAGAACAAGCCGATTAAATTTTGGTTAAGGTGCGGATGCATATCTGGCCGATCAGTGGGATACAAAATGTAAACTAATCAGTAATCAGCCTGGTGGTGATATGCTCTCTACCGAGTGCCATTCTAATTATCGCTTGCAGTGCTGGATATTCATTTTTCAGTCATCGGTTTCCTATATCGAACTATCTGTACAGCTCCATATGAAGTTTCCTATATTCGGCTCTCCACAAGATCTCCATATGAGGTTTCTTATATTCGGCTCTCCACAAGATCTCCATATGAGGTTTCCTATATTCAGCTCTCCACAAGATCTCCATTCTCCATATGAGGTTTCCTAGATTGGACTATCTGCACGATCTCCACATGAGGTTTCCAAGATTGGATTATTTGCACGATCTCCACATGAGGTTTCCTAGATTGCACTATCTTCACGGTCTCCACATGAGGTTTCCTAGATTGGACTATCTGCACGATTTCCATATGAGGTTTCCTAGATTGGACTATCTGCACGATCTCCACATGAGGTTTCCAAGATTGGACTATTTGCACGATCTCCACATGAGGTTTCCTAGATTGGACTATCTGCACGATCTCCACATGAGGTTTCCTAGATTGGACTATCTGCACGATCTCCACATGAGGTTTCCTAGATTGGACTATCTGCACGGTCTCCACATGAGGTTTCCTAGATTGGACTATCTGCACGGTCTCCACATGAGGTTTCCTAGATTGCACTATCTGCACGGTCTCCACATGAGGTTTCCTAGATTGCACTATCTGCACGATCTCCACATGAGGTTTCCTAGATTGCACTATCTGCACGGTCTCCACATGAGGTTTCCTAGATTGCACTATCTGCACGGTCTCCACATGAGGTTTCCTAGATTGGACTATGTGCACGATCTCCACATGAGGTTTCCTAGATTGGACTATCTGCACGGTCTCCACATGAGGTTTCCTAGATTGCACTATCTGCACGATCTCCACATGAGGTTTCCTAGATTGCACTATCTGCACGATCTCCACATGAGGTTTCCTAGATTGCACTATCTGCACGGTCTCCACATGAGGTTTCCTAGATTGGACTATGTGCACGGTCTCCACATGAGGTTTCCGAGATTGGACTATGTGCACGATCTCCACATGAGGTTTCCTAGATTGGACTATCTGCACGGTCTCCACATGAGGTTTCCTAGATTGCACTATCTGCACGATCTCCACATGAGGTTTCCTAGATTGCACTATCTGCACGGTCTCCACATGAGGTTTCCTAGATTGGACTATCACTTTCTTTTATGCGAAACAACTCTTTCTGAAGGGCCCCTCGCTGTGTCTTCAATGAAAGAAGACATGGTTAACTTTTCATCCCAGACCAGGTTAACAGGGCTTGAACATGGTTAACTTTTCATCCCAGACCAGGTTAACAGGGCTTGAATATGACTGTGTTCTCTTGTTTAATTATTTCATAATTTGTTTGTGCAGAACAGCACTAAACGTTGAGCCACTTTGCCCGCTGTTTTCTTGATAATTCCTGTTTATGTTGCTTGATATGTTACAATTCCTGGGACCGTGGGGCACAATAAAACGATCTATCCTTTAGCACCTTAAGACGGCACAAAAGGATGGCATTTTCACTTTGAAATTGCACCAGCTCATCTATAATTGTCATTGTAAGCACCTCGCTTCGTCTCCCATAATGGCGGCAGCATTATGTAGCCTCCTTCTGTCATGGCTCACAGGTTCAAGTCCAAATTAATTCCACATTAGCAGAGAGTGACACAGCTGTTGTTTGTCTGTCAGTGGGTTGCTTGTGCAATGTAAAGTAACCTGTATAAAGCAAGAGAGTTTTCCAGATTATAGGATAGGTAATTTATCTGGCTGAGGAATACGACTGTGCCCAACACTGACTTTGAGGTGCTCCAACCTCCAATGGGGGAGAAAAGGAGGTATCCCATTCATTAAATTGATAGCGTTACATTGACTGTGCAAGTGAAGGAAATTAGAAGGACAAGCATAAAGGTGGCCTTGTGTGCAGCAAGTCATGAGCTTGACAGGTGGTGCAGGATGCCAGACTGTGTTGACTGCCGAAGATGTGGTGTGTGCAGTGAGAAGGTCCTCGTGCTTAAGATTTGTGGCCTCTGTCCATTGCTGAGAGAAAAAACAGCAGCATGGCCATCGTTGAGAGTTTGGGATGGAATCCAAGCTGATGCTGAGAGATAAGGTCAGGTCAGGTATGGGAGCATGTGCCAGAACAGCGCGTCGCTGCGTCCACTTTCCGCCGGTACTCCAGGGGCCTCCGTCTGGCCATCCCCCAGGCAGATGCCAGGCCCATCCCCATCTCCTTGAGATGATGGTCAACCTGCTGCAACCATGAAGCACGTGGTCGGCCCACTGGCCTCCTCCACTCATGAGACTCCCTCGCTGAGAGAATCTGGTGAGCAGGATCAGCATCAGGAAAACGAGCCACATGTCCATACAGCCGCAGCTGACGCTCACGGACTATGCAGGTAACAAATCTCATCCGAGTCTCTCTCAGCAACCGCTCGTTGGACACAAAATCCGACCAGCGATAGCCAAGGATTCTCCGAAGAGACCTGGTACCAAAGGAATTAAGTCTCCGTCTCAGATCCTTGGTCAAAGTCCAAGTCTCGCACCCATAGAGCAAGACTGGAAGTACCAAGGACCTGAAGACTCGGACTTTCGTCCTCCCGCACAGGTACCGGCAGCGCCACACCCCATGATCCAGTGAATCCATGACTCCCAGGCCCGACCCAGACGTCTATTGACCTCCGGCTCACAACCTGCGGAGACATGAATATCACTGCCAAGGTAAGTGAATCTATCCACGACCTCAACATCCTCACCACAAACAGACACAGACAGGACAGCAGCATCCAAGATGTCACCGAAAGCCTGGATCTTAGTTTTGACCCAAGAAACTGCAATCCCAACGGCTCCGACTCCTCATTCAGCACCTCGAGGGCCCCCAAGAGGATGTCTAAAGTCTCCGCAAAGATGACTGCATCATCTGCAAAATCAAGGTCCGAGATCTTGACATTGCCAAACGATGCACCGCAACTTGATCTCTCTGACATCCTCCCAAAAATCCAGTCCATACAAGTGCTGAAAAGTGTGGGGGCAAGTACACATCCCTGACGGACTCCAGTAACAACTGGAAATAAGTCAGAGATGGTACCACCACACTTCACAGCACTCTCAGTACCAGAGTAGAGTTCAGACATCAGATCGATCAGTTTCGGTGGCACCCCACGAAGACCAAGAATCCTCCAGAGGACATCCCGATTCACTGAATCGAACGCTTTACAGATATCAACATATGCTGCAAGCAGCCCCTGCCGAAACTCTCGTCTGCGTTCGGTGAGGACACGAAGTGCAAGGATACGGTCAATCGTTGACCTCTTTGGTGTAAAGCCTGATTGCTCTGGATGCTGGTGCTCAAGCAGATGGTGGCGAACCCTATCAAGAATTATCCGAGCAAAGACCTTGCCCGGCACTGAGAGCAGCGTCACCCCTCGGTAGTTGTTGCAGTCTTGGCGATCACCCTTTCCTTTCCAGAGAGGGACAACAAGGCCCCTCTTCCAGTCAGTTGGGATGATGCCTGTGTTCCAGGCAGAGCACAAAACTGCATGCAACGACACGAGTGCAGCATTTCCACCAGCCTTGAGAAGTTCAGCATGGATGCCACAGATCCCTGGAGCTTTGCCCCGTTTCAACTGGTTCACCGCAGCCCGTGTTTCCACAAGCGATGGTGGACCACAGTTGATTCGAGGGTCAGCAACAGGGATTGTAACACCCTTGACGTCCAACTCGACAGCTGGGGGATCAGCCTGGTACAACCGCTCAAAGTAACTGGCCCAGCGGGCCTTCACTTCAGACTCCTCTGTCAAGAGCCGACCACTCTCTGCTCGAACTGCAGTGCTCCGAGGGATGGGCTTGGATGAACGTAATGCGCGAATTCCCCTGTAAGCGGGACGAGAATCACCTGTCCACAGGTGATGCTCTACCCCCTCACAGATTCCTCGCACATAGGCCTCCTTGTCCACCCTCAGTGCACGTACAGTTTTACGCCTCAGCTCCCTGAACAGCTCAGCTCTGCCATTCAGCCTGGCCCTGCGACTCTGGTCAATGGTATCCAGTGTCCCTTGAGAGACAAAATTCTTCTTTGCCCTGCGGTGAACTCCAAGGCATCCACCGGCAACATCAAGGACGGTGGTCTTGAAGGTGCTCCACAACTCTTCAGGACCCCCCAAAGCACCCAGACCCCCCAAGTGTCCACTCAGCCTGTTCGCAAACTCCAGCTACTCTCTCATCCCTGAGCTTGGCAACATCCAGCCTAGGCTGGGATGGTACCATTCTCCAGGATTTAAGGTGTAGCTTTAGAGTTGCTACAACAAGCCTGTGGTCAGTATTGAGGAACTGAGCACTCCGGTAGACCCTGCAGTTCTGGATCATCCTCCAACGACCGTCAATGAGGACATGGTCAATCTCCTTTGCCACACCGCCAGCGTTGGAATACCAAGTCCAGCGATGAGCTTGTGGGCGCTGAAACCATGAACCAGCCACCCTAAGTCCATGACTTCTTGCAAAGTCAAGGAACTTAGTGCTATTCTGGTTCATAGTTCCTCATACACACAACCAACACACACCTCATAACCGTCCCTATCAGTTCCAGTCGATGCATTGAAATCCCCCAAGACTAGAAGTGTATCTCGTCTGGGGCACTGATCAACCACAGACTCGAGTGTGGCGTAGAATGCATCCTTCACGGTGAGATCACTCGCCTCAGTCGGAGCATAAATAGAGACCAGGGAAATGACACCTAAAGGCCCGGTCACACCTTGACGTTTTAGCCAACGTATGCCGATTTTTGAATTTTTTTTCTAAAACGCTGGCACACGTTGAATACGTTATGGGTAAGTTTTGATAGCATTGAGAGCACGCTGGCATACGTCGTAGTACGTTGCCATACGTCGTTGTACGTTGGCTTTAAACGTTGTACTTTTTGGTTGTCCTCAAATTTTTTCATGCTTGAAATTTCACGACGTATGCCGGCGTATGACTCACACATTCCGCTACGCTGGCCACAAGTTGTAGGCACGGTCTGCGATCGTTGACAGACGTCAACACATGCTACTTGTAAGTTAATCATAAGTTGAGACACGCCGAGGTAATGTTTAGAGTACCCGAAACTTATTTCTAACCTATGATTAACATGTTGTTGGCACGTTACGCGATCGTTGCCACACGTCGACAGACATTACTTTTAAGTTACTCATAGGCTGAAAGATGTCGGTATAATGGATCGTCCTTGCGTCAGCGTCCACGGCCACGGCCAGGACACTTATTTGCAGCATTCTTCAAGCTTTTCTTCAGCATGACGAGGATGTTCACACTTCGATGTCTAGCTTGGCTATGATTCCAATTGTCCATCGGCAGCGTCTATTTAAAATAGTCGAGTTTGAGCGTTTTAACACGTTCAGAAGAAACGCTTCAAATTTCCAAACCCCAGCGTCAAAAAAAAAAACAAAATAAAACAAAGGCGAGTGACAGCAATTTAAATCGTTCATTGTAAACAATGAAACTAGCTGAGTGGTACCGTTTAAAAGTCGTTGAGTGTAAAAAAATTCAAATTGTTGAGCGCAAGCGTCTGGTTTCAATAGTGGAGATGCAGCCATTTAAATCGTTGAGTGGCAGCCTAGGAACCTACCCGTGGACACGCGGACGCAAGGACGATCCATCATAACCCACACCTTCCCCCTCACACCCACCTACTACTGCCAACATGAACAAACTACTACTAATACTAATACAGATACTGATACTGATACTGTTACTGCTGACATGGACATCGACTCAAAAAGGACTTGAAAACACTGTTGGGTTCCCCTTTTATGAGCAGCATTTTTATATACCAATTCCCAAAACCGCTGGGAACACGTCTTTATATGGCAGTTGTAAGCTAGAAACACGTTCATTTATTTTTTTTGTCGACCGGAAGACGTCATTGGAATACGTCTACATACGTCGATGTGTGTTGGGGCTACGTAAAGAATTGGTTCAAAGCACGTCAAACATAAGTTAGAAATAAGTTTCGCGTAAAAAAGACATTACCGCGACGTGTTTCAACTTATGAGTAGCTTATAAGTAGCCTTTGTGGACGTGTGTAAGCGTCCACATATCGTGTGTAAAACTTATCCCCATCGCATGCGAACGTGTGTCATACGCCGAGTACGTCGTAAAATTTTGAACATGTTTAAAATTTCTTGACGTACTCTACTTACTACGACTTATGATAGCGTATTTAGCGTTCTACTCGCGCATACCAAACTTACCCATACCGTATTTGACGTGCCCCAACGTTTTAGACACACTTTTTGTTACGTCGGCATACGCTGGCAAGATCGCCAAGGTGTGACCGCGATGTTGTCACTTCCATTTCTATGGCAGTTATGATTCGAATCGTTGTGCGTCAGCCTTTTCATAGGCTACGTCACGACATCGTCGGCGATGCATGCAACGCGCTATGCCTGAGTTAGACTATCGTTGGGCATAGGTTGTGTAGGCCAACAACAGGTTCAGCATTCGTTGGTATAAGTTATCTATAACACAACGAAACATTCTGTGTAGTTACCAATGCGTTATACATAAGACCAAGTCGCTATGAATACGTCCGAATCTTTAAAAAAAAACATCAAAAGTTCAACGTAAGCCAGCGTTTTACATACATTTTAATACGTTGCCATCGCTGGCTAAAACGTCAAGGTGTGACTGGGCCTTAAGGAGTGACGAATCCTTAATCTCATAATACGCTCGTTGACCGGTGTTACCTCAATTATCATTTGGGTCAGCTTATTGGACACAGCTACAGCAACTCCTTGGGTATGGTAACCATCAGAGCGACCAGACCAATAGTAGGTGTAACCACCCACCATTATCTCACCGCAATCCGGTCTCCGAACCTCAGAGAGAGCTGCAATCCCGATGTCCAAACGCTTGAGCTCAGATGATAACAGAGACAGGTGATCATCCTCTCTTAGGGATAGGACATTCCAGGCACCCACCCGAAGGGACCGCCTCAGGTTAACCCAAGGAGACCGCCGTCTGGTGGACGACACCTCAGCACCACTCCGAAACACTCTCCCGCAATCTGACCCATGGATGTTACCCCGTGGTTTCCCTCCTATCATCAAAGATTGGGGGTCCCGAAGGCTTTGCCCCAATCCCGTCATCCGGTGAGCTGCCCTGCGAAGGGAAGCTGCACAGGAGGTACTCCCACGGAGTGGGTTTTCAGATTTTTTTGCGTTTTGCGGAATGAAGGGTTTTACGGTGGCCGGAGTGCAAATCCTGCCACCAACCTCCTAAAAAGAAGTAACCCAGCTGCAGGAGGACGTCCGCAGACACAGTTGGGCACTAGATATGGATGGCCGTTGGCTCACAAGGAGCTCCTCCGCCCTTTGACAGGTTTTGTTTTTAATCCTGTTGGGTGTTCATATCCAAACACCCTCCTCACCAGAAAACCTGGTGGGGGAGACGGTTTAGTCGCCGACAACCCGACCATGGAACAGGTTAGTACAGGTTTACATGGTACCTGTAGCAGGTCACAGATCGAACCTGACCTGACTGACAAGTCTGACAATCAAGACTGACAATGACAAACAAGACTGACAATCAGAGATCAGGCTGTTTGAAATTAAGTAGAAATTGACATCGGCAGCAATGATGGATTCCACGACTTTGCTTGTACAATAATTGGATGTAAGCTTACTGGCCACTTGGAAGTT
The DNA here is from genome assembly GCF_056783735.1 of Eptatretus burgeri. NCBI lineage: Eukaryota > Metazoa > Chordata > Myxini > Myxiniformes > Myxinidae > Eptatretus > Eptatretus burgeri. Next base: position 49,475,830 of record NC_140965.1, read on the forward strand.
TGTTATTTTGTTGTCTGTCTTGTGTGTTTGTGCTGCTTGCAGGGTAGCCTCAGATCACAATTTGGACAACACATCATCAGTGTTGCTCGAATGGTTGGTGAAAGTGCAGCACGAGTACCATTACATTGAGTGGAGACCAATGGAGGAACCCAGGTAAGGAAGGTCCATTTCTGCAGAAAAGTTATTGGAACATGGTATTTTTTTGCATGTATGTGTATTGTTTTTCATTTTGTTATAGTTGCAACAGTCATTATAATTGTAATAAAGTGAGACTTCCTGCCCAGCTGTGCATTTAAGCTCTTTGTTTTGTTTTAAAGATAACATTAACTCAATATCTGGAGAAAGGGAAGTTTGAGGGTGGGGGCTGTAGATAGGTAGAGGACAAGAAAGATTATACTTTGATGAAAGCATTTTGCATATCTAAGTTGAAGTTTCCTTTCTTAGTTTGTAGATGACTTTAAATATCAACTTCCTGTGAGGCTATTGGGGCTTGTGGATTTCATAAATAAGAAGAGTGGGGTGTGGCTGAGTTGAAGCACTGACAAGTCACAGTGGAGAAGAGAGGAATTTTTGATACCAGGATGTGTAAGATAGAAATTGCATTTGGATTTCGAAAAAGTAGTCATTTGAAGGCTGGGAGAGATAAGGAGGAATTACAGGCAAAGCATGTAAAGCAGAGATGAACGAGAATGGCACTCATTAGAGCACATACCTCCATCAGGCTGAACAGTTTACATGTTGTATTCCACTGACAGGCCAGATCTACATCCGGACCTTCCCAAAATATAATAAGCTTGGTCTTGTCACCTCATCCACCAGGTTTTGTGATAATCCATCCACAACTTTTTGAAATATTGTGCTACAGTGCCTTCAGAAAGTATTCACACCCTTGATTTTTTTCACATTTTGTTGTATTACAGCCTGAATTTAATTTTCGTTCTCCTCCTCCTCCTCCTCCTCTTCCTTTTATAAGGGGTGAGGTCCGATGGCTCCAAGCTTCTGCCCTGCCTTGACCGTGATACTCCTCCATCTCACTATGTCGTCAGCCAACTCTCTCCACTCTCAAACCACCCCTTCATCGTTCCGAGGTCGGCAAAATGAGTAGCAGTGTACTGGTAGAGGGGTACAGCATCAGCGGCACAGCCACGCTCCAAGAAATTACAGCTACCAGGCAACCAAGCTGCCAAACGCAAGAACAGAACAGAACCACCCCTACCTTATGGATTTCCCTCCTCATACAATCCTCCCATCTAAACCGCTGTTTACCTCTTTTTCCTCCTACCTTGCTCCCTCAAGCTATCCACTCTGTTTGCCATTCTCTCTCCCCCCATCTGTGTCCAGCCCATCTCAGCCGGTATTTCACCAATCTCCCCGTCAAGCTCATCTGCACATCAATCTCCTCCCTCAGTTCATCCATCCTCTTTCTATCCACCATCTTCACTCCCACAGTCCTCCTGACCCAGTTGTTCTCACAAATCTGCAGCCCCTGTTGTTGTCTCTCTGTCAGTGCCACCATCTCCACGCCTTAATGTTAGGCCGATGTTACACATGACATCAGAACCTTCCCTTTCATTTTTCTTGACATATTTCTGTCTGCCATTACTCCCTCTACCCTCCTTCACGCATTTGCACCCACCTGAATCCTCCTCCGCACCTCTGCCTCAGACTTATCATCCCCAGTCACTCTGTCCCTCCCAGATACTCAAACCTATTTCCCTGTCTGATCTCCTTCCCCTCTAACCTGATATTCATTTCTTTTCTCGATTGCCCATCCCATGGCACCTCAGTGTTCTCCATACTCATTTTCAGCCCAGGATCCTCAAATGCCTCCTTCCACTCTCCCAGGACTTCCTGCATCTCCCGCCCACTCTCCAGCACGACGGCCAGATCGTCTGCATACAGCATCCTCCTCATACTACCCCTCAAACTCAGCTTCCTGCTTACCAGCTCCATCACCATGATGAACATGAGTTGGCCGAGAGAGCTTCCCTGCTCAAACTGATGTTCACACTTGTAATGTACTGAAATGGGAGATGCTTAGCAGGCAGACACGATGCGGAGGAACAGTCGAGCCGGGCTGTGTTGCACAAGTGCGAGCGCGGGCGTACTGTGCCCGCGGCTCCCCTTTATTCCGTATTCGGCACACTCACGAGCCGGCCAACTCCAGCATTACTACGACGCCTCAGGCGGCGCGCACACCTCATATCCCTTGCCGATACACTGACCCCCACGACCACTCCTCCCATCATCACGCCCATCATGCATCATCACCATGCCCTTCCCCGTAGGCCCGCAGACTCCACCACACTCCTCCCCCCTAAAACTATGATTATTAAATGATTACCATTATAAGAAGCATACAGAACACGAAGGACTCCGTATAATAATCATGGAAGTAAAATGAAAATAGTGAAGTATAACAGCACAGCACATCATATAATGTGTCGATGCGAGCGAGTGGAGCAGTAAAGGCCAGGTTCCAAAGACGGAGGTGTACAAAGCACCCCCCCCCCCCACCCTGACCGCGTTACCGATATGAAGCAGCAAATGAGAAGCACAGCAGCACTACGCAGCAAAAACGCCCCCAGGCGGCCCATGCTGACATGGCCCTCGCCGAGGTCGTGGGGACCTTTCGAGCCAACCTCCCCCGGCACCATCAAACGCCTCCGGCCCACTCCCCCCAGGCAGACCCGACGTAGATAAACATTCCGAGGCCGGAAGCCCGCTGTCTGGAAGCCGTGGCGCCAGCCTTGATCGACCTTGGCCGGGGGCACTGAACAGCGCCGCTGGCTGTACGCATTTAATGCTCCAAAACAACTCACGCACCACAATCAGTTGAGACGCCAACGCCCGCCCCAACGGCCTTGAGCGAACACAGAGAGCTGCGCTCGCAACCAGAGGTGGGGGTAACGCCGACCAGGGCACCAGTCTTGGTTCCGAGTCGACCTCCGAGACCCATACGGCAGCTAGACGGGAGCAACTCCATTTAAACCACACTGCAATCATAGGCTCGTTATAAATCACTACGAACATTATTCGAAGCATTGCAAACTCATTTTTCCGTACAGCGCGCTTTTCTGATAAAATCCCAGCACATGACAAAACAACTACCTGCGGCCCGGGACAATGGAAGGCCAACCCAACCTTTTTATTCGCCACCACCGCTCCTGAAGCCCCCACATCACATTGACCATAATACAACTCCCATTGACTGATCTCCGCCAAATCCACTTTTACACGAGAACTGCTGGCATTTATTTCAACAACGTTAAACTGCATCACTAGAGCAAGGAAAAACACATATGCCATGAACAACAATCCACAACCCACATCACGAGTCCGCTTCTTGGTTGTCGACTCGATGTTGTGACTCGCGACTCCCTTTAACGCCACGGGCTCACCGTCACCTGTTGAAGCTGCCTGCACAACACCGACGCGCATTGCCTCACGAACCCTGCCGAAGCGCGGGAACTCATCGCGAGAGCTGATCCGGCTCTCGCCGCTCCCGAACTGCACATCACCGCCGCAGGCAGCAACGAACGGCCGCTCCCGCTGCATCGACGCGGCCCCCGCCGCCAGAACCTCGCCCTCGATACTCGACGAAGGCCTCGAAGAGAGCACTGGCACATCTGGAGGTACGAACCGGAGATCCAGTCCGAGGTGCGCCAGCCAGTCCCGACCCAAAAGGGCGGGCCCCTCCCCTCGTACAACGAACACCGAGAGCCGGGCGCGTCGATCTCGGTAGCGCACTGAGACGTCGGCCCTCGCAAGCGGTGCAATCGCCTCACCGGTGTACGTGTATAACGACAAGGCCGTCTTGACCAGGCGAATACCGCGAAGACCACGAGCCGCCCGCTCATCCATGACCGACACTGCCGCCCCGGTATCCACGCAAAACTCAGTCGGTTGGCCATTCACTTCAACCTCCACCGTGAAAGGCGTCGTCATCTCCGAACCAACGGAAAACAGACTCAACCGTGGTTGCATCTCCCGCTCCGGCTCGCCGGCATCGTCAGGCCCCGGTTGCAGGCCGATCTCCAGGTCACTGGGGTCCTCTCGCACCTCGTCATCCAAGATCCCAACAGAGGCCCCCGCCATCCGACACACACGCTTCAAATGTCCCACCTTGTGACAATGCAAACACACGGTGTTCTTATACGGGCACATTTGTCGCAGGTGCGGACCCCCACACCCCCAGCAGCCGCGGAAAGTCCCTTCGCTCCAGGTGCGACCGTGCTGCGGTGCCCCTTCGCTCCCGGTGCGACCGTGCTGCGGTGCCCCTTCGCCCCCGGTGCGACCGTGCTGCGGTGCCCCTCGTCCCGCACCGCCAGGCGCGCGTGCGACCTGCGGCACTTGAGCCATCGCTCGGACTCCGGGCTGCACGACCTGCGGCACTTGTGCGGTCACCGCGTGGACCTCGGGATTAGCCGACATGCCCCAGCTGGAGCTACTCATTACGTCCTGGCCAGCAATGGCGCGGACATCCGTGAGTGTCTGCTCGACAGACGAAGCAGTCACGACCGCCGAGTCGAATGTGATGTCGGTCAATCGCAGGATGGCTGCTACCATCTTTGCGTCTCGCAGACCAGAAATAAAACGATCTCTGAGCCGTGTCGGACGCTCCTCTCATCATCACGCCCATCATGCATCATCACCATGCCCTTCCCCGTAGGCCCGCAGACTCCACCACAACACTGAACTCCTCAGACATCCCAGTACCAACCAAAACTCTTCCCTTCGTTCACTTTATATATCCTTCCACCAAGCTGACTTCTGCTTCCGGCACTCTCATCTATCTTAGTGTCACCATCACCATCTCTCTCAGGGACAGTGTCGTATGCCTTCTCCAGGTCCACAAATCCCAATGCCATCTCACCTTGCACCTTCAACCTCTTTTACACCAGCTGTCTCAGCACGAGCATCTCATCTATCGTCCCCCTCCCCTTTCTAAACCCCTGCTGCTCTTCTCCAATCTCCATCTCCACACTCGTTTTTATCCTCCCATCCAGATTCCTCTCCAGCACCTTCATTACATGACTGAGGAGCATAATGTCCCTGTACTTCCCCGGATCTTGAACATTGCCCTTTCCCTTCTATATCGGCACGATTAACCCTGTCCTCAACTCCTCAGGAATTGAACCCTCACTCGTATGTATGTGTATGTATGTATTGTTGCGAATTCGCGCCCGCCGGCATGCGAACGGCCACGTAACTCGAATCGCGGCACTTCGCCCACCGGACGGACAATTCTGTCGTGACCCTCTCAGACTAACGCCGGGAGCTAGTCACGGGTGGGCCTTTCGGCCTCACCACGATCGTGCCAATCGGCCCCCCGCGTGGGATAGGGTTGTTCGCCAAATTCGACCTACCTAAGTACCCACGCGGAGGGTAGACCGGGCGATCGCACCTCGCCGCAGGTCGACTCCGGACACGGGCCACTTAAGCGACCCGTTCCGTACTATCGGGATAACCGAGCGGTGTTATCGTCGGCCTCGACGGTTCCGATTAATTATCGGGCGTATTAAGCCCACTACCAACCCTTTACGTGAAGCAAGATGGAGATTCAATTAAAGAAGACGAAGCGAAACGGGAAAAAAGAGTTCAACATAATGCACATTTATTCCGCGGCACACGGAGAGCACACATATACAATTACAACAATTATGCACCAAAAGCAGATGTAACAAAAGAAACACAACAACGCAGATCTACTAGCGACTACGCGAGCACACGGCAACACTTACACAGTTTTACTTTACAGACGGCGCCGGCAACACATTTACTCAAAAGCAAAAGAAAAGGGCCACCCTCAAAGACAAGGGGGCAGACGGGGCCTGTGGGCCGCGAGACCGGGTGGATCCTACCCATGTCTTGTGATGAGCCGCAAATGTGGCGGCGCAGCGGTGCCCCGACTCCGCGCTCCTTCGCGGGTTTCGTTGGCACTGCTTGGAGTGGGGTGGGAACGGGGCCCCCCTTTTTGCACTATCTCAGCACGGGGGGGGGGGGGGAAGGGGGGAATTGTTGATGCTCTGGGGAAAGAGGATAGCTGGCTTGCTTGGGTCCCGCGACGAGCGACTCCACTGCGAGCTCGTCGCCGACCGCCGTCTTCCTTGCCTCGGACCCGAGCTATCCGGTCCCCTCCGCAATTCTCCTCAGCTGACTGCAACAAATCACCTCGACCGCGCTCCAGGCTCCAGGCTTCCTCTCTCTGCAGCTCCCCGACAGACTCCGAACCCCGACAGACTGACTCTCCTCCAGACCCGACTTGACTCTTCTCAAACTCGCCTTGACTCTTCTCCAACTGACTTGACTCTTCTCCAACTGACTTGACTCTTCTCCAACTCGCCTTGATTCTTCTCCAACTGACTCGACCGAAAAAAACTGACTCAATTCGCCCCGCGCTCGGCGCTTTATAGTCCGGCAGGAGAACCCATATGCAAATTTCTGGATCAGAACGAGCTCGGATCTTGAACCAGCCACGCTGGTTGAATCTTGAAACGAGCTGGTTGAATCTTGAACAGCCACGCTCGCCCATTGGACGGAGAAAAAGGGGCTTGAGTCTACCCTGATCCGAGAATTTGCATATATCGATTCTACTCCGACGTGCCTGGAGGCGGGGCCAAACCGCCCCGCGCTTGCTGATTGGACAGATCAGAAGTGGGCGTGTATCATTCCTGATCCGAATTCTCCTCGGAAAGGCCGCACTTTTCACCCGCGGCTCGGCGCGCGTCCCGCACGAGGCCAGGACAGCCTGACGCTCGGTGCCCACAAACGGTGCGGCAATGGCTGCAGAAGGAGAGGCGAAGGTGGTGGAGGGTTTAAAGTGGTAGTCCATGGCCATGGCGACGTTTGGAATGGCGGTGATGCGATGTTTGCGGGAGCGAGTTGTGAAGGTAAAGGTCGTGGCTGTTGGCGTTGTTGTTGTTGTTGTTGTTGTGAAGCGGCGTTGTGGTTGGTGGTTGTTGTGTGATGGCGGTTGAGACGTGATTGGTTCAAAATAAAGATAGAACAGAAAAACGACTATCTCAAAGGGTCGCAGCCCGAATGAATCACATTTATTCCCTCTAAACAACGGGTTTGGGGCTAACTACACATGTACTTACAGAGATACCTCACCTACGGGACCTGAATGGTGGTTTGCGAATTTCCTCAACCGCAACAGTATGTATGTATATATATATATATATATATATATATATATATATATATATATATATATATATATATATATATATATATATATATATATATATATATATATATATATATATATATATAATATTCAACAGCCTCTTTGTCCAACTAACTCTAACTTCTCTGCTGCAATTATCATCTCTGTTCACACCTCATTAATGCCTGGTGCTCTTCCCTTCTTCATCATTTTCAATGCTGTCCGTATTTTCTCCTCTGTGATCTCCACCAACTCCACTTTCCCGTTTACATAACGCGGTAGCTCCAGCTCGCCGTTGCTTCTTTCCCGGTTCAACAGCTCTTTGAAATATCCTTCACACACCTTCAATACTGCCCCCCTCTCTGTCACGAGCCTCTGGCCACCATCCTTAATCACCACCACCCCCCCCCCCATGTCCTGACTATCCTCATCCCTGTCACGAGACAATTTATATATTTATATATATATATATATATATATATTCTTCCTCCCACCGTCCTCTTCCAACTTGTTGTACACCTCTTCCATGTCATTGCTCGCCTTACCCACAGCTCTCCTTGCTGCTTTCTTCTTTTGCCCGTACAGATGTAGCAACCCCACATCCAGCTCCCTCCCCCTATCTTTGAACTTCTTTATCCTCTTCCAAACCTTCTTTTCACCAACTGCCTTCGCTACCTCCTCCATCCACCATACCTGGTTTAAATCCCATGCCAATGCACCCTTTCCTGATGTCCTTCCACACAAAACTGCTGCAATTCCCCTGAACGCCTCTCCATACACTACCAGTCGAAAGTTTTAGAACACCCCCATTTTTCCAGTTTTCACTGAAATTTAAGCAGTTTAATGTTTCCATGTACTCTGCAATTAAAGCACAGAACAAATAAACAATTGCAGATAAAAAATAAATCATGGAATCGTTTTGTTGAACAAAATTTAATCTAAATTTTTGACTCATCAAAGTAGCCACCTTTTGCAGATATAACAGCCGATCATACTCATGGCATTCTTTCTACAATGGAAATCAAATATTGTTCAGAAAGTTCTTCCCAACACTGTTGCAGAAGTTACCACAAATGTGTTGCACTTGTAGGTTGCTTTGCTTTCACCCTTCTGTCCAGTTCATCCCAAACCAGCTCGATGGAGTTTAAGTTTGGAGACAGTGCTCGCCATCCCATGATTTGAAGCTGACCGTCTTGTTCTTTTCCTCTAAGGTAGTTCTGACATCGCCTGGAGGTATGTTTTGGGTCGTTATCTTGCTGTTGGATGAACCCCTGACCAACTAGGCGTAGACCAGAGGGTATTACATGGCGCTGCAAAATGCTGTGGTAGCCCTTTTGGTTCAGGGTACCAGGTACCGACTCTGGATCCAGCAAAAGAGCCCCAGATCATCATGCTTCCTCCTCCATGGTTGACAGTTGGTGTCACACTGAGGAACCATCCTTTCGCCTACTCGACCGCGTACAAAAACCCTGCGTGATGAACCGAAGATTTCAAATTTTGATTCAACGGTCCATAAGACCTTCTTACAGTTTTCAGTAGTCCACTGGCGGTGCTTCATGGCCCAGGTAAGCCTCTTTTTCTTATTTTGCCATCTTAGCAATGGCTTTCTTACTGCCACTCGACCAGTCAAACCTGCAGCTCGAAGTCTTCTCTTCACAGTTGAAACTGAGACTTCCTGACTTGGACCAGTGTTAAGCTGTGCTTGAAGCTCCTGTCCTGTGAGCCGCCTATCATACAAGCTGTTGACTCAGAAACTTGTCTTCTGATTGTGTTGTGGCTTTGGGTCTGCCAGACCTCTTCCTGTCAGAGTTTCCTCCAGTTTCCAAGTGCCCTTTGATGGTGTAGGAAACTGTACTCACTGACACCTTGGCTTTCCTTTGCAATTTCTCTAAAGGAAAGACCTACACTTTTAAGGGTTATAATGTAGTAGGAGAGCTGGCTGAGCTTCATTCTCAAATTTGCACCCAAAAGGTTTGTTGATCTCATTGGCCAGTGAAGACCATCCGATTTATAAAAAGTGATTTCTTAAGTGCGACTTTCCTGGGGTTAAGGATTATTTGATCCTTCAAGTAGACCCTTCTAGCCCTTCCAATCTAAACTTCGCGCCCAAACTGCCCCTTCGGTATTTGGACACATAGTGTGAGATGTGTTTTAATTACATTTGTTAAGAAGTTTTAATCCCTGGGGTTAACAGACAAGAAAGGGCTAATTAAGGGTTCATTAAGAGTTAAATCTTAAATTGGCGCCCAACACCCGTTCTGATCTCATAAGATTGCTTTACCCGTCCACCAACTAAATTCATCACTTAAGAACGATTTTTGTCTGGGGTTTACGGATAAGAAGGGTCTTAAGGGTGCAAGGGTCTTCACAAAGCCCTTGGAAAAATAATTTGATTGAGCTGACGCCCATTCATTTGCATGACGGGGGTCTATAGATAGTTACAAAAAACACAAATTACAACCATTTAAGAAACCATAGTGCCTGGGGTTAATGAATAAGAAAGGGGTAATTTAGGGTTCATTAAAGGTTCAATCTCAATTTGGCGCCCAACATCCGTTCTGATCTCATAAGATTGCTTCACCCACCCACTAACTAAATTCATCACTTGAGAACGATTTTTGTCTGGGGTTTACAGATAAGAAGGGTCTTTAGGGCGCACGGGTCTTCACATAGCCGGAGAAGGAAACACGAGAGGCAGAGGGCACATTGAGATAATGAAAAAAAAAAAAAGCGATGACGCGCGTGTAGTCTATGTTGATTCTCATGTGTATTGTAATATATGTAGCACGATGATCATCAAACGCAAGTGATATAAAGGCAAGATGAACACACAACATTCTCAGTGAAATCGATTTGATATACACTGACGGGCAATGTTGTGATAACCAGGGGACAATTCAACACATTGGGGGTCGAAAAATGAACATCGCATAAGGAAATTGAAAGTGAAGAGGGTGACTATACGAGGCACTGTCACTGTCATTATGAGTTTTATTAGGTTACTTCAAAATATCGTCCCTGTGCTAACAGTCAGAGGGAGATGACATGACAATGCCATAAACACAGAATGATATAAGAAATCTGTCGAATGTGCTCGAAGATGGGTCTACGTCTGGTTCACGAACAGATGCATTTTTTTTAACAAACTCCAGATGCGTGTCTCGACTCCACTTCTCAACTGTTCTCTGAATCAGAGCCAGCTATACGAATAAAATGATAGGTTATCAAAAACTAAACGTGCTACATATCAGAGACTATAACAAATAAAAATTACTCACCATTACAAGCTAAAAATAACTTTGAGGATCTCGGCCCACCTAAACAGGCTTGACATTTCAGGTATTTTGGCTCATTCACCCTTCAGAATTATCACTATCATGATCATTCATCATCATCGTCATCATCATCTTCAACATCATCATCATCACCTCTTGCTTCACCTTCAGATGATGAATCGATCATCAGATCATCCGTTCTGGATGGATCACCGTCAGCGTCCATTTCAACTGGTATTTCTGGAACAAGAACCTGGGGCAGTTGATGTCCATCAAACCAGATGACTCGATAGTGACCATCAACGATTTCCCATCCCGCAGTTGGAGATTTCGGTATGGTAGCCAGGTGGGAACTGCCCCACATTGGAGCCACAAAACCAGTCCTTACACTATGTGACCGCAACTCAGCTGAGCAAGGCGGGATGCTGCTGCCTTTGATGCTCTTCAGTTTGTCGAACGGTCGCATGGAATTCGATTTGCGGTTATACGTGCGATCGACAACATCGAATCGGTAGTTGTTCAGCGTCGTGGTCTTTTTCCCACCGTACATGAGGCAGACGAACTCCTCGAGGGCGGCAAACATTTCATCGTCCGGCTCTTTGTAGCTGAGGGATGTAAAACCCCGAATGAACTTGTCGTGGGCACACATTATATCACACGGCCGTTTCTTCCCTTTCCTTGCGAATGCTGGTGTGTAGTCACATCCCGTGAATGCATGCAGGCCAGGCAGAGCTGCGCACACATCCGGACCGATTTGCGCTGCTACATTAGTAACGTTCACGTAGCGTCGATTATCCTTACCGGACGTCCCAACTTCCATCCAAATTGTACATGTAAATCGACGAACATGGTGAAGGAGAATCACCAGTATGTCGGTGTCCGAGGCACATTCTACAATGTCGCCATCTTGACGATCAAGGTCAGCCACTGTCAAATGGAAGCACAATCTCGTGTCTGCCTCTGGGTGATTACAGAACAGATCTTGAATTAATTTTTTCTGCACTCCACCATTCACAACAGAATACTTGGCACATTTACCGTTGACACCGAGGAAAACGATTCTTCCTTCCAGAATGTGTCGGTACTGCTCCCCAGCCCAGTCATCCATCATGAATTCCGGTAGACCTCTCTTGAAGGAACTCGATTTCAGAGCTTTCTCAATGTTCTTCGGTCTTATCTGGTCCGGGCCACTGATAACGTAACGTTGCTCTTTGGCTCCTCGTCTTTCCCGTTCGCAGTCCTCAATAGAAGGTTCCTCGTAAGTGTCAAACGCTATGTCTATACGTTTTGACTGGTGGGATAAGGCCGCAACGAGGATACCCGACCGTAAGTCGGGGGTAGGTTTGGTGGTAGACAGTGAAGGAGAAAATGTTCATCTATCAGATGTACCTTCACATCAGTCGGATGGCCGTGATCAGGTACTGTTTTCTCCAGCTTGTCGAAAAGGGCGCTCTTTGCTGTGTGCACCATTGAACCATCGCGCTTACACAGAGACAGCGGCACAGGTGTGAGTGGAAATGTGAAGAGGAATTCGAGGTCCACTTCGGCCTTAGCCGTGATGAAGGCTAGTCTTCCGAGTAACTGGCTTGTACATTTCAGTTCTGCCTCCTTTGAGTTCTGTGGGGTACGTCGGTTGGTTACGCACTGTTTCGCGAATGTCAAAAGTTTGTTGCAGGTAATAGGTCGCTCAAAGCGTGTCGAATCATCAAGGCATTCACGAACGAATTTCTCATGCATCCTGCGACCTTCCTGCGGTACACTGAGCAGAGAATTCTTGACAGCAACGGGGACACTCTTCCCTGTGCTGATATTGATTAGCGGCGCATCGGTATCGATGGCAAATGGATTTACCGACGAGACAATGCTTGAGGTGATTCGCTTGAGATCCTCGTTGTCGCGTTTGATTCTCGATGGACTGAGTTCCATTTGAGTGTCGCTATGATGTACCAGTCCGGCCATAGCTAAGGCCTCACTTGCAATTGCTGCATGACTGCCCTTCGTGACACTCCAAGGAACGCGCACAGTGTAGTTGTTTGTCGCCGATGTGAATTCAGTCATCCTCGATGCTGCATCTGCATTGACTGTCTGCTCTAATGTGAGGTCAACTGGAAGGCGTGCAAACTCGTTATTGGTCCTTCTAACCGAGAACGCTCCAGCGTTCAGTATGTCGGTCAATCCTGGATGCGTAATTTCTATATTCATGAGATCCAAACTGTATTTTGCCATCCATCTCGCGTAGTTCTGCCGGTTCATGGCGAAAAACAAATCAGTCAGCTCAGTGAGTGCCATGCCATACATGGGCCGAGCTACAGCTGTTGGCGCTGGTCATCAGAGACGTGTCGAAAGACAAGTGGAGATTATTCTGGTCTTATCTAATTCGTTTATTTGTACGGTGATACACCGGCGAAGTTCATATAAACTTTAAGCATATACCAGATGAGTAGAGGATTTCTCAGTTTGCGAATCATCTCATTGTCAGGGTCGGCCCGGAAAATGCTACCTGTACTGGTAGAAGTGGATCTCGAAAAAGTGAAAATTTTTAACCCTGTCCCACAAATTCATATTTTCCCATCTATTTCCTAATTTATATCTACACCTCCGGAGCGTATTGTACGTTCATTAAACGGTTGTCGATGAAGACAACGCAATGGAACCAGGCATTCGGAATGTGGTTGTAATTTGTATTCCAGATGCTATGTGAAGACCCTTGCACCATTAAGACCCTTCTTATCCGTAAACTCCAGATAAAAATCGTTCTTAAGTGATGAATTTAGTTAGTGGGTGGGTGAAGCAATCTTATGAGATCAGAACGGATGTTAGGCGCCAAATTGAGATTGAACCCTTAATGAACCCTTAATTAGCCCTTTCTTATTCATTAACCCCAGGCACTATGGTTTCTTAAATGGTTGTAATTTGTGTTTTTTGTAACTATCTATAGACCCCCGTCATGCAAATGAATGGGCGTCAGCTCAATCAAATTATTTTTCCAAGGGCTATGTGAAGACCCTTGCGCCCTTAAGACCCTTCTTATCCATAAACCCCAGACAAAAATCATTCTTAAGTGATTAATTTAGTTGGTGGACGGGTAAAGCAATCTTATGAGATCAGAACGGGTGTTGGGCGCCAATTTGAGATTTAACTCTTTGTGAACCCTTAATTAGCCCTTTCTTATCCGTTAACCACAGGGATTAAAACTTCTTAACAAATGTAATTAAAACACATCTCGCACTATGTGTCCAAATACCGAAGGGGCAGTTTGGGCGCGATGTTTAGATTGGAAGGGCTAGAAGGGTCTACTTGAAGGATCAAATAATCCTGAACCCCAAGAAAGCCGCACTTAAGAAATCACTTTTTATAAATCGGATGGTCTTCACTGGCCAATGAGATCAACAAACCTTTTGGGCGCAAATTTGAGAATGAAGCTCAGCCAGCTCTATAACTAATGGTCTGTCTGTCTTCCCTTGTTAATTGTCTTTTTCTCGCCATTATGATAGGGATATACTACTTCCTGCAGTGAAATATTGTCCAAATAATGCTTCAGAGGGTGTAGCAACAGTCTGTTCCAACACTGCTTTTATACAGACAAAGGGTTTGTAACTAATCAACAAAAGTTGGGACACCTGTAGGAATTGTTTTCCTCAACTTTCAAGGCTTAATTTACTTCCATTGCTGCAGAACAGCTGCAGTTGCTAACCCATTACTTGTTCGCTGAAAAGGGCCTTTTTTAACAACTCTGAAATTTACATTATTTTTCAGTTTTTTGGAACCCTAACCCTTTTTTTATCCTCTGGCAGTTTACCGCTTAGCTTTGTACCATTTCAAGTTATTTAGTGGACTTGAACTGAAAATGGAGGTGCTCTAAAACTTCATACCGGTTGTGTACTTCGTCCACTCCTCCAAACCTTCCGCTTCTCATTAAGTTGCTCATACCTAACCCTTAACCTCTCCTTGTACTCAATGAGGACGCTTCTCCTCCACTTCCCCCACCTAATAATCGTCTGACCTCTGCTTTTAACCTCCCTCCTTCTTTCCATTCATACCACAAACACCACATGCTTTCCCACCACTGCCTTACAATCCTTAACCCCCCACAACTGTCACTTCCTTACCACTACCAAATCCAGTTCTGTTCTATGTGGTCTACTCTCATAGGTAATCTTGTGACTTTCCCACATTTTAAAGGATGAACCAGCTATGGCCATCCCATTCCTAGCCACCAGCTCAACTAGCTCTCGACCCTCTCTATTCCTTGTTCCCCACCAAAATTTACCAACACATTCCTCTTCACCCAACTCCGCTACTCCCGCTTGTGCGTTAAAGTCCCCCACAATGCACAGCATCACCTCCAGCTCAACCATTCCCATCATCCTCTCAAGTGTGTCCCTGAATTCCTGATTCACTGCCCCAGTCCTTCCCATTTGTTGTACATATACCGACATAACACAAACCAATTGCCTCTGTATCACCACGCATGCCATAACTATCCGTCCCTCCCATCTTTCCACTCTGACCACCTGCTTGCTTATCTCTTCCGATACTATTATTCCCACGCCATTACACCTTCTGTCCTCACTCACGAGCAACAGCTTGCAACCTCCTACTAACCTCCTCACCCTGTCTCCTTTCCATTCGGTCTCCTCCACACACAACACTTCCAACCTCCTTCTCTGCATCATCTCCACCACTTGAACCCCTCTCCTCACCATTGATCCCACATTCAAACTACCTAGCCGAACCTCACTTGTGAATTACTGCCTGCCTGACAAAGCTTGTACCATCTTGGATAATTTGGGACATTCAGGTCATCAATCAGCAGCGCTGCCCTGGCTGACCTGCTGGACCTACTACTCCAGCCTGCTGTCCCCATCCTATGTGCACACATACACATCCACCTCTTTTGTCGCTCGCCTCCTCCCCTTATTTTCATTTTCACCCTCAACACTCGACTCCTCTCCACCACTTAATTCACTCCTTCCTCACCGAACTCACTCCTTCCTCCTCTGATTCACTCCTCCCTCACCCAACCTTCTTCTCCCTCACCTGACTCTCTTCTCCATCAAAAAAGTTTCAAAAAATAAAAAAAATCAAAATTTTTGAAGTAAACAGTCACTCACACAGTCAGTCTTTGCCTTTAACACTCAATTCCCAACCCTCAGTTTGACCCTCCACTTCATTGTGCTCCTCCTCGTCTTCCTTGCCAAATCCTCATCTCGCATGTGCAATCCTCCTTGTTCAGCCTCTCTGCCAAGCCTCACTCTCGGTTCGCCAGTACCCTGCCATGCAAGGCCGACCCATGAGGGAAAACCGAGCCGAGTCCACAGGCGCAAGGGTGAAATGCAGCCCAATCCGCCGAACCACTCTGCCTCACCGCGAGCCGAGCTGTGTCCACAGGCCCAAGGATGATATGCAGCCACCCCCACCCCCCCCCCCGTAGATTTTTCCAAACTGTCAAATTGGATGGGGAGCATCAGTAAACAGCCATCTTCAAGTCTTTCCAATGGCAAACAGATTCAAAATGGGATTCAAGTCTGCCCTTTGGCTGGGCCACGCGGACTTTCACGTTCTTGTTCTGAAGTCATTCCAGTGTTGCTTTGGCTGTATGCTTCGGGTCAATGTCCTATTGAAACGTAAATCTTCGCCGCAGTCTCGTCTTTTGCATTCTGAACAAGGTTCTCCTCATGGATTTGCCTGTATTTGGCTCCATTCATTGTTCCCGCTATCCTTACAAGTCTCCCAGTCCATGCCACTGAAAAGCATCCCCATAGCATGATGCTGCCACCACCATGCTTCATGGGAAGGGTGGTGTTAGATGGGTGATGAGCTGTGCTCGGTTTCTGCCAGACGTAGCACTTTGCATTCAGGCCTAAGAGTTGAATTTCCATCCCATCAGACCACAGAATCTTTTTTCCTCATGCTCTGAGCCTTTCACTTGCATTTTTGCAAACTACAGGCGTGCTGTCATGTGCCTTTTTCTCAGGAGTGGCTTCTATCTGTCCACTCTCCCATAAAGCCGAGTTTTGTGAAGTGCTGCAGAGACTGTTGTCCTTCCAGCAGGTTCTCCCGTCTCATTCAAGGAACTCTGTGGTTCTTTCAGAGTAGTTATTAGGTTCTTGGTCACCTGCCTGACCAAGGTCATTCTTGCCCGGTTGCTCAGTTTGGTCGGATGGCCAGCTCTAGGAGGAGTCTGGGTAGCTCCACATTTTTTCCATTTCCTAATGATAGAGCTCACTGTGCTTTTGGGATGTTTCAACACTCTAGAAATTGTTTTATTCCATTCCCAGGTCTCTGCCTCCTCACAATTCTATCTCTGAGTTCTACGAACAGCTCCTTGGACTTCACAGTGGAGTTTCTGCTCTGACATGCACTGTCAACTGTGGGACCTCATACTGTGGGACCTCATACATGTGTTTCTTTCAAAATCATGTCGAATCAATTGAATTGGCCACAGGTGGACTCCAATCAAGTTGGAGAGACATCTCAAGGATGACCAAAGGAAATTGGATGCACCTGAGCTCAATTTGGAGTGTCAGCAAAGGGGTTGAATACTTTGTGATTCGAGACATTTCAGCTTTTCATTTTTAATTAATTTGTAAAATTTTCAAAAAAATATATATATTCCACTTTGTCATGGGGTATTTTGTGTAGATCGGTGCCCAAAAAAAATCTCAATTTAATTCAGGCTGTAACACAACAAAATGTGAAAAAGTCAAGGGGTGTGAATACTTTCTGAAGGAACTGTATATATCGTTTTGGATTCCATCTATCGATGGTGAAGAATCACTTTTTAAAATTAAAGTATCTGGATCCGGATCTGGATCTTCACGAAAATTTAATAATTTTGGCCTGTCCATACACCCAACAAGTCCACCAAATTTTGTCCGAATCCATCCATAGCCTTTTGAGATATCCTGCTCACAGACAGATATACAGTAATTAGCAAACAAACAAACACAGACAGACAAACAGGAGTGAAGACACAACCATCGTCCCCTTTCGGTGGTGGAGATGGCAAATGAGGATTGTTACCTCAAATTCAGAATGGCTTGCCTGTTATGAAATTTTTCTGCTGACCAAGTTGTTTTGAAACGGGAATTTTCACGTTAAATTACCGTATTTTTCAGCGTATAAGTTGATGCTTTTTTTCCAGAAAGTTCGGGCATCGGCTTGTACTCAGAATCGACTTCTCTATGGTTTAAGACATTGAATTGTTAATTTGAAACACATTATAGGAAGTTTCCAGTTAATGTTATGGATGCGTTCCCAGCAAGTGTGACGTTAAGCAGATGAGATATCCACATGCATGTAGTGTTATTATTGGAGGGGGTAGGGGGGGGGAGGCGTTCTCAGGGCACATTTTCAGTCACCCTGACATAACTTAACCTCACTTAACTACATATTAGAGACAAATATTAAACTAATTAATGAAGAACACAAATGAAATACATAGGCAAGCAAACATTTCTGAACAGTTACAGGGGTAAGCTTACTCACCAAAATGTAGGGCCGAGATTGCCTGTCGGGACGGGAGAGGTGCGAGTGTGGAAGGGAGGGAGAGGCTCGGACGGATTGCTTGAATCATTTGTGAGCTGAAAAGGCAAGTGGAGAGGTACGCCAGGAGCGATACGGTGCTCCCCTCGCCCTGATCGGGCTTTTGGAGGAATCATACGACAAATCTGGAATCGAGAAATCTCCAGTCGAGCTATCGAATGAGCGGTGCAGCTAATCTGGAGGGAAAAAGCAGTCACCATGGTGCCACGAGATGGTGCGATCACCACAGTGCCAGAGAATTACGAATACTCGGAAATATGACTGGCGTAAAGCGAAGAATATGTATGCAGACTACCAAGAAAACCAAGAAGGCAAATTGTGGCTGCAAAGCTCGGTGGACAAACATTGAGGATAAGTTATTACGATAAGTGGCAGGTGTTCATTTTTCTTTTTAGGAGTAGTTAGCTGCAATAAATTGTAATGTGCTATGAGCCAGTGTTGTTATTGTTCCTATACATATGGCAATAAACATGTTGAAAAGCTATTTACATTCCTAATTTATCCAAAAGGCCTTCCCACAAAATAGTTCAAATAATATGCACAAAACAGTTTATTAATATTCATGAGCCCAGCAAAGTACTGTGGGCAGCAATGCGCTGGGTGTCATGGAGGAAATAAATACCTCCATTGTCGTGACTGACAGTTTTGCTAACTTCCCGATCGGCTCACATGGTCAAGCTCGCTGCGAGTTTATCTAGCTTCGTCTTGTACTCCAAATCGACTTACCTATGGATGAAGGAAAGAAAAATGGGGAAATTAGCCAATTTGACTTACACGCCATATCGACTTGAAAGCCCCAAAAATACAGTATCCTTCAGTATATTCGTACAAGGGATGAGCCTTTGAATTTCTGAACATGTTTTAATAAGGTGACATAACTCCCTGAAGGTTCACAGTTTCATATAATATTGTGTATGTGTTGTAGAGGTTACCCTGATGAATTAAGCCCCAAGCACTGGTCAGCTTCTCGGTACGAGTACGTCATGAAGCTAAGGCAGGGAGCACTGCGCAGTGCTCGTGATCGCTGGGCAGACTACATATTTGTGCGTATTTTCTCATTGAAACCACTCATCGTTTTCCCCAGTAATTTTGTCAAATGTGGCAGCATCCCTTCCTCCTCCCACTCCCAATCCTCACTTCCTCATTCCACCACTTGGATTGTCATATTTAAAGATTTGTGGGGAAAAAAGATATCTGTATTGTGCCTACATTCTACGTGGTGAATAATGTTTGGAAGTCAAGAAAACGCCATGCATAAATTTAATCGACGCAGTAGTTACTTGATTTCTTCCTGATTATCTCACCTTCAACACAATTGCCAATGTCGGAAAGAAAGCAGGAGGTTCAACACAAAATATGTAATTGTTATGAATTAATACTTTGTTATATCCGTTCGAACATTGAAAGTGCCTTTTATTGATACTCAATATGCACAATTGCAAATTACAAATACACAAATGTTTACTTTTTCGTACCTATGCCTTGTGTTGCTCATGGTGCAGGTAGTTTGCCACAGGTGCTTGCGGGAAAGTGAACTGCTGATGTGCTGTTTGCGACATCACTGTCATGAGTTTGCTATGCTTTGCAGTTCAGAACGTTTGACTTTTTACTGCCAAATAAAGGAAATTTAATCCGAGCATTTTTAGTTTTTGTCCCTGGGTAACAGGGCATTTCCGAATGGCATTTTGAAATGTATACCAATTTTTAGCCCCAAACCAGGTGTCAGCCCAGCTGGGGGCTTGTATGGGTCCGTCTGGACTCGGTCCAGTTCTGCCAGTTCCTCCATAAATCCGACTGGAGCCTCCACTCGAAAATGACGCATTTCTTTCATATTTGGTACTTACATGTATGCAGTAATATCTGGGCATGAGACATGTGAAATGATTTTGGGATTGGCACCAATTTGGAGTTTTGCCAATTTTCTAAAGTGTTTTTTGAGGCAGAGAGTTAGTAAAGGATTATATATGTTTTTGGATCCATTGTTTATTTATATTCACTTTACTTACCATTTCACTACCAACATAAATCTTGAATTATGTATTTATTTAATAACGAGGTGGTGAGGTGTTTTAATAATTTTGGTGGTGAGGTGTTTTAATAATTTTGGTGGTGAGGTGTTTTAATAATGTGGTGGTGAGGTGTTTTAATAATGTGGTGGTGAGGTTTTTAAAATAATGTGGTGGTGAGGTGTTTTTAATAACGTGGTGGTGAGGTGTTTTTAATGATGTCTTGGTGCGGTGTTTTTAATAACGTGGTGGTGAGGTGTTTTTAAAAACGTGGTGGTGAGTTGTTTTTAATAACGTGGTGGTGAGGTGTTTTTAATAACATGGTGGTGAGGCGTTTTTAATAACGTGGTGGTGAGGTGTTTTTAATAACGTGGTGGTGAGGTGTTTTTAATAAAGTGGTGCTGAGGTGTTTTTAATAAGGTGGTGGTGAAGTGTTTTTAATAACGTGGTGGTGAGGTGTTTTTAATAACGTGGTGGTGAGGTGTTTTTAATAACGTGGTGGCGAGGTGTTTTTAATAATGTTGTGGTGAGGTGTTTTAATAACGTGGTGGTGAGGTGTTTTTAATAACTTGGTGGTGAGGTGTTTTTAATAACGTGGTGGTGAGGTGTTTTAATAACGTGGTGGTGAGGTGTTTTAATAACGTGGTGGTGAGGTGTTTTAATAACGTGGTGGTGAGGTGTTTTTAATAACTTGGTGGTGAGGTGTTTTTAATAACGTGGTGGTGAAGTGTTTTTAATAACGTGGTGGTGAGGTGTTTTTAATAACGTGGTGGTGAGGTGTTTTTAATAACGTGGTGGCGAGGTGTTTTTAATAACGTTGTGGTGAGGTGTTTTAATAACGTGGTGGTGAGGTGTTTTTAATAACTTGGTGGTGAGGTGTTTTTAATAACGTGGTGGTGAGGTGTTTTAATAACGTGGTGGTGAGGTGTTTTAATAACGTGGTGGTGAGGTGTTTTTAATAACTTGGTGGTGAGGTGTTTCAATAACATGGTGATGAGATGTTTTAATAACGTGGTGGTGAGGTGTTTTTAATAATGTGGTGGTGAGGTGTTTTTAATGATGTCGTGGTGAGGTTTTTAATAACGTGGTGGTGAGGTGTTTTTAATAACGTGGTGGTGAGGTGTTTTTAATAATGTGGTGGTGAGGTGTTTTTAATGACGTCGTGGTGAGGTGTTTTTAATGACGTGGTGGTGAGGTGTTTTTAATGACGTGGTGGTGAGGTGTTTTTAATAACGTGGTGGTGAGGTGTTTTTAATAACGTTGTGGTGAGGTGTTTTTAATAACGTGGTGGTGAGGTGTTTTTAATAACGTGGTGGTGAGGTGTTTTTAATAACATGGTGGTGAGGTGTTTTTAATAACGTGGTAGTGAGGTGTTTTTAATACCATGGCGGCGATGTGTTTTTATTAACGTGGTGATGAGATGTTTTAATAACGTGGTGATGAGATGTTTTAATAATGTGGTGATGAGGTGTTTTTAATACCATGGCGGCGATGTGTTTTTAATAATATGGTGATGAGGTGTTTTTAATACCATGGCGGCGATGTGTTTTTAATAACGTGGTGATGAGGTGTTTTTAATACCATGGTGGAGATGTGTTTTTAATAACGTGGAAGTTATGCGGTGGTGAGGTGTTTTTAATAACGTGGTGGTGAGGTGTTTTTAATAACGTGGTGGTGTGTTTTTAATAATGTGGTGGTGAGGTATTTTTAATAACGTGGTGGTGAGGTGTTTTAATAATGTGGTGGTGAGGTGTTTTTAATAATGTGACGATTATGTAGTGGTGTGCTTTTTTTAATACCATGGCGGCGATGTGTTTTTAATAACGTGGAAGTTATGTGGTGATGAGGTGTTTTGAATTACGAGGCAGTGACTTGTTTGTAAGACTGTTGTGGAGCCGGGTATCGCTGCGAGCACGACCACAAGGTGGGGCAGTAGAGTCGACTCTACCAAACACTCAGAATTGAGATCGTACCTTTCGGAAAACTCCGAGGGTACGGATCCCTTACCGGACCGTGAATGGTCAATAATTCCACCACGTGGTACAGGGTTATTTGCCAATCTACAAAATACCGAGAGATCCACGTGCCGAGCTACCGAGTATTCACACCCTCGACGGCACTCGTCGAGTCGAGCCGTTACCGTGTCCGACCCGTGTGCAACCCGAGCGGATGGTTGCCGAAGTCCCGTCGGTCCAAATGTACATTTGCAGTGGCAACAGCCTTTGTAATTCACCAACACGCACCATGCTAAGCCAATGGAAGAAACACAAAAACGAGCTGATACATTTAACAAATGGGGTATTTATTCACAGTAATCGGGGAAACGAGGGAAGCACGTAAGGGCAGAGTGATCACGACTAATAGAGAATGCACATTTACACACAAGCACTTAAACAATTCCTACTTAAAGACGGGCCCACAGACAGACGCACACCCAAAAGAAACAGACCCAAAATGGTCTTTATTATCCTTTCAGCTTGGAGGGAAGTCGAGCTGAGGGACGAGGGAGTGGCTGTCTACCTGGACCCGAGTACACGGCTCGTTGTCCACACCTTCCTGGAGAACCAGTCGGCACGAACGGACCAAGGGCAGCCGACGCAAACCACGCCAACGACGAGATGAGCCGGGAACCAGAGCACGCCGACGACGAGATGATCGCAGAGAGCCAGACCACGCCAGCGACAAGATGAGCCGGGAACCAGAGCATGCCGGCGACGAGATGAGCCGGGAACCAGAACACGTGCTCGTGAAGACGGGGCGCAGATTCTTTCCTACCCGCTCGAGCAGATCGACCCGGTTATTTCCTCTCCATTCCTTTTGTCGCTCTCGGGCGTGGTCCGCTCATCGTGGCCCGCTCTCATTGGGTGGGACACGACGCATTCCCTTATTTGGCGCGCAGCCAAGTGAACCGGTTCATGACCATATTTGGGAATGGAATTCCATCCTCGAACGAATTCCGATCACACCCGCATACCAGCGAGCGCGCGGAGAATGCCGGGAGTAGAGGGCTGTCGCTGTGAGAGCGAAGATAGCGTTGTTGTTGTTGTTGTAGTTGTAGATGTAAAAATCCTAACTATCAAAATAACTCCTCAGTGCTTGAACATTTAATTACCCATTAGACACATGTCGAGAGCACTAACTATAAACACATACTTACAGATATAACTGTTCTATCGGGACTCTGAATGTTGAGTGCAGTAAGCTTTCAGATTCATAACAATACTATGGTGGTGAGGTATTAAATCATCATTAAAAATGTCGCTTACATCACTCCTCCTCGCGGGGCCTCATATATCGTAGTCGAGTATAATATATATATATATATATATATATATATATATATATATATATATATATATATATGTATAATATATATATATATATATATATATATATATATATATATATATATATATATATAGATACACACACACACACACACACACACACACACACATATATAGTAGGCAATGATGTTTTGTTTTCCTCAATTGTCCTCAATTTTGTTTTTCCCTTCACACCAGTTTGTTGACACGGACAACTTTATCGTGAATCCTCAGACACTTAATTTCCTCATCAAACAGAACAAAACTTTAGTGTCACCAATGCTGGACTCACGGATGGCGTATTCCAACTACTGGTGTGCAATGACGAAAGAGGTACGTTTTGTGTGTGGGCAGGTGTATTTCAGGTGTATAACAAGAGTCTTAGCTGGGGAAATCATGCTGTCTAATTTTTGTGAATTTTAAACTGTAATTTAGGTACAACTCCTTCAAAGAATCCTTAAAACGAAAATGCTCAACAAAATCAATGCCTACCAAAGACAATACCCTATTATTCCTCCCCACACCCATTAATTGTCCATATCTTCCTCTATTTTGTCCCTCAACCCTGCTGTTGATCATTTTTCCCCGCGCTTTCTACTGTTCCTTTTGTTCTGTTTCGTCCTAAACCATTTTATGTTCTAGCTCCTCGACGAGCCTCGAATTTGCATCCAAAAAAAAAGGTAATAAGCAATGCCGATGTCAATTCACAATGTGAATGTTTAAACCAAACTGCATTCTGCTGTTGAATCGCATCTTCCAATTTCCAAAGGGAAGTTGAACTCACATGACAAAGCATGGTTGTCCCCCAAATTAAGTCATGAATCCACAAACAGCATGTTGCTTTTCACCTTGGAGATGTCCAGAATTGAAAAAGATTTCGAAGCAAAGTCAAATCAAGTGTAATTAGAGCTAAAACAGAGTATTATTTCACACGCATCCACTGTCTGGAATGTACCATCTCCTCGCATGGTACCCCTACATCTGTGTTTTATCTGGAGGCCAACAGGATCACGTGCCAATATCTGTGCCTGGAGTCGACATGGAGGATGATTTGATGATTGCAAACACTATTGATGATAATTACTTCCGCCACCAAAGGTGAATGAAGATTATGTTTTCATGTCTGTCTGTCTGTTTGTTACTTACGAAATCTAAAGATTTCGTAAGTATATTGATGACTTCCGTCCTCTGTTTGTGTGTTTGTTTGTTTGTAGGCATGATAACTCGAGCACGGAAGAAGCTACCAATGTCAAATTATACCACGTGATTCAGGAGGTCGGTGGCTAGCGCTGACTAGATTTTGGTCAAAATCGGTCAAAGGTCAAGGTCACAGTGAGGTCAAACATAATTCCGTAAATTCATGTGGAGAAATGGAGTATTTTTGCTTTGGTCAACGTTACGAGTTCGTTTTAACTTCGATTTTAATTTTGTCTTCGGTTTTTGCGATCGCTTAGGACGCTCAACACTCGGTTGTCGAAATTCTGGTAAAAATCGGATGTTTTGGAGACGTTTTAAGATTGTATAAAAAATATTTCACTCGCCGCGTCACGGCTCGTCACGTGGTGCAGCGCGCTCGAGCAGACGCGGCGTTGTCGCGTAAAGGTTTTGCGTGTGCGCGCTGATGGTGTTTTCGATAAAGATGGTGTTTAAAAGTCATTTTTTATCCCAATAAAGGTTATCATCGCATGCCTGACTCGCTAAGCCGTCGGATTATGTAAAGATTGTTGGTGGATGGCCGAATATTATGGTTTTGTGACTTTGATAAAATAATATTAAAGAATTGCGTGGAGAAATGGAGATTTTTGCTTCGGTCGACGTTACGAGTTCGTTTTAACTCGGATCGCAATTCTGTTTTCACTTTTGGTAACAGTTTAGTATGCTGAATACTCGGTTGTCGAAATTCTGGTAAAAATCGGATGTTTTATGAGATTTATATCGGGTGTCGTGTCTGAGGCTGAACTGAAGATTATGCTAATGAGGGGGATTGTAACACACGGCATTACGCGCTCGTTTTAAAGTCAATTTCAATCCTGTTTTCACTTTTGGTAACGGTAAAGTATGCTTAACACTCGGTTGTCGAAATTCTGGTAAAAATCGGATGTTTTATGAGAGGTTTGGTACAGAATCATCGTAGAAACTTCTGGTTTGCGTCGCTACCTTCTCTAGAGACAGCTTTTATTAGACAAGGTCAGAGGTCAAGTTGACGATTTCATAAGTACCAGTCTATGACTGCTTGTTTGTTACTTACGAAATCTAAAGATTTTGGAAGTATATTGATGACTTCCGTCATCTGTTTGTGTGTTTGTTTGTTACTTACGAAATCTAAAGATTTCGTAAGTATATTGATGCCTTCCGTTTCTGTTTGTTTGTTTGTTAGTTTGTTAGTTTGTTTGTTTGTAGGCACGATAACTCGAGAACGGAAGAAGCTACCAATGTCAAATTACACCACGTGATTCAGGAGGGTGATGGCTAGCGCTGATTAGATTTTGGTTAAAATCGGTCAAAGGTAAAGGTCACAGTGAGGTCAAACATTCGATTTTTGATGGTTTGGTACAGAATCATCGTAGAAACTTCTGGTTTGCGTCGCTACCTTCTCTAGAGACGGCTTTTATTAGCAAGGCATGTTTGAGGTCAAGTTGACGATTTCGTAAGTACCAGTCTATGACTGCTTGTTTGTTTGTCTGTCTGTCTGTGAACAAAATATCTCAAAAAGTTGTGGACGGATTCAGATGAAATTTGGACGAGAGCTTGGGTATGTGACAAGAACGAAATGATTAGATTTTGGTGAAGATCGGAATCTGTATCTGCATCTCAAAATTTTTTCAGTGATTCTCCACCATTGGGAGATAGGGCCAAAAACGACATTTAGCATGATATGTCAAAAAGTTGTGGCCAGATTCAGATGAAACTTGGTGGGCATGTTGAGTATATAGCAAGAAAATTGATTCGATTTTGGTGAAGATCGAGATCCGAGAATTTTTTAAGTGCTTCCTTCACCATTCAGTGACAGGGCTAAAATGATATATAGTACGATATCTGAAAAAAGTTATGGACAGATTTGGACGAAACTTGGTTGGTGAGTTGATTACGTGACAAGAACAAGCCGATTAAATTTTCGTTCAGGTCTGAATCCAGATCCGGCCTATCATTGGGATACAAAACGTAAACTAATCAGTTTGGTAGAGATATGCTCTCTACCAAGTGCCATTCTAGTTTTATTTCTGTTTCTTCTGACCTTGACCCTCTTGATTTGAATTTACTTTCCAGCTCCGAAAACATGTCCAACTAAATATCCTTTAGTGCGAGGGTTTTACCTTCCAGCTCCAGAACCATGTTGGCCTGATTCGGTGGTATAATGGTTAGAGCCTCCACTCTGAGTTACAGATCATTTTACTAAGATCACTGAAGCATTCATTTCAAGATGAATGCCACAACATATCACTCCAAAACTTGATCCACACCAGTTTGGGAACTGCAAATTGATTTCCACTTTACACTGGCTCATGAACACATCTGATATACGTTTATGTGAAAACCGCCAAATCATTTTCCTCTCTCATTTTAACGCATCTTGCATAACCTTGTCATCAAATCGATCACACATTTGCGATCACAAAGCTCATTGATCTCGGTGTACGTCCTGCTATCATTCCCTGCATCTGTGATGTCTTGTTCTCCTGTGAGCAGGGTGCATCATACTACTTGATCTGATTGTGCATCACTCAATGCAGGAGTTCCTCAAGGAACATGATTGAGACCTATCATTTTATCACGTGAAGCGAAAAGCGGGGTTAAACAATTGGTTCATGTCTGTCCGTCCATCTGTCTTAAAAGTTTATAATCATTGGTTTATGATCGAAGAACAACATATTTAAATTGAATGTTATATTTTGAAGATGAATCCAAAGTGTAGGAAGACAAGCCTTTGTTTTACCATACCTTGGCTCAGAATTTGTCCTGACCACACATACGTATGCAGGGAGGAGCGAGATGATAATTTTACTTTTTCTGCCTGCCTGGCAGTTAAACAAAATTATAAATCATTCCAAACAGGAAACTTACTGGTTTTAAGGACGTCATAAAGGGCACAAACTACAGCCATGAATAACTAATGTAATGTGTTAGATAGGATGGTGTTATAGACACTGGGGAAAATGGCGGTAAAAACCCAAAATTTATTTATTTGTACGCCTTTAAACCTCTTAAAATCTATATTTGAATTAAATTATACACTTGAAGACTGGAGACCACAAATCGCCTTCATAATACTTCCAAGAACCATGCAATTTATCAATTATATAGCATTAGAGGGTGTAGCATGTGCATTGGGGTGAAAAAGCGGCTGCCATAATGGCTATGTACCGATCAATAAAACCTCCGTCTTCTAAATTGTGACTCAACGTCGACTTCTTACAGTGTATAAGTTTGTTTGGTATATAAGAATGCTTCAGTCGCACTAAACTTCTGGATTTTTTTTTAACTATCTCTTAAATTATTATTTTATTAAAATAGAAGAACAGGAGGGGCTTGCTGTTCATGGGTTTCCCCTTCATGGATTCGCTCTATCACGATGAGTTTATTGAGGCAATGTTTGCCGATTGCGGTCAATGCGCTCAAAAAATCGTGGATTGGCGAACTATTTCCCACATTTATTCACCTAATTAACATAGGCCATCAACACAATAATGACCTCTAACTCCCCAACTCATCTTTATTGTCGCCATCATCGACATCGCCATCACATTATTGGATCAAGTTTATCACCATTATTTTTAAATGCAAGTTTCATGACCTTAATAACTCAAGAAAATAAACTTTTTTTTGTTCTTCATACAGGAAAATAATACTTTATTTAATGTTCTTAATAACTCTTATTTATAAATAGCACAAAAACAATGCACAAACATGTGAATTAAGGGTACAGTTTTCACAAATTTTAAAGTTGAAGTCTCTTAACCTATTTCCCCCATTACTCTAAGTTTGTGGATTTGCATTTCATGGGGATTTTCAAGAATGTAACCCCTGCTAAAGGCAAGGGTCTCCTGTATATACTTGAACACTGCATGGGGTATCTTGTTCTATGAACTTTAGTTGTTTTTTTTTGTTTTGCGATGATCAATAAGGCACTGCTGTCTGATGAACCATATAAGTTTAAGTATGTGGATGACTTGAGAATGGTCAATGTCATCAATCGCACCAGCTTTCAAATGTACAATTAGCGGCGAATAACCTTGTGAAATGGTCTCAGCAATAATTTGAGATGAAACCCTGCAAAGTGTGTCACAGTGGATATTTCATTTATGCCAGATCCTCCAAATGAGCCAATTGTGTGGATCGGAAACCATGAGCTCGATAGTATAGTGTATGCACGGCAAAAGTCTTCGGTGTTTACATTCAAAATGATTTGAAGTGGGAAGCTCAAGTGGAAAATATTGACAAACATGTTAATAGTAAACTCCACATATCTCTTGAAGCAGCATGACTTACCACCCCAAGACTTGTTCACTATTCTTGTAAGTAATAATCGCATCGTATTGGGATCAAAATGTACAATATACCAACAAGTTTTGTATCCATACTCACTCCCGAGTCTGGAAGAATGCAGAAAATTGTTTTGCATTGCGTTCACAGAAAAAAAACAACCACCAATCACTTTGTACATTTTCCCCAATTTTAATAGCTCCACGGTGGACTGCCATAATTGCAGAATTTTGTTGCAGAAGAAACTGTTTGAAAAGCAGTGCTTGACCTCACTTAGTTCATGTATTTAATGAAAAGTGGATTCTGAGTTAGAATTGTGCCCACTCTGACCAGGCGGGGAAGAGGCTCGGAGAGAATGAATTTAGGTTTTTTGGAAATGGGATTTATGATGCTTTTCAGCAGCGTTTTGTCCACCCAGGAAGGCATGTCTTCTTCATCATCAATTAAAAACATGCAAAGTGACTTGTGCTGTACTGGACTGCTTTTATCGTCGGGTCGGGAATTGAACCCAGATCAGACATAGAATCGCTATTTCTCTTGCATCCAATTACATAAATCGTTATAAATTTAAATCCAATCAACATATCAAAATGGGAAGA
This sequence comes from Eptatretus burgeri, assembly GCF_056783735.1. NCBI lineage: Eukaryota > Metazoa > Chordata > Myxini > Myxiniformes > Myxinidae > Eptatretus > Eptatretus burgeri. The sequence continues at coordinate 49,505,236 of NC_140965.1, forward strand.
TGCTAACTTGACATGCCTGTAACTCGAATTGGTTCTATGGTTAGGCCTAAGTCGCATTTGCCACGGCGGCCGTGGGGTCTCCAAAATCTACGGCCACTAGCAATTATACGGCGGCCGCAGTATTTCCACCGTCACACAATGTAGCAGTCACATACGTTTTTATTTTTCGGGGAGCCGCACGGCGTATTTAGTAATTGTGGAGACCGAAAACGTGGAGTTGCCGTACGGTCTTTCATTTGATGTCGCACGGTGAGCTTAAGGGGGCCCTGCGGCGGCCATAGAATTTTCAAAGCAGACGCAAGGTAGCCTCAAGGTGCCCGCAAGGCGACCGCAGGGGGGCCCTAAGGCGAACGTGCGGCCAGACGGACGGTAACTGATGGGTTATTTATTTATTTGTTTGTTTTTACCAGGTTTTTTTTTTCGGCTTGTCGAATTGCTACGGCGAATGTAGAAATGAAAAAAGTTATAACTCCGCGTTATAATTCCACGGCGACCCCTACGGCCTGTAAAAGATAGCCAAACGGCGTAGGGCCACCCTGAGGCCACCGCAGAAACTCTGCGGCCGCCGCAAGTTTCTGTCAATTCAGAGGGCGTACGGCCGCCGTATCCTCGCCGTAGAGCAAATGTGACTTATGCCTTAACGATACGCAACATTGGAAGAAGCAACATTAGATCATCTCCTTCAACAAAACATCTCCCCCATCTCCTCCTCATCCACCCTTCCTGGCTGACAGCCTGTACTACTTTGATCAAAAATTAAGACGCATTTGTATTCAGTTATTCTGTGTCATTTTAGCATGCATTAAATAAGGTCTTGAAACTAATTTGAAGCCAAATATTGTTTGGTATAGTTTTATCACAACATTCTTGGATGAGAAATTATGCTAACTATTTAACCCTTGGTTTATATATTTCTTTGTCAATGTTTAATTTTTTTATCATCATGAAAAGTAAAGCCTCTGATTCATTTTCTCCAAAACAGGTAAAGAATTTTGAATGAAACAAAGACAGATACTGACATCAATCTTTATTCTACCGCGGTGTATATTTATTTCTCAACACAATCTGCGGTGTCTGCCAACATTCAATTCCTTTTGTAATGCCGTCATGGTAGATCTGTGTGTCCTGCTGACTTAATCAGCGCTTCACAGTGGCTTTGACATCATCTTCAGAAGAAAAACGTTCTCCACAAAGGTTTTCCTTAAGTTTGGGCAAGAGATGAAAATCTGATGGAGCCAAGTCAGGGCTGCATTGCGGCTTCTTTTTTATATGCAAAGTCAAGGCTCATGGAAGAACGAGAACACAGAACGGATGAGGAAGCAATAGAACAAAAGGAACAGCAGAAAGAGAAGGGAAACACTAACAGCAGGGCCGAGGGACAAAATAGATGGAGACTGACAATCCAGGGATGCGGTTAATCATGAAGGGTATGGGAGGATGCAGGAGGTGGACAAGACAGGTACACAATCAAACTCTCAGAATGTAAAACTGGAATTTTTTTGGAGAGAGGTGAACTTTGGAGTGATGGGGGTAGAAAATATCATGGTTTTGGATGGAGGATGATCTGAGATGGTGGTGAACAGCTGTCTTGAAGATCTGGATGGAAGAATGAGATTTGAAGAGAATGTGGAAGTTGTTTCCTAGGTGGGGAAAAAAGTGGAACAAATGAATGGAGGTGAGCAGTGATCCTGGATTTTGGGAGTTTCAACAGAAGGGGGTTGATTGTGAACTGCGTGCGCCTTGCAGAAACCTGGAGATGGGGAGGGAGGACAAAACACGGAAAACGTAGAGAGTGCAAGACCAGAAAGAAGGTGGTAGAAGACAGACCACTTACCTGCCTGCAGTGGGAAAGTGATAGGCCTGTTGACTCGTCTTCATCGCAGGAGATTTCAATGATCTTGAAGGTCTTGATTTTCATGTCGTCAAGGTGAACAAGGTGTGAGGCGACCAACTGCTTGCTGTAAGGTGAAACGTAAATGTAAGGCAGTGAAACCAAGGCGACCGATTGCTTCAGTCATTCATGAACTCGTGTGAGTCTGTGCATTGTCATACTGGCAGAGAACCATCTGCATATCAGAATGAACCCTCTGAATCCATACCTTCAGTTTCTTTAGAGTTTCATTGTAATGCTCAGAGTTAATCGTGGTACCATTTGGCATAAATTCCAAATGGACTCTCCGACTCTCCTGCTCACTTCCCAAAAATCTGTAAGCCTGACTCTCCTGGCAGATGCTTGCATCTTTAAAAAAAAAATTGGTGCCGGTAATCCCTTGTGGCACTACTCCATTGACCATCTCTTCCTCTCGGTGTCATAATAATGCACCCAACTCTCATGTCCTTTTATAGTATTGAGCAGGAACTAGTCGACTTCACGTTCAGAGCGCAACTACTGCTTCGCACACACTTCCATGCACTTCTCCTCCATTCCATCAGTCAGTATTCGGGGAACCCACCGTGCACACATCTTCCTGTATCTGAGAGAGTACACAATAGCCTGCACTCGATCACACAAAATCCCAAGCTCAGTAGCGTGAGCGTGCTGACATATGTGCCGGTTCACTCTGATAAGCTGATTGGCACGTTGTTGGTGAGCCGTATTTGTTGCCATTATTGGTCTCCCGCCATGCTGTTTGTCTTGCAGGTCGATTTGTCCAGCATCACTCATAATGTCTTTAGTGCAGCTCGAACATTGACAGGCAGTACTCGCATCTATGTAATCATCACCGTACACAACATTCATTTGCCGATGAATGTTGATAGGAGGCACGTTCTCCGCTGTGAGAAACTCAATAACTGCATGCTGCTTTAACCAGACCGACAATGTCAGGCTGCCCTCTGCCATCTTGACTGACATAACATTAAGACATTCAATATCAGAATCACAAAACTTCACACCTCGTGGTGGGAATAACTACTGTACAGACTGTGATTTCTTTAATTCTAATGTCTTTACCTGTTTTGGAGAAAAATAACAAGATTCATTACTTTTCAACATGCCCTTGTAAATTGCATTTTTGCAGGTTTTAAGACCTTTATTTTCACCATTGGAATGGCATGCAGGGTTACTTCAAGCGTTCAATCCGCTATCTTCCAATCAGAGAGCGTGAACACCAGGGTTGTTTCCCCGTGCCCATGGTTCACTCGACAATGCTGATTGACCTGCGACGAAAAGCAACAAACTGGATAAACTTTTATCCACCTCATGATGGTTATCGAAAGCCCTTTGATGATATCATCATATTTGCCTCATCCTGTCAACATGCTGGTGTGTATATTTCTTCATTTTAAATACCCAAAGTATGCATAATCGGTATGCAAAGTATGTTCTCTTGAACTTCTTTAAATTTAAATTTATACGTTTTCAAAGGAGCCTTAGTTATTTTAATAATGAGGTTTGAACTCTTGGTTTGTTTGTTTTGCGTAGGTGTTCAGATGTACGTGTGCAACCAGGAGCATTTTGGTCACATTATCGTGCCATGGAAGTCTCATCGTACTATGCAAGATGATGTGGATATCTTCATCCATGCTCACCTCGAGATCATGCGTTGGTCTTATTTTTTTTAACAATTTCCGATTCGGAATATCATTCCTGATACTTTTACTGACAATTGGGAAGTTGTTCTTATATCTTTGATTCTCAATACCTCCTGCTTTGGCAAGTTGGCTTCTTACATTGAGAGCTTTTATTGGAATTTAATAATGTTTCATTTTCTAAACTTGTCCATCACAAACTCTATGCATTTTGCACTTTCTCACCTCGATTTATTCCTCTTCTTCTTCACACAATTTATTTTCCAAATCTGTTCATCACACCAATGCTTGGTCCATTTACCGTCCTTCCAAATCTACAGCATGACTCTCCTCCGTGCATTCAATAATCCTTTATTTCATCCTCCCCTTGCCCCTGCCAAATGTCTGCTAGCCCTTACCACTGCTGCATGTCCGCTCTTCTTGCCCCGCCGCATGTTCCGCTCCCCCTCTACCTGCCGTTTGTCTCGCCCCCTCCCCTCCCCCTGCCACATGTCTCCCCTCTCTCCTCCCAAGCATCCCACTCTCCCTCCCCCTGCCGCATACTGAATCATGTGGGGAGGCAGTTGCAGTCAAGCAGCTAACTTTCTCAATCTGGAAAGCTCACCTGACTAAGGGTAACTTTCTTGCAATCTGGAAGGATAACAAGCAGAAAGCCAGAAAACATCATCTTTCAAGTCTCAAGACCGAACTCTCCAACCAGTCTCCTTCGTCCAAGTAATGGTGGCACCTTTTCAAGTCGGTCTCTGGTGTATGTTCCTCCTTGATCCTGATCCTCACCTCAAAAACCCCTTAGTGCAGACTCTCCCAGAGTCTAAACATAAGGAAGAATGTCTAAACTCTCATTGTGGCAGATGACACCACATTGTGTTTTTGCCTTCAAATTTCATGTATCCAACCCATCCCGCTCTGTCCTCTTCTTGTGCATAGCGTCGGTAATGGGCGCGTGCACAGGACATACCCGCTGTCGACTGTACTCTGCAACTTTCTCGCCTGACAGGGTAGAGAAAGTTCTGTCGAGCCTGCTTCAGCGACGGCTTCAGATGTAATCAGCACCTTTGTTCTCAAATTCTGTTCTGCCTTTCTTGCTCCCCCTCTATCTGCACTATTGAGTCTGTTCTTCTCCTTTGGCTGCATCCCCTCTGCACGAAAGTTTGTAAACATCACGCCCATCCACAAAAAGGGTGCAAAAACTGATCCTACCAACTACAAGTCTGTGATATTGCTTCAAATTATAAGCAAAGTCATGCAATCCATCATTGCTTCTGATATCATCTTTCCTGGTTTCAAGCAACCTGATCTCTGACCATCAATTTGCATTCCTTCCTGGTCACTGAACTCTGGACATGCTTGTGCTCCTGTCAGCCATGGTTGTCGTTTGGCCCTTAATCTCAAAGAAGAGGTGAAGACGGTCTCCCTGGACATATCTCAGGCATTCAACACAGTCTGGCATCCTGCTTTGCTTGCCAAGCTCTCTGCCTGTGGCATTAAAGGCCGTCTTCATTCCTGGATTTCTGACTTCCTCCACTTATGCAGTCAACATTTTGCCATCAATGGAACCCTCTCTTCCCCTCTCCCAGTGGAGGCTGGAGTTCCTCAAGGCAGGGTTTTCGGCCCAGTCTTGTTCTTCATCTATAATCATTATTAATGACCTCTCTGATGTTCGGGAAGCCCTCCCTTCCTTTTGCCAGAAGACTCCACATTGTGTTATATATTATGTCATCTGTCAGCTAAGTAGACAGCTGCTGCATCTCTCTCTGCTGATCTGGAAATGATTAGACTCTGGACCGATGAATGGAAGGTGTCCTTCAATTCTGGAAAATCTCAGTCACACCCAATCACTCCAGAATGATTTTAAAACAAACACACGAATCTATTTCTTTGGTCATCCACTGGAAAAGGTTGTCTCTTGAAGTGCTAGGCCTAACTAGCATTCATGACCTTTCATGACCCGACCACGTCGAAAAGCTCGCCTCCAGAGCCAGCCGCAGACTGGGCACCCGACGTAAATCCAAGAACTGCTCACAGTCCACAAAGGCCTTTGTCTGTTGCTCAATGGAGTACTGCTATGCGCCTGTGCTCCAGCATCACATCTGTCTCTCCTGGATTGTACGAAATCTAAAACTCAAAATTATTGGAATCTCCTGTGATGAGGCTGAAGCACAAGGCCACTTTCTCTCACATTGCAGGCAGGTCTGTGATGTCTTTGTTTCCTACTCCATAATCTCCAACATTACTCCTTCTGCTCTCTAAGTCCTCTAACCCTGCCTATTTACTGCAGGATGCATGCATTCTTCCAGTAATGCTGTTTTGATTAAACTTCCAAAATCCAGGCTGACTGCACACCTCAACCCCTCCATTCGTCGCTTCTCCCGTCTATTGAACCACCTTTCAGAGGCTGTTTTGTCACTCTTCCCTCCAGCACTTAAAGCAACCAGTGCACCGCCATCTCTTGTTATCCCCAATTTTGACCCATGATCTTTATTATCCCTATTCACCTTTCCAAACTCAACGATTTTACTTGTTACATTCAGTTTATTCCCCTCCTTCCTCTCTTCTTTCCTGTTCATTCTCACTTGATGCTTTTTTCACGCTGTCAATTATACCTTGCTCTTCCATGAGCCTTGCTCCTGTTTAAAAAAAGAAAGAAAAGACAATTGTAATTTTAATATATATATATTTTTACAGTGATCCGAGGCTCATGGATGATCTTGTACATACCAATATATAACATGTACGTGAAACACAAGTAGACATCAATGTACTTTTACATGGACATGAGTACACAATAGACAAACACATATCGTATCAGGGATTTGAAGCTGGGTTCCTCGCGTCATGAGCCATTTACTCAGATGCTAGCAATAACAGCCAATCCCTTTTGTGAGCACAGTGCTGGAATCAGTGCAGAGAGATCGTCTTGGTATTTAAAGTGTTGTGCAGAGTTAAAACAAACACACCTGGATTCCCATTTAATACATTGGGAATAATCAAACGTTGCTGAAAGGATACGTCAGACCAATTGGGTAAACTTGTCTTGCTGAGTTGGGTAAAACTGGCTGGAAAAACCTCCGATCCTTTTAACGGAAGACTCCACATCGTGTCATATAGCATCCCATCTGTCGGCTCGGTAGAATGATCAGTGTTCCAAAGAACATGGACAGTTTCAACAAGTTTCTCCAAAAGCCACTCAGCAATGGCTTGTCCCATTTCTCAAAATGAGCAATCTTGATTATTTCTAGTTGGACCTTGCCTTTCTAAACCTTCTGCGATATTGATAACTAATCGATATTTCTTGCAGTCTATGAGCCGCCATTGCAGCCTTCGCAGTTCATCTCCGTCACTCCAAAGGTTCTTGACAAGATGGGTTTTCATGAGGTTAGTTATTTTTCCTTCTTTTGTGTAACTTATTGCAAAAAGGTCCTGATCGACGTGACGGCACCAGCGTTGGTAGCGTTTTCTTGTTCTCTGTTGATCGTTGCAGATTTTTGTAATCAACCTGGTGCGCAGACCTGACCGTCGGAAGTACATGTTACGTGCACTCCAGGAGCAATCAATTTCCTGCAAGCTGGTGGATGCTGTTGATGGAGCGTAGGTGCTGCTTTATGATGATAACTTTTTCCTTCAAGCTTTGAGCATTTCCTTTAGTGAATGTATATAATCCCCCAAATCAACCCTGGTGTTGGCTTCACGGTTAAGGTGGCTGGCTTAAGTTCTTAAGGTCTTGAGTTCAAGCTCCTGTCAGCCATTGAATGAACACCAGGTGGGTTTACTTAGCCTGTCATCCTTCTGAGGTCGACAAAATGAAATGAGTGCCAGCTTACAGGTGACATGGGGCATTGCATCAGTGGCACAGCCATGCCTCCACAAAATGATGGAGCCAAGCAGCCATAGGCTGAATATGAATAAATAAATAATAAATCCCCCAATAAGCTGTGACACTTTTGAGAAAACACCAAGACGGCAATGTTGGGCCAATGGCAAGTTACGATTTGTCCATTGTCTACAGTAAATACCTGTGTAATTCATATAAATGCACTGATGTGTGTTCTTGTTGGGTTGTCGATCCAGTCGAAAAAAAAAAATTGAAATTTATTCTACCCTTATTATCAGTATTTAAAATGGCAATTTCAGTGAATACAATGGCGATTTCGATGAAACTTGGTTGGTAGGTTCATACCATGACCTAGTTGTGTGCAAATGAGAACCGTTGCTATGGACACCACCGTTGCCAAGCAACGGGACTTTGAAATTTTAGAAAAATCATAAAAAAAATTATTTTTTCAAAAATCGGGCCACAAGCAACTGTGGGCAGAACATTCAGCCATATTGTCAAAAATTTCCAGCCGGATCCTATGAAAACTGTCGGAGAAGATAGACTTTGAATGAACCCTGGTCGAAAACAATAAAAAAACGAAGTTCGTTTTATCTCAGAGACTATGAGTCAGATATACATGAAACTGGTATGGTAGGTTCATGGTATGTCCTAGTTAAGTGTGAGAAAGAACCGTTGCTCAGGACCCCTCCGTTGCCTAGCAACGGCCGAAAAACCTCTAAATGTGGGGGTATTTTAGTGAAAAAACAAGCTGCAGCATTAACCCTTGAAGCTGGAATCATGAATTTTCTTGTGCTTAATCCTCAGGTCATTCCCCATCGAACGGGCCCATCACGTCAGGTTCTATTGGGTAGGCGACTACCCATGTCCGCCTACCGGCTTGTCTTTATACAGTTCTGCAAATATGTAATGAATGTACAAAACTCTGACCCTTAAATCATTGTTTAAATAAATAAGAAATAACCTTTCATTGATTCATATACAATTTCACATCCTAACATGCGTATTGCTTAAGTGTTATAGAACTGCACCAAATCACAGTCAAGATGTGGAGTGTCGAATAAATGTATCCCCCCCACACCTCTCTGCCCCTCCTCCCACACCCCTCTGCCCCTCCCCCACACCCCTCTGCCCCCACCACCCCACTCTTTCTCCACCCACATTTCCCTCCACACATGGCAGATATTTTGACTTGAAATTAGGCTTTGAGATAATTCCTTCCTTTTCCATGTCTCATAATGTGGTAGTCACCCTTTAAACCAGGAAATCCCCTTCAATCCCAGCCCCCCCCACCCAAATAAACCTCTCCACTTCCGGTGAAAGTTCCGATAGTGGTCGATGTGGTCGAGGAAGGGGAAATGAGGTGATTTATGTGCACGGATGGTTTGGACGTGAACAATGCAAATTACCTTTTACATCGACTCAGAAATTAATTTTATTTCAACAAACTTGCATGTAACCATTGCTGGTGTATGAAATGTGTAAGTTACTTATGAATGGATGCTGATGTTAACTTAGAAGCTCGGTGTGTGTGATAGCGGGATTGTTTGTAAATTGATTGAATGAGTTAATGAGATTACAACAGGCATGGTGGAGCAATATGGTTTTCAATGCCCTGGAAGGAAACATGACAGACGAGGTGACGAGCTTTGTGCAATTAACTTTATTTAGGTGAATGCTTATAATGAGATTGCACACATTTTAAACGGTTAATACAAATACAATACTGCTCAAGCTTTAAACAAAAAGTGATCGTTTCTCAAAGAGCACAATTGCCATTTCATTGATGTACCAGTAAAGTTTTGTTTTTAAACTTTGGGAAGATTAAAAAAAAAAAAACCAGGGGAAATGCTCCAAAGAAAATGTTAATCTACTGTATATCAACAAATCCTCATCAATTTGAATTAACCTCACATGCAGTTTTAATGAAACAAAAGAACATCTTTTGTCCATGCACAGGGCACTCAACAAGAGTGCAATGGATGCTTTGGGAATTTCCATGTTGCCAAGCTATGAAGACCCCTACTCTGACCGCCCAATTACCAAGGGAGAAGTTGGATGTTTCTTGAGCCACTACAGAGTGTGGCAAGAAGTGTGTACCAAATGTTAATTGTGTACCATGTCATGCTCGTTGTGGCACTTTTAAATGTCTGAACGCATCACGAAGTTCACTTGAAATTTTAATGCGATGATGGTAAAATAGTCAGCATGCTGTCTTGCTGGTTTGCAGGTGGTTGCACGTCGATTGCAGTTTGTGCTCGTCCTGGAGGATGATGTGCGCTTTGAGCTGTTTTTTCGTCGTCGTCTTATGCATCTTATGCGTGACATTGATCATGCCAACCTGGAATGGGATCTGATGTGAGTATGATCGCTCTCGTGAAGATGTCAGAAAACTTAATTGATTAATAATGTTGGTCACCGATTATTTCACACCTGCTCTCGGTGAGAGTGGCAGGTTTGGAGGGTTGGAAGGGGGGGAAGGGGTGTTCACGTTTTCATCCTAATTATCATTGCCATTTTATTCTTATTGTTAATAACAGCAGTGACTATTTTAAAAGTTCATCACATGTGTTTTTAGTTTTTATTATTTTTTTACTTCCAGGGAGGTGTGCTCCACGAAACGCCACAATAACCGATTTATACATGTGCCACAATAACCACAATAACCTTGAATGCCAACCACAAAAAAAAAGAAATAGCTCAGATTTTTAAAAGGGTCAAAGGTGAAATTTAGGACAGCTTCTGGTCTCTGTTGAGAACTCGGTGGAGAGCATGCTTGCCATTGATCTTTCGAGTCGACGAGTCTGGCATTTCACTCAGGCCGACTGGCAGGGACTTCAACCAGCCATGAAACTTCGAGACTGGTCTCCCATTTCTACTCTCTGCAACATCAACTCATCCTGGGAATTCTTTCAAAGAAACTTGCTCTCTCTCATGCACAGATTTATCCCATCTCGCCTTCAGTTGTCCTCCCTTTCCTCCCACCCATGGTACACTGAAGCTTGTGGTGAGGCAGTTGTCCTGTCACAACTTGGCTTTGCCTCATCAAGGCAAATCCTACTGATATGAAGGCAATCTCATTGCCTTCCATAAAGCTCGGAACAAGTGTGTGTCTACACTCAGGAGAGCCAGAAAACAACATCTTTCCAATCTCAAGTCTGAACTCAAAAACCTGTTTCCCTCCTCCAAATCCTGGTGGCATCTAGTGAAGTCTGTTTCTGGTGTATGTTCCCCCTCCATCCCCACCCTTACCTCAAATGGCTGCACAGCTGACACCGCATGTGAAAAGGCTGAATGTCTAAACTCCGTATTTGCTTCTAAATCTTGTGTCCCAACTCCATCGCTTTCTGTACCCACCTTACCCAGTACAGCTGTTCCTGGACTCTGTGTCCTTTTCTCCTGACAAGGTGGAGAGCTTACTGTCAAACCTCGACTCAGATTCTGCAACCGGTCCAGACAGCATCAGCCTTCGTTTCCTAAAAAAAACTGCTCTGCTGCTCTTGCTCACCCTCTCTCTCTCTCTTCTATTCACCCTCTCATTTGCTCAAGGTCATCTGCCATGTCCTGGGAATTCAGCAAACATTACCGCTCTGCATAGAAAAGGTGCAAAAACAGATCCCTGCAACTACAGACCAATCGGCCTTTTCCCAATCATCAACAAGGTCATGGAATCCAGCATTGTTTCTGACATCAAATCCTTCCTCTTCACCAATGGTTTGATTTCAGATCATCAATTTGGATTCAGACCAGGTCAGTCTACCCCTAACATGCTGCTTCTGCTTTCCCAACAATGGATGGAGGTCCTCAATGCCAGATATGAGATCAAAGCCATATCCCTAGACATATTTGATACGGTCTGGAACCCTGCCCGGCTCTCCAAACTCTCTTCCTATGGTATCCAAAGCAACCTCCACTCATGGCTCGTGGACCTCCTCTCCTGTTGCAGTCAACATGTGGCCCTGAATCGAATTCTCTCATCCCCGCTTCCTGTCCACACTGGAGTTCCTCAAAGCAGTGTTCTTGGCCCTGTCCGTTTTCTGGTTTTCATCAATGATCTTCCCGACTCTGGAAAATCCTCTTTATCTCTTTGCTGATGACTCCACCCTCTGCCGTACCATCTGTCATCCCTTAGATCGACAAACAGCAGCCTCCTCACTCTCTGCAGATCTGGAAAAAAATCACAAGCTGGTCCAATACTTGGGGGGGGGGGTTCCAGATGGTCCTTTCGGAGAGACAGAGTGAGAGTGTGAGATGGTCCTTTCGGAGAGACAGAGTGAGAGTGTGAGATTTGTCCGGATTGAAAGACATGTTCCATGTACTTTCTCAACAATCTCCTTGAAGAACTTTTTTCATTCAAGCTTTTTGGTCTCACGATCTGCCATGATCTTTCCTGGGAAAACTACATTTCGCGGCTGGCTTCCAAAGCCAGTCACCGTCTGGACATCCTTCAGTGTGCAGAGTACTTCCTTGGCACACCTGAGCTCTGAACCACATACAAAGCTTTCGTCCGCAGCTTCATGGAGTACCACTTCCTCCTCTGAGCTGGTGCTCCTGCCTCCCACTTTTCTCGGCTTCATGCTGTGGAAACCAAATCTTTTAGGATCATTGGTATCTCCCACGATGAAGCAGAGTCTTTGGGTCTCTCACTCTCTCATCACAGGCAGGTCGGTGGTCTTTCTGTCTTCTACTGTCCCCTCTCTTGGCCTCCCCCCCCTCCTGCTCTGTCTGTGATCTCCCCCCCCCCCATATTTCCACAGGGCACACGAGGTCTGCCAGCAACCCCCTTCTGGTGAAACTACCAAAATCAAGAATCACTGCTCACCCTCAAGAATTCACTCTTTCATTCCTCTTTTCTCCCACCTTTGAAACAAACTCCCAAACTCTCTTCAATCCCAATCTTCCCTTCTGGTTTTCAAAACAGTTGTTCACCACCATATCTTATTTTTCCCCATCCAAAACCACGATCTTTTCCACCCCATTAACAGCTTGGTACCGGTGCCATGGTCATGCAGATTTGCCGTTAGTGGTTTGTTGTACAATTGAAATTGATGAGAGTGCTTATATATGGATGTGGCACAAGAATGTTGGGCCAATTAGCATCCTGCCATGTCTAAGTTTAAAACGTTGTTTATTACCGCGCCCGTGAAGCAAAAAGTGGGGTTAAGCAATTGGTTAACTTTGGTTGTCTGGCTGTCTGTCTGTCTGTCCACAACTGTCAGTTTATGATCAAGGAACAACTAAATTTCAGTTGAATGTTAGATTTTGAACATGAATCAGAAAACGAATCTGTCGTTTCGCAGTACTTTGGCTCTGAATTTGTCCCAATCGTGCATGTGCAGAGAGGAGTGAGATTAAAAAATATATATATATATATATATATATTTTTTTTCTTTACTCCTGTCTGTCATCTGGTGAAACAAAATTGGAAAATCAACAGGAAATTTACTGTTTTTAGCTACGTCATAAAGGACACAAACAACAGGCATGAAGAATTCATGTAACGTGTTAAACGAGGTGGCGTAAAAGACCCTGCATCAATTGCAGTAAACTTCCGGAAAAAAAAATTCTTCAAAATTTAAAATCTTTATTTTATTTCAATTCAGGCAAATATTGAACACTGTAGTACACAAATTACCTTGTTGCCACTTTCAAAAACTTTCCATTGAGCAGTACTTGGACAAAATATTCTGGCATTTTTCATCATCACGACCAATCAAATTTTCCGCTCACATACCCTGCCCATGTACTCTTTTTCTTAAGACTGCACAGGGTATAGTGTTTCATGAACTCCTTAATTGTATAATAACTATAAGCATGATATTTTTGAATGAAATAAGTCCCCAAGATGTGTTTAAAATATAACTGTCATTGGTAACAAATCACCAAATAGATGCGAGTCACTGTCGTATTTGCTGGATGTTTACAAACTGACAGACAAGCAGCTACTAAGCAAAGAATTACAGAATTTAAAAAAGAGAATCCACTCTTCTCAAGATGCTTGTGAATTGCAATAGGTCTTATCAATATTTCATGGTGAACAAACTTGCTACGTACTACAATGCTCATAGAATGGTCTGTACATACATCACATGAAAGACAAGGACACTTGGGGACATCATTCTTACTTTTGCATGAATTACAAGGACATTGGTAGATGATGAACAAATCAGCACAGAACTAGAATTAAATTCAGTAGAGCGCATACCTTCGCCAGGCTGAACAGTTTACGTTTTGTATCCCACTGAAAGGCCAGATCTGGACTTGAACCAGAATCTAATCGGCTTGTTCTCATCACCTACTGATTCATTCACCAAATATTTTTTTATGAATCCGTCGACAACCTTTTGAAAAATCTTGCTATATATCAGTTTCGCCCTCTCAATGATGAAGAATCACTTAAAAATAAAAAAAATTCTTGTTTCCAGATCCGGATGTTTTATCTTCACCAAAATCGAATCACTTCTTCGTTGTCACACACACAATCTGTCCATCAAGTTTCATCCAAATCCATCGATAACTTTTTGAGATATCGTGCTGTATATCATTTTGGCCCAATTTCTCAATAGTGAAGAATCACTTCAAAAATTCGAGGATCCGGATCCAGATCTTCACCAAAATTGAATAAGTTAGTTCTTGCCACACACCCATCCTGTCCATAAAGTTTTATCCGAATCCATCTATAATTTTTTGAGATATCATGCAAACAGAGAGACAAATAGGGGTGAAATCATATCCTCCGTCCACCTTGTGCTAATAAGGTGGTAGAGGTAATAAGGGATTTGAACCTTAGATCCCTGCCTCTTGGGCTATGTGCTCAGATGGGAGCACCAAATCTGCCAAACTGAATGACAAATGTGTTGACAATGCCAACCAATAGATCGTAGTTTTTGTTAGCTGTAGGCTAGTACATCACAAACCAGGCAAAAATGCTAGTTAGAACTATAGTATATGAGAGTAGTACTCTCATATACTATAGTTGCTAACAGGTCCTACAACAGTAGTCTGCAGAGAATTACTACAGGAAAGGAATGATATTTTTGCCTGGGAATGGTTTCCAAAGCAGCCCTGACCTCACCATCATTTTCATATAGCTCTTACATGTGTTCACTTATACATTTTTTTTGTTGACCATAAATCGACCAGATTGAGGACTTCCAAACAAAAATGTGTTTTCCCAAGAATACACAGATCAGTAGCATTAATTGATTTACAAAAATAACTTTTAAGTTATTTTCTCTTCAGAAGTCGATGCTCATGGAAGAGATAAAGGACAGAAAGTGGCAAGTTAACAGATTGACACGGGGCGGACGGCAACAGGTGGACAAAAACACAAGACACGGCACAGTGCATGAGTGGGACATTTTATTTTTAATACATGATCAAAGTCTCATTGTGGACCTGCCCCACACACACACACACACACACACACACACACACACACACACACACACACACACACACACACACACACACACACACACACACACAACACAAGACTGTTGGACAAGACCAACGCAGCCACTGAGCTTGGGGGAAATGTCATCACTTCCCAGGACACACCAGTGACGTCACAACAATGGCACCACCTTTCTCACCGCACTCTGCAGGGCATTTCCGAAAGAGGAATTTCCTCCTCCCCTTGGATGCCAACCTATGGGGATTGTCCATGCTCTTAACCTTTTAAATGCTGAGTGTCAAGCAAGGCACATACCATTTTCAGTGTTTGGTATGACTCAGCCTGGTTCGACTCGGCCTTGATAGGACACTCTAGAGTCTAGCCATTACACCACCGAGTTGGGTGAGGTGAATTGAGATTTGCAATAATAAATGATTCTCCAAGAGCTCAACCTACATTTTATATCTAGGTAGCATGCCTGCCATTGCTGTGATTTATTAAATTTGTATTTTTTTTTGTTAATGTGAAACAGATCATGCATCTTTCCTCTATACATTTTGCAGTTACTTGGGTCGAAAGAAGATGGAATTCGACTTTCCAGAGGTTGCGGTCAACAATGTCAAGTACCTTGTGAGGGCTGATTACTCTTACTGGACTTTAGCCTATGTGTTGTCACAGAGTGGGGCACGCAAGTTGCTATCTGGAAACCCTCTTGGCCAAATACTACCTGTGGATGAATACCTACCCATTATGTTTGACAAGCATCCCAAGTAAGGCCTTTACCTCAGTGCGGTGAAAATACCATGCAATTGATTGCACTGCACAAGTAACTGTTCATTTGAACACTTTTACTTTCTTAGTCTCATGAGACCATATACATATTATGTATGCAAAGTAGCAACCTTTGATCTCCTTCCCACCGACCTGATAGCCACCTTCCCACTTCTCCCCTTGTAACTCTTACCACCGTAAAACACTTCATTCCGCAATATACACAAAAAAACACAAATAAAATTAAGAAGAACCCGCTCCATGAGAGTACCTCCTGCACAGCTGCCCTTCACAGGGCAGCTCACCAGATGACATACCATTTTCAGTGTTTGGTATGACTCTGAGATCTCCATGAGAGAGATGGCAAAGCCTTCAGGACCCCCATTCTTTTATGATAGGAAGGAAACCATGGGACCACTTTGCTTGGTGATATTGTGGTGGTGTTGAGGCATTGTCCACAAGAAGGCGGTCTCCTCGGGTTAACCTGCTGTCATCTGAGCTCCAGCATCTGAACATCAGAATTGCAGCATTTTTTGAGATTCAGAGACTGGATAGTGGTGAGAGAGGCTCCTCCAGTGCATGCTCCAAAACCTGACCTGACCAAGGATAACCCAGATACTCTTTGCGAAAGACACTGTGGAAATTTTAATATCTACTTCATTGATATTTTCCTGAAAATATTAGCCAAGAGGGCAGTTTACTTTACAGTGTCCATTTGCTGGTCGATGGGCCCTCCTGCTTGACGTCCTTCTGATGGACGGCACACACATTGATGTATCACCCTGCATGTGAGGCACCAGAGTGACAGTCTATAAATTGGTCAAGATTCCAAACTAGGCTCAACAGTTCAAAGGTGGATACGCTTACCTTTAAGCTATCCTGCCAGCCCCACATGTGTAATATGTAGATAACTGCTAATAAGGTTCGTGATCGGCTTGTGATGGTACAGCTTTTTTGTTTGTTTGTTTTATTTGCAACAGTAAGCTTTATTTGGAGGCATTTGAGAACCGTGACCTCCAAGCATTCTCAGCTGAGCCTTTGTTGGCTTTTCCCACACACTATACTGGAGAAGATAAATATGTCAGTGACACAGAGACATCTACCATCTGGGACAATGAATATCGACATACATCTGGTGGCGGTAAAATGGAGGGTCCAGAGGGGAATGACTCACCTGATTATGATGGTAAGATGATTGTATTTCCTTATCGGCTCATGAAGTTTGAAACTTTAACGTTATCCAAATCCCAAATAATGAGGTGGTTAATCTACACTAGCCATGCCTACCAGTCGTTTCGCTGACGGGTTTAATCAAAAGACAGCATGGTTACACCTCACAAATAAATTGCATGTCTAAATGTGAATCTCAATGAGGATGTAAAATGAAGTGAAACCATAGACTCCTATAGAGAAGGACTGGAACCTCCCATGCTCGGGGTTTGTAACTCAAGTCTGAAGGATTAACTTGAGTCCGGGGCTAAAATGACTTAGAGAAGGGCTGGAGACACGATCTCAGGATCCATATAGGGTTTTTTGAGGACGGCGAGTTCAATCGTGTCATTTTCAACACCCCCTGAGGTCATCTTCAAGTTCAAAAGGTCATATTTTAAGGTCACATTACTGAATTTTGGTATTTTTTGCCCGCTTTTGTGTCTAACTCATAAACGGTGAGAGATGGCTGATTGTAATAAGATGCAAGTGTGTAGAGCTGCCAAACTTTGATATTTATTGTCATATATCGTATTACATAAACATATGCATGTCACGACACTATGCCTATTACAACGATGTCGATGTCTATCACTAGTTGGAGAACTTTTCTTGCCTCCTGAGGCATCCCAAAGTTTTTTCTTTGTCACTTACATTGAGGACATGAGCTTTCAACAGAATGTTAGCTAAAGTAGTACATGCAGCATTACTACTAGCTAAAGGTGTATCTACAGAGGATAACAGCTCAGCAAAATGAAATCGGCAACGCATTTTAGTCTTGTCATACAAATTATAGGCATTATGTACAAAAAAGACTGTTGACATAGTCGGCACACTCAATCCACCTCTATTCAAATTATCTAGAAACTCAGATGACACCTCGTAACCATCTTCATCATCAATGATCTCCTCCATACTAGTGCTATCGCCATATTTATGAACAAGGTGTCCGGCCAAATAAACTACTTTATGCTTAAGGGCATCGTCAGACCCCAAGAGATCCTGAGTGTCTTGAGGAGTAATCTCGTCAACGAGTTCACTTCACTCATCTGGATTTATGGAAGTTGTCCAGTTCTTGTCGCAATCAATCACACGATAACTAGATTCGGGCATAATGTCATGCTTAATGAGTGTTTGCAAATTTAGAATTTTATCTGCAGCCATAATGTCAACTACGTCAATGTACAAGTTTCCATCGCTTCTTTGCCTGGTTTGGTCGAAAAAAACTTTTCCAAGGCTTTATCTGCAAATATAGCAGGAAGAACGTAGTCAAAGTCTTTCTCTGCCAGAAGCAATTTGGCAGCATCCACATTATCAAGTGTGGACACAGTGAAGGCTTCAGCAGTTTGCTGAGTTAGCTTCAGCTTACGACCACCACCTCCTTGCCATGCGCAGGTAGATATAATTTGGCAGGCCTGCTCCAGCCTAGTGAAACTTATACAGTCTGCTGTCCAAGGCTGTCTGGATTCGTCACGCAGATGGATAGCTGAGAAACGGTCTTTCACGTTCATCATCTTGAACCACTCACTCATTATCTGGGTGAGGATGATTGTGTCTTCGCTGATGCTCAGTGAATCCTTGAAGTTCTTTAAAGCAGCGACAGTCTTGTAATTGAACACTTGGCATACCAATGGTACGCTCTGGCGTCGAAGGGGCTTGGGGAAAACAGCGATGTGCGTCAGCTTGGTTAAGCGAATAGGAGTAGCCCGGTCGATCTCATAAACCTTCTGGATAAACCTTCTCCAGTAAGCTTTGTACTCATTACCATCTACGACAAATGAGTGTCTTGCCATCAACAGTAATCCAGTTGTTGCGAACATTTTTGAAGATGTGCACGTAGTCGTACACTAAGAACATAGATTGCTCTTGAATTGACAGCACTTGGCAACTTCCTGGTCCTCCAAGTTTTGAATAAACACTGCGGTTGGTATTGCAATTGTCACATATCAAAGAAATCACAGTACCGCCAGCACCAACTACAGCTGATGCAGCTTCGATAAGGAGTTCCTTCAGCTAATCGGCAGTTAGTTTTTTGCAGAGCAAAATGTGTAGAATATAGCGTGGACCACCGAAATGGCAGGCAACTTCAACAACCATAGCATGTGAAGCAAGCAATTTGTGTTCACCACCCGCTGTTGCATTTTGAGCAGATCCTACAACATGCCCTCCAGAAAATCGCAGTCTTGACCAGATTTACGTCGTCAAACATTAAATTGACCAAACGCTGCTGTGGTTTAAGCTGGTCGAACAAGGTTTTGAGGTTGGAGTCCTGCTGACTACCAGCAAGCATCTGTTTTACCTTTTTTGTTGATGGTAGAATGATTAAGCCGGATCGACGAATCATTTTGTATGCACTGGGTGATATGTTGTGAAGCTGCATTGCGAAAATCATCGTATCAGTATTAAATCGGCGACGATCAAGAGGTTTGAACATAAGATACAGCTGCGACAGAAGGAAGGTGAAATGAGGAAGCTCGTGTGCCTCAGTCATCCAACAGAGCTGGCTTATTACAAGCTGAAGAATTTCCTTGCTTGTGCATTCATAGATGTTTACCTGGTCAGTTATGGATCTAATCTGGGACCATTTTGAGAGCAGGCTGTTCTTCTGCAAAGGAAAAAGTCGTTTGGGCACCTCAATGCTATCTTTCTCAACTCTATTCAAGAATAGAAATCGAAAAGGTGAGTGAACTTGTTGGAAATGAAAGAACTGCTTGACAGTTTGTCCAGTAGCATCAGTTCTTGATAGGTAAAGGTTTTCCTGGTCTTTTATGACGTTAAAGCCAGGAATAGGAGCTGATTTTAGCACAGAAGTGGTCGAAATCTTGGATATTGTCTGCATCCTCATCAGCTGCCTGCATCTTCTTCGCTCTTGATTCTGACATAGAAGATGATGTTGGGCGTGGGGCTGAGGTCCCCTGTTTCAAAGCTGATTTCGGTACTCCAGGAAATATTGATGGGGGTTCTTTGGGTCGTTTGCCACCCCTAACTGACACCCAATCACAAATGAAATGTCTCACAAATATATATATATATATATATATATATATATATATATATATATATATATATATATATATCTCCTTTAAGCACCTCAAGCTTTCTTTCTCATTTGGCATTGCCAATATCCATCTCTCCCTCTCCTCAGGATCTTTTGGGAAGGATATGACCTTTACATAAGGCGTCCCATCATAGTTTCCTCTACAACCAAAGCAGCTGCAACGACGTGGCATATTGTCACCAAAGCAGGAAACAACAAAAAGATCCTGTGAGATCACCAGCTGGACAGTTTCTGAAAGAGAAACAAACAAAACATACATTACTTAACGATGATAGAAATCAGCAAGTAGGTGCAGTAGGTGCACATTGTCATGTTTTGTCATAGACTTTACAAAAGATTTCCTCTATGAGTGAGACACAAAAATGGGCAAAAAAATACCAAAATTCAGTAATTTCTTCTTCTTCTTCTTCTTCTTTCGGCTTGCTCCCGTTAGGGGTCGCCACAGCGGATCAACCGTCTCCATTTCGCTCTATCCTCCACATCTTCCATTGACACTCCAACCACCCGCATGTCCACCCTCACCGCATCCATGAACCTCTTCTTTGGCCTTCCTCTTCTCCTCCTGCCTGGCGGCTCCATCTTCAACATCCTTCTCCCGATATACTCCGCTTCCCTCCTGTGCACATGTCCAAACCATCTCAATCTCACCTCTCTCACTTTGTCTCCAAACTGTCCTACCTGCGCTGTCCCTCTAATATACTCATTCCTTATCCTGTCCATCCTCGTCACTCCCAACGAGAATCGCAGCATCTTTAACTCTGCCACCTCCAGCTCCGCTTCCTGTCTTTTTGTTAGTGCCACCGCCTCCAAACCATACAACATGGCTCGTCTCACTACCGTCTAATATACTTTCCCCTTCACTCTTCACTACCAAAATACAGTAATTTGACCTTGAAATATGACCTTTTGACCATGCAGATGACCTCAGGTGGTGTTGAAAATGACACTATTGAACTCGCCGTCCTCAAAAACCCTTATATGGATCCCGAGATCGTGCCTCTAGCCCTTCTAGATGTCATTTTAGCCCCGGACTCAAGTTAATCCTTCAGACTCAGGTTACAAACCCCGAGATCGTGAGGCTCCAGTCCTTCTCTATAGGAGTCTATGAGTGAAACACAAAAAAGATGTTTTATAACACGTAATTGTTTTTGTTGTTGTTGCTGTTGTCATCATGTCTGTGGATGTTGTTTGTTTGCTCCTTCCATATACTATAACATGTTTTTCTATTCCTTTGAGATGCATTACTGGATATAATTTTGTGTACTCCTTCCATGTCCGTCACATTTTTTTTCAAAACGGTTTCTGCTGCCATACCGTTGGAAACATTACATTAAACCATTGGAACCACAACATGTTTTTTTTGTTTTTTACAGTGGAGAATCAGAAAACAACATCTATCCAACCTCAAGAATTAACTTTCAAACTTGTCTCCCTCCTCTAAAACCTGGTGGTGCCTTGTTAAGTCCCTCTCTGATGTATCCTCCCCTCCATCCCTTCCTTCTCTTAAAATGACACCACAACTGGTGTCTAGTGAGAAGGCCGAATGCATCAATTGTGTGTTTGCTTCTAAATCTTGTGTACCCAACCCCTCAGTCTCAGTACCCATCCTTCCCCGTCGTACTGAACTGCTCCTGTACTCTGTGTCTTTTGCACCTGAGAAGGTGGAGAAGGTTCTTTCAACCCTCAACTCTGACTCTGCAACTGGACCAGACAGCATCATCTCATGTGTCCTAAAAGCCTGCTCTGCTGCTCTTGCACATCCTCTCTCTGCCATTTTCACCCCATCATTTGCACTAGGTCATCTTCCATCTGCATGGAAATCAGCCAACATCACTGCATTATATAAAAAACGTGCAAAAACTGATCCCCTTAACTACAGACCCATCAGCTTACTTGCAATCATCAGCAAGGTCATGGAATCCATAATCGCAGTTGATATGAAATTTTTCCTTTTCTCCAACAACCTCATCTCAGATAACCGATTTGGATTCAGACCATGTGACTCTACCTTGGACATGCTGCTTCGACTCACTAAACAATTGGTGGAAGCCCTCAATGTCAGATGTAAAAAAAGGTCTGTCTCCCTGGACATATGTCATGCTTTTGATACAGTCTGGCATCCTGCCTTACTCTCTAAACTCTACTTATGACATCCATGACCAACTCCACATTTGGCTTCCTGACTTCCTCTACTCTCAGAGCCAATGTGTGGCTCTCAACAGAATCCTTTCATCTCCTCACCCTGTTAAGGATGGAGTGTCCCAAGGCAATGTTCTGGGCCCAGTCCTGTTACTGATCTTCCGAAATAATCTTTCCGATTCTGGAAAATCCCCTTTATATATTTGCTGATGAAACCACCTTCTGCGTTGACATCCCTCATCCTTCAGACAGGCAGGCTGCAGCCTCTTCCATCTCTTCAGACCTTGACAAAAAATCACAAGATGGTGAAACACTTCAAATATGTCCTTCAATCCTGACAAATATCCAACTGTCACTATCTCACTCCAAAAGGACCATCTGGCAAGCCACCTGCCCCCATCTGTTTTCTCAACGACCCTCTCGAAATTCAGTCACTCAAGCTCCTGGATATCACCCTCAGCCACGATCTCTCTTGGGCAAGCCACATATCAAAGCTGGCCTCTAAAGCCAGATGCCGACTGGGCATCCACCATTGTGCAAAGTCCTTCTTTGGCACACCTGAACTCCTATCCACTGACAAAGTTTTCTTCTGCAGTCTGATGAAGTACTGCTCTCCCATCTGGGCTGGTGTCCCTGCCTCACACCTTGCTTAGCTTGACACCATGGAAACCAGGGTCTTCAAGATCGTTGGAATCTCTCGTGATGAAGTTGAGTCTACGGGCCTTTCACTTTGCCATTGCTAACAGGTCAGTGGTCTCTCTGTCTTCTTCCACGTCCTTTCTGGTCTTGCACACTTTGCTTCCTCCATGCTTTGTCCCCCTCCCCCCCTCCCCCCATGTTTGCAGGACACATGCGGTCCACCAGCAACAACCTTGTAGTAAAATTTCCTACATCCAGAACCACTGCTCACCTTCACTCACTTGTTTGTCTTTTTTTTTCGCAGCTGTGGAACCACCTTCCACACTCCCTTCAATCTCATTCTTCCCTCCAGGTCTTCAAGAAATCTGTTCACCACCATATCAAGTCATCCTCCATCACAAATTTTGATATTTCCTGCACCCGTTCAACCACACAGCACCCCTCCAAAAATTTTGCTTCTGTATCCATCTTGCCTACCCCTTGCGTTCTCCCCCACCCCTCATCTGCATCCCTTGTTTGTCCATCACTGTCAACTTTCCCCCCTTTTCCTCCTGTTCCTTTTGTTTTGTAGTTTCCTGATCCGTTCTGTGTTCTAGCTCTTCCACGAGCCTCGACTATGTACACAAAAAAAAAAAATACACAAATGACGACTGTCCTTTGTCTGCTGATATGATCCCACCTTTTCCGTGGCTGTTCAGAAAAGTGGATTTGGATAGTTTAATTGGTGATCCTTGTGGAGAGAGTGTGAGAGCATGTTACTTGCTGACATGGAACATCACTTCCAAGTAGCTCACCAGTGGCTTATCATGTCCATGTGCAGCAAAATGGTTTAACAGTGGCAGTGTTTTATTGTCAGGTCAGGCCAGATCAGATCTGTGACTTGCTACAGGTATCATGTAAACCTGTACTAACCTGTTCCATGATCGGGTTGTCGGTGACTAAACCGTCTCCCCCACCAGGTTTCCTGGTGAGGAGGGTGTTTGGATATGGACACCCAGCAGGATTAAAAACAAAACCTGTCAAAGGGCGGAGGAGCTCCTTGTGAGCCAACGGCCATCCATAATCTAGTGCCCAACTGTGTCTGCAGACGTCCTCCTGCAGTTGGGTTACTTCTTATTAGGAGGTTGGTGGCAGGATTTGCACTCCGGCCACCGTAAAACCCTTCATTCCGCAAAACATTCTCAAAGCATAAAAAAACCTGACAACCCACTCCGTGGGAGTACCTCCTGTGCAGCTTCCCTTCGCAGGGCAGCTCACCGGATGACGGGATTGTGGCAAAGCCTTCGGGACAGACAATCTTTGATGATAGGAGGGAAACCACGGGGTAACATCCCTGGGTCAGATTGCGGGAGAGTGTGTCGAAGTGGTGCTGAGGTGTCGTCCACCAGACGGCGGACTCCTTGGGTTAACCTGAGGTGGTCCCTTCAGGTGGGTGCCTGGAATGTCCTATCCCGAAGAGAGGATGATCACCTGTCTCTGTTATCATCTGAGCTCAAGCGTTTGGACATCGGGATTGCAGCACTCTCTGAGGTTCGGAGACCGGATTGCGGCGTGATCATGGTGGGTGGTTACACCTACTATTGGTCTGGTCTCTCTGATGGTTACCATACCCAAGGAGTTGCTGTAGCTGTGTCCAATAAGCTGACTCCAATGATAATTGAGGTAACACCGGTCAACGAGCGTATTATGAGTCTAAGGATTCATCACTCCTTGGGTGTCATTTCCCTGGTCTCTGTATATGCTCCGACTGAGGTGAGTGGTCTCACCGTGAAGGACGCATTCTATGCCACGCTTATGTCTGTGGTTGATCAGTGGCCCAGGCGAGATACTCTTCCAGTCTAGGGGGTTTTCAATGCATCGACTGGAACTGATAGGGATGGTTATGAGACGTGTGTTGGTCCCCATAGGTCAGGAACTATGAACCAGAATAGCACGAAGTTCCTTGACTTTGCAAGAAGTCATGGACTTAGGGTGGCCGGTTCATGGTTTCAGCGCCCATAATCTCATCGCTGGACTTGGTATTCCAACGCTGGCGGTGCGGCAAAGGAGATTGACCATGTCCTCGTTGATGGTCACTGGAGGATGATCCAGAACCGCAGGGTCCACCGGAGTGCTCAGTTCCTCAATACTGACCACCGGGTTGTTATAGCAACTCTTAAGTTGCACCTTCAATCCAGGAGAATGGTACCATCCCAGCCGAGGCTGGATGTTGGCAAGCTCAGGGATGAAAGGGTGGCTGAGGAGTTTGCGAACAGGCTGAGTGGAGATTTGGGGGGTCTGTGTGCTTTTGGGGGTCCTGAAGAGTTGTGGAGTGCCTTCAAGACCACCGTCCTTGATGTTGCCTGTAGATGTCTTGGAACTCACCGGAGTGCGAAGAAGAATTTTGTCTCTCAAGGGACACTGGATACCATTGACCAGAGTCGCAGGGCCAGGCTGAATGGCAGAGCTGAGCTGTTCAGGGAGCTGAGGCGTAAAACTGTATGTGTGCTAAGGGTGGACAAGGAGGCCTATGTGCGAGGAATCTGTGAGGGGGTAGAACATCACCTGTGGACAGGTGATTCTCGTCCCGCTTACAGGAAAATTCATGCATTGCGTTCATCCAAGCCCATCCCTCGGTGCACTGCAGTTAAAGCAGAGGGTGGTAGGCTCTTGACAGAGGAGTCTGAAGTGAAGGCCCGCTGGGCCGGTTACTTTTAGCAGTTGTACGAGGCTGATCCCCCAGCTGTTGAGTTGGATGTCAGGGGGGTTACAATCCCTGTTGCTGACCCTCCAATCAACTGTGGTCCATCTTCGTTTGTGGAATCACAGGCTGTGGTGAACCGGTTGAAACGGGGCAAAGCTCCAGGGATCTGTGGCATCCACGCTGAACTTCTCAAGGCTGGTGGAAATGCTGCACTCGTGTCGTTGCATGCAGTTTTGTGCTCTGCCTGGAACACAGGCATCATCCCAACTGACTGGAAGAGGGGTCTTGTTGTCCCTCTCTGGAAAGGGAAGGGTGATCGCCAAAACTGCAACAACTACCGAGGGGTGACGCTGCTCTCAGTGCCGGGCAAGGTCTTTGCTCGGATAATTCTTGATAGGGTTCGCCACCATCTGCTTGAGCACCAGCGTCCAGAGCAGTCAGGCTTTACACCAAAGAAGTCAACGATTATTTGCTCTTCGGGTCCTCACCGAACGCAGACAAGAGTTTCGGCAGGGGCTGCTTGCAGCCTATGTTGATCTCTGTAAAGCATTTGATTCAGTGAATCGGGATGCCCTCTGGAGGATTCTTGGTCTTCGTGGGTGCCACCAAAACTGATTGATCTAATGTCTGAGCTATACTCTGGTACTGAGAGTGCTGTGAGATGTGGTGGTACCATCTGTGACTTATTTCCAGTTGTTACTGGAGTTCGTCAGGGGTGTTTACTGGCCCCCACACTTTTCAGCGCTTGTATGGAATGGATTCTGGGGAGGATGTCGGAGAGATCAAGCTGCGGTGCATCGTTTGGGAATGTCAAGATCTCTGACTTTGATTTCACAGATGATGCAGTCATCTTTGCGGAGACTTTAGATATCCTTTTTTGGGCCCTCGTGGTGCTGAATGAGGAGTCGGAGCTCCTGGGATTATGGGTTTCTTGGGTCAAAACTAAGATTCAGGCTTTCAATGACATCTTGGATGCTGCTGTCCTGTCTGTTGCTGTTTGTGGTGAGAATGCTGAGGTCATGGAGAGATTCACTTACCTTGGAAGTAATATTCATGTCTCTGCTGGCTGTGAGCCAGAGGTCAGTAGACGTCTGGGTTCGGCCTGGGGAGTCATGGATTCACTGGATCATGGGGTGTGGCGCTGCCGGTACCTGTACGGGAGGATGAAAGTCCGAGTCTTCAGGTGTTTGGTGCTTCCAGTCTTGCTCTAAGGATGTGAGACTTGGACTCTGACCAGGGATCTAAGACGGAGACTTGATTCCTTCGGTACCAGGTCTCTTCGGAGAATGCTTGGCTATCGCTGGTCGGACTTTGTGTCCAACGAGCGGTTGCTGA
Organism: Eptatretus burgeri; assembly: GCF_056783735.1. Taxonomy (NCBI): domain Eukaryota; kingdom Metazoa; phylum Chordata; class Myxini; order Myxiniformes; family Myxinidae; genus Eptatretus; species Eptatretus burgeri. The sequence goes on from NC_140965.1 coordinate 49,531,829, forward strand.
GAGAGACTCAAATGAGATTTATTACCTGCATAGTCCGTGAGCGTCAGTTGCAGCTGTATGGACATGTGGCTCGTTTTCCTGACGCTGATCCTGCTCACCAGATTCTCTCAGCGAGGGAGTCTCGTGAGTGGAGGAGGCCAATGAGCCAACCACGTACCTCGTGGTTGCAGCAGGTTGATCGGCATCTCAAGTAGATGGGGATGGGCCAGGCATCTGCCTGGGGGATGGCCAGACGGAGGCCCCTGGAGTACCGGTGGAAAGTGGATGCAGCGATGCGCTGCTCTGGTGCATGCTCCCATACCTTACCTGACCTGACCTTTTACAGGTGTGATGTATCGTTCTGCACAGGGTGGGATTATCAACGAGAATCAGACAGATTACTGAGATAGATGAAGAATACTGCAGGCCCTAACATGCTGCCTTGTGGAACCCCAGCCTGAAGGGAAAGATTGTGGGAAAGGACACCATGAGTGGGCACTCACTGTTTCTCCTCATGGAGCAGATCCGCTTATAATTTTGATACAATTCTAAGGCTCGTGCATTTCATGTAATTCTCTAAAAGATACTTCCATTTTAAAATGTTTTAAGCATTTCTGATATTTATTTTAAAAAGTTATTTGAGATTGAGATTCATTGTATTTTCATGAATTTATGGAAACGTTTGAGCATATTTGTTTGAGCAGTTGATCTCACTGTAAACACACGTTCTGTAATTGTTTCATTTCTGGTGTTAGTGGGCTTTTAAATCGCTTTCATTTAAACGAGAAATTGTGATAATTACATTGTTATGGGCTCAGTCCTTGGACAGACTGAGTAAAACTTTATTCACTCCAAAAATGTTTTACCGTACATCGTTTGAGCGTCCGCTCTGAGCCTAGGAGGTCGGTGGTTCGAACCCCGGCCGAGTCATACCAAAGACTTCAAAAATGAAATACGTGTGCTGCTTCCTTGCTTGGCGCTCATAATTTAAAAAAAGATATGACATGGACAAACAACCAAATGTTGATAACCATTTCACAGACTTTGGTGGACTTAAGGGTGGGCTTTTGGTGGGCTTCAAGGATTATTGAGTTGATGTTGATAAAAAGAAAATAATAAATGACTTCTGGTAGCTTTCATTGTGTTAGCCAGCTCTCTCAAAGAACAAGTTTTTTTTGAGGTTTTTAAAAGGCTTTTATTAACTGTCTTTTTCAGGTGCAGAGAATATTGATTACGAGGACTGGGACGGCGAAAGCGATGCAGAAATGCCAGTTATTTTGAAATCTATGCTTGGAGCACCAAAATCCACAATCCTGCCTAATGACAAAGATACCATGGATTCTCAGCAGAGCTTCAAGAAAACGATGGCGGATGAACTCTGAAGTGTTCTACACCTTATTGCATTCCACTGGTTACCTCTCACCACTGAAGGTGGACAGAAGTTATGTTTTCACCCATCTGAACAGGATATCTCAAAAAGTTCTGGACAGATCCAGGAGTCGCCAGGTTGGGTGTGTGACAAGGACAAACTGATTCAATTTTGGTGAAGATCCGAATCTGAATCCGGATCCAATAATTTTTTAAGTGATTCGTCACCATTGAGTGATCGGCCGAAAACCAATAAATATCACGATATCTCAAAAAGTTATGGACGGATTTGGACTAAACTTATTATGGGATGTTTCTCAGCCATTTGCCTCTTGGGGGTTTGTGCATCAAAAATGCTTCATTAAATTCCTGGGACCAACCTGGTGATTTGGGGATTTATTATTGTTGCTCATTCAATGGTGTATTTTGTGTTTTTACTCTTAAGGTTTTTTTTAATGGCATGCAGGATGGGAAGATTAACTTTAGTAATCACCTCTTGTGCACATGGCATGTTGGTCTTGCCATGTAATTGATATGAAACGTAGATTGTGGAACAGGTAACTTGGCAACTTTCCCCTCAAAGTCTCGCTACTGCTGTTTGCTATTTTTTTAAGGCCTTCCGTGACAATGACAGTGTACAAATATCAAAACAGAAGTGTACAAATAGCAAAACGCAGGAATACATGGAGCTTTCAACAAACCTGATAAATGGAGTGATCAAACTTGGGAAAATTGACATACTCCAAGGCCATACAACATTGGTACAGTATTGTTGGCTTGCACTTAAACAGTAAAATTTGATTTTTACATTATGCCAGTTTACAGCAATACTTGTTCTGTTAATTTCCTTTTGAAATGTTCTTCCTGGAATTATTTTGCCCCACCAGGAAAAAGATAGGCCAAAATGTAATGCACAATACCTTTACTGAACTCAGAATGCATCAACCCAGCCAATGGTAAGTTATTACCTCCACCACCGAAGGTGGATAGCGGTTATGTTTTCACCCGTCTGTCTGTTTGTTTTTGAGCACGATATCTCAAAAGGTTGTCGACGGATTGAGATGAAATTTGGTGGACATGTTGAGTGTGTGACAAGGACGAATTGATTCGATTTTGGTAAAGATCCAGATCCGGACCTGGATACGAGAATTTTAGTGATTCTTCACCATTGAGAGATAGGACCAAAAACGATGTAATATATAACATGATATTTCTAAAAGTTGTGGACGAGTTATGACAAAATTTGGTGGATGGGTTGGGTAGGTAGGTGACAAGAACAAGCTGATTAGATTTTGGTTCAGGTGCAGACCCAGATCCGACCTATCAGATAAAAAACGTAAACTCTTCAGCATGGTGGAGGTATGTGCTGTACTGGGTGCTTTTCTTTTCATACAAAGTCATCCATTTTTTGTTTAACTTTTTAAACTTTCCTTTGTTTTTTAAACTTTGTTTTTTTCATACAAATGTTAAAAGTAAATAATGACGGAACGTTTCACAATCTCACAGTGGCACGCAACACATCCAAGTGATAATCCACTTCAATCCATGTGTTGGCCATCATATCCCTTGTCACAATGCTGATGCAATTGATTAATCTTTCATGAAGTGTTTCAATATCAGCAATCAAGGTTTGGAAAACAATCTTTGACGTACTCTCACAAGAAGAAGTCAAAGGGAATCGCATCGGGAGACCATGGAGGCCATGGGACTGTCCCCACTACATCCAATCCATCTACCAGAGAAGTTTTCGGTTCTAAAGGTTGCACTATCTGCAATTTATATTTGTGAAAATGCAATCTCTAGTGTACAACTTTGTTTTTAACATTATTTTCCTGTAGGTTTGGATTAATTTGGAGCAACTTTTACTCAATTTTTTTCTCTCTGAGAAGCGTTTCCTTGTTTCAGGTGGGGAAAGATAGATGGCATTAGCCTATTATCAGGGGTTCACTCAATTTTTTTTATTAGGTTCTCCAATGAGTACCAGCAGAAATGGTTTGGTACTCAGGGAAAATGTTTTTTCATGTTTGAGCACACTCATCTGCTTTACCAAGTGCTACTTCAGTTTTTAAAGCTTTGTATGCATCTTACTCCTCTGAAAGCACTCACTAAGAACGTCCACTCCAGACGAGACACTTGCAAGTGGCTCTTTTTTGTTCCGGATGCTCAGCACGCTCCTGAACCTCTTCTTTCTCTTTGCTCACGCGTTCTCCTTAAATCTGTTTTTTGTTTTTTTAATCTTATATCTAACATACAAAGCTCTTTCTAACGACTGACTCACACTCACTCACTCACTGATATGAAAGATCAATATCTTCCGGGTGATGGAGAAAGCTGAAATTTTAAGTGTCGATGGACATCGAAGCTGCTACACCGGAAAAAAAAAATCACAGAATTGTTGGACAACATCCATAAATGAAAATATAAATAAATGAAAAAAATGCAGGTGAGCAACCTGAGACAATGGGGAAGCACAGTAATTTTGTGTGCTGATGGACATCGAAGCCAATACACCAGGAAAAATCACACAACCATCGGAAAGCATTCGTAAATGATAAAAAAGAAGAAAATAAATAAATGAAAAATCAAATGCAGGTGAGCAACCCTAGACGATAGGGAAGCACACCCCGCTACCCAGGTCGAAAAACCAGTTAAAACCAGTACACATTTTCAACTGGTCTCTATTGGTTCTAATTGGTCTTTAACTGGTCTCTATTGGTTTCAACTGGTACCAGTTAAATTCAGTCAGAATTCCAATTTCCCAGTTGAAAAAACCAGTAGCTCATATTTGTACCAGTTAAAGTCTTACTGGTTCCAGTTGATACCAGTTGCAATGTACTGGTCCCAGTTGATACCAGTTGCAATGTACTGGTCTCCCAGTTGATACCAGTTACAATGTACTGGTCCCAGTTGATACCAGTCAGTTAAATACAATTGTATTTCAACTGGTAATATATCACTCTATTCCAATTTCCATATTAAAACCAGTAAGAAACCAACTGGCTTTACTGGTACCAGTTGGCTACTGGTTTTCAACTGGTACCAGTTGACCAGTAAGCTACTGGTCTTTACTGGTTTTTTGACCTGGGTAGTAAGTTATAAACTGACAAGCCGGTAGGCGGACATGGGTAGTCGACTACCCAATAGAACCTGATGCGATGGGCCCGTTCAATGGGGAATGACCTGAGGATTAAGCACAAGAAAATTCATGATTCTAGCTTCAAGGGTTAATGCTGCAGATTGTTTTTTCATTAAAATACCCCCACATTTAGAGGTTTTTCGGCTGTTGCTAGGCAACGGAGGGGTCCATAGCAACGGTTCTTTCTCACACATAACTAGGACATACCATGAACCTACCATACTAGTTTTATATATATCTGACTCATAGTCTCTGAGATATACCGAACTTCGTTTTTTTATTGTTTTCGACCAGGGTTCATTCAATGTCTATCTTCTCCGACAGTTTTCATAGGTTCCGGCTGGAAATTTTTGACAATATGGCTGAATGTACTGCCCACAGTCGCTCGTGACCCAATTTTTGATTTTCGAAAAAATTAATTTTTTATGATTTTTCAAAAATTTCAGTCCCATTGCTAGGCAACGGTGGTGTCCATAGCAACGGTTCTCATTTGCACACAACTAGGTCATGGTATGAACCTACCAACCAAGTTTCATCGAAATCGCCATTGTATTAACGGAGCACTGGTCCGAACAGAGGGACAGACAGACAAGCCGGTAGGCGGACATGGGTAGTCGCCTACCCAATAGAACCTGACGCGATGGGCCCGTTCGATGGGGAATGACCTAAGGATTAAGCACAAGAAAATTCATGATTCTTGCTTCAAGGGTTAATGCTGCAGATTGTTTTTTCGTTAAAATACCCCCACATTTAGAGGTTTTTCGGCTGTTGCTTGGCAACGGAGGGGTCCATAGCAACGATTCTTTCTCACACATAACTCGGACATACCATGAACCTACCATACCAGTTTCATGTATATCTGACTCATAGTCTCTGAGATATAACGAACTTCATTTTTTTTATTGTTTTCAATCAGGGTTCATTCAATGTCTATCTTCTCTGACAGTTTTCATAGATTCCGGCTGGAAATTTTTGACAATATGGCTGAATGTACTGCCCACAGTCGCTCGTGGCCCGATTTTTGATTTTCAAAAAAATTAATTTTTTTATGATTTTTCAAAAATTTCAAAGTCCCATTGCTTTGCAACGGTGGTGTCCATAGCAACGGTTTTCATTTGCACACAACTAGGTCATGGTATGAACCTACCAACCAAGTTTCATCGAAATCGCCATTGTAGTAACTGAAATCGCCATTTTAAATACTAAGGGTAGAACAAATCTCTTGAAAAAAAATTTTTTTTTTTTTGACAAGATCGACGACTCAACAGACAAACATGTCGACGGAAATACTGATAAGGGTAGAAAAAAAAAATCTCAAAAAATTTTTTTTCAGATTTTTTCTTTCGACAAGATCGACCCAACAATATAGCTTATAAATTATGTTATAATTTATAAACTTCATTTTGAAATCACAGTTTATCAATTATAAGAACAAGTGAAATCCTTCAATACAGCGCGTGTGGTGAATCAAATGAGTACACTAATGTTAAAATATGCAATTTTTGCTTTTTCAGTTTAAAAACAATTAAAAAGCATACTTAATATTTGAAATGTAAAAATCTTGTTATTATTGTGATAAGCACCTTTATATATAACAGAAGGAATGAAATCATTCAATACAGCATGGCAGGAGGCCGCAAAAGAATGATTGTAAGTAAATTTCAACTACTAATGCATGACGAAACACTTGTTTATGGCTAATATTATTAAAGAGAATGATGGCATAAGAAGAACTTAGCCTGGAATCCTCGTGCATAACACCGCCCAAACAACACACGTGGTGTCCTTTGACCAATCAGGAGCAGTGCAGTTACAGTATCGTTTCCTTCAGCTCGATTGGTCTTGTCCTGCACGTGATGTTTTCGGGTTTTTTTTTTCATTCTTGTTGAATCTGAGATTATTTTTTTCGGTCTTGTTGTAAGTAAATTTCAACGACTAATGCATGACGAAACACTTGCTTATGGTTAATATGAAAGAGAATGATGGCAAAAGAACTTAGCTTTCTGCGTTCGGCGTGAAATGCCATGGTGGACGGAAATGACGTCTTTCGTTCGTTCGTTTGTACATGAGGGGAGCGTTTCTTTTTTTTTTCCGTCAGGCAATAAATTAAATGGTTTTCACATTTATAAAACATTAGTTTCACAAATTTCCATTGAAATACTCGGGTATTTCCGTCAATTGTCGCCATTTCCGTCGAGGTTACGCACTGCATCTACCGGACGGCCGTCATTGGCTGTCTTGAGGCACGTTGGGGGGGAGGGGGAGGGGGGGACACCGGACCCACCGGAGACGTGGTAGACGACACCGGGGACATTTCAAATTCGGTGCAATTGTATACAGCGCACGCGCTGTATTTACCACGGAAGAATCTTACCGACACGAGCTGAGAAAACCCCCTCTTCTTCCTCTTCATTTGCGTGTTGTCCTTAGATCTTTTTTTTAACCTTGAGTTATAAGATAACATTATAATTTATAAACTTCGTTTTGTGCACTTAAATTTTGAAATCACAGTCTATCAGAATTTTCACGGAAGAATCTTACCTTCACAAGCTGAGAAAACCTCCCATCAAAAGCTTCTGTTGTGCTGGTTCACTTTTGAGCTTTCTGAGCATCTTTAAAGTACACATGTTTTTTTTTTTTTTGTTTTTTTTTACTGTGTACGAGTTCCTGAGTACCAGTTATGTGAACCGATGCCGATCTGTACATATATATATATTTATATATTGTTACGGTTGAGGAAATTCGCAAATCACCATTCAGGGCCTGTAGGTGAGATATCTCAAAGTACATGTGTAGTTAGCCCCAAACCCATTGTATGGAGGGAATTTATGTGATTCATTCGTGCTGCGATCCTTTGAGTTAGGCGTTTTTCTGTTCTATCTTTATTTTGAACCAACCACGTCTCAACCGCCATCACACAACAATCACCTTAACCACCACGCCAGCCATCGTCACCAACTACAACTACGCTCCAACCCTCAGACAACAACAACAACGCCAACAGCCACGACCTTTATCTTCATAACTCAATCCCGCAAAAATCGCATCACTGCCATTCCCAACGGCACCATAACCATCAAACCACTACCGAAAATCCTCCACCACCTTCACCTCTCTCCTTCTACGGCCATTCCTGCACCACCTGTGAACACTGAGCGTCGGGCTGTCTCGGGCCCGTTCGGCGATTGGTGCCGAACGCACCGAGCCGCGAACGCAAATAGCGTCCTTTCCGAGGGAAAAATCGGATCAAGAACGCTACACGCCCACTTTTCCTCCGTCCAATTAGCAAGCGCGGGGTGGCTTGGCCTCGCCTCCAGGCACGTCTGTGTGAAATCGATATATACAAATTCTAGGATCAGGGGAGATTCACGCCCCCTTTTCTCCGACCAATGGGCGAGCGTGGCTCCGCCCCCGAGGTCATCCTGATCTGGATATTTGCATATTAGCTGCTCCTGCCGGCCTATAAGAAGGCGAGCACAAGGCGAATGAAGTGAGTCGAGTCGGGTGGCGAAATCATCGGTGTGGCAGAGAGTTGGGTTCTGCAGTCGGCTGAGGAGAGTGTCATCGAGTTGGGTTCTAGAGTCGGCTGAGAAGAGTTGCGGGAAGAGGCAAAGGAGCTCGGGTCCGAGGCGAGAAGGACGGCGGTCGGCGACGAGGTCGCGGTGTGGGATCGCTCGTCGCGGGACCCAAGCCAGCCAGCCATCTCCCTCCCCCAGGGCATCAACAATTCCCCCTTTCCCCCACGCTGAGATAGTGCAAAAGGGCGCCCCGTTTCCACCCCACCCCAAACGTCGTGCCAACGAAACCCGCCAAGGAGCACGGAGTCGGGGCACAGCCATGCCGCCACATCTGCGGCTCGCCCGCCAACGCGTCACGAGGACGCGGGTAGGACCCCCCCGGTCTCGCGGACCTGGCCGCTCTTCCAGGTCATGCGCACAATTGGCCTACAGGCCTGTCTGCCCCCTTGTCTATGAGGGTGGCTTCTTTCCTTTGCTTTTGTGTAAATGTGTGTTGGCGCCGTCTGTAAAGTAGAACTGTGTAAGTGTTGCCGTGTGTGCGCGTAGTCGGTAGTAACTCTGCGTCGTTGTTGCTTTTGTTTTGGTTGCTATATGTGCATTTTTACTGTATGGCTGTATATATGTGCTTTCCGTGTGCCGGGATATAAATGTGCATTGTGTGAACTGTTTTCCCGTTTCGCTTCGTCTTCTCTTGATTGACCCTCCATCCTGCTTCACGTAAAGGGTTCGTAGTGGGTGCAAAACGCCCGGTAAATAATCTGAACCGTCGAGGTCGACGATAACACGGCTCGGTTATCCCGATAGTACGGAACGGGCCGCCCAAGCGGCTTGTGTC